>NC_090277.1:104614585-104925892 GCF_040414725.1 Anabrus simplex | reverse complement strand
TTTGCACTGATTAGCTATTTGTGTGACATTGTATATATTCGTATTATTATTGTATGGCAGTTAGCTGCAATAAATATTATTATTTTAACATTTTTCTTGTTGAAGTGATCAGAAATGATTTTGTTCTTTTCTCCAGGTCCTTTCATGATAGGTGCACCAGCAGCTCCCTGTGTATGGGTCAAACTCCAGAACATGGCATTTGGGTATTACTGGTTCCAGATAAAACAGGTGAAGTTCTGTGATAATCGGGAGGTGTGTCTGAGGCTGAAATGTGTAAGGTAAGTGAACATTTATTTGCTAGAATTCTCCCACCTCTCTGCCATTTTGTAACAAAGCTCCTTAGGCCTTCCGCACTTGGAGGTTCATTTTTTAATGTGGAAGCCATACTTTTCATTGTTGACTCAGTTAAAGTATCATCCATCTGTCTCTGAACACATCGATAAGATATTCCCTGAAACGTATTCTCCAAGTCTTGATTATTCAGCTCATTCTCAGGCGAGGGCCTGAACGGTTTTAGGTGTAAGTCCTTCCACGTGTGCCATTGTATTGTCATTAATGGAGAAATATTTTGTTGTGGTTGAATATTCCTGGAACGGAAACGACGGCTATTAGCAACGTTAAAAGTAGGCAAGGTTGAAGCATCTTATAGTTACAAGTAAAATTGAATTACCGTATTTACTCGTGTATTAGACCCCTTGGCTTTTTGAGACAAAGAAAATGAAAAAAATAAATCTTGCACACAAGACCTCCCCAACGTAATTCGTCAGAGAAGAACAACGATTCCGCTTCCAAGCGGCTACAAGACTTATGCAGCTCTGATGACATCACACAAATTTGTGAATAGTTTCGTCCGTACGACCCACGTGAACGAAAACACGCGTCGAAGTCATGCGACACATCTGTGTTTCGTAGTTAAGAAGCTCTGTAGCATAGGCCTCATGCAGCTCTGATGAAATCTCACAAATAGGTGAATAGTTTTGGGTCTGACCCGTGCATTGCAAGCACACATCAGTCACATGTATATGCCTGTTTTGTACTTAAGAATGTCTGCCAGCGTAATGGTTAGCACAATTAGCTGCTGCTCTCGGGAGCCTGAGTTTGATTCCTGGTACGGCATTGCCCAAAATTTATGAATGGCAGGAAGATTGATTTGCGGTAAAAATGGTACATGCAACTCCCTTCCACTGGGGGCCTGTCTACAAAAGAGCTGCACCACCTCGGGATGAGGAAACAAGTTTACTTTAGTTCACTTTATGGTTGTTGCTAGGCCTGTTAATATAGGCAGACAAGATCATTAACAAAGTGATCGTTGAATATCTCGTGACTCGGGCCAGTATAGGGTTTTCTGGGAGAGAAGTAGGTTTAAAACATGATAAAAACAATTCAGTCACAATTGTTTTACTCGCCAGCATACCTAACAAATAATGATAATAATGATTTTTGATGTCTCCACTTACTTTCAACGATTTTTGGAGACGCCAAATGAAACATACTAGGGTATGCGTTAATAAAAAATGGGAGACAACGAACGTACGAAATGAAACATTATGATAATAAAACGCATTACCGTCACGCCTGTAGGTATCCATGAATGTGGCAAACTTTCCTGTTATTTATTTTTATTCTTTCCGTCATGGAACTAACTTTTGGCACTATCCAGGTGATACCATGCCTAACCTAAACAACATGGTCTCTCTTATCTCATTTACAGCTGTTTAGGTAAATCCTGATGTGATAAATGTAGAGAACAAGCATAAAATATACTTAAAAATAAGTGTCTGGCTTTTCAGCAGCCGCATTTATCATAATAATTCTTCCAGTCACTATGTATTACATTCTGAAATAGTTATCAGCTGGTGATTTGGGATGCTTTCAACAAGACGGCTTTATTCAGAAGAAGTGACTTCTGCTACACATACACCAGCTGGGAATATCAGAAACCATCTCCAGAAATCATATGGGAATAGTTTCACACAGTTTGGACTCTCTACAGTCTGGAACGAAACTATTTTTTAAAGGTTCAAAAAGATGGGACCTCGAATGCTCTTGGTTTTGATTGCAGTGCATGACCGACGAGATGGCAGTGGAGATGACGTCACTTGGAATAATGACACACCGGTAGCAAGGAAGTTAGTGGCGCAAGACAATAATACGATACCCTTATCTCTTTTCTCTACGGGGTCGAGTATGATGTGAGACGAATCTTCATAGCAAATTTTTGCAACCGTAGGTCCTGATGTTAACCTCATTGGAGAAATTAATGAGTTGAAACGAATGACGTGATATGAACAACTAAAATGGATTATATTTACTTTATATGTGGGCCTAAAACTTGTGTTCACCATTTATTGACTTTTTACATTTAGAAATACTGCCTTCCAACAAAAATAGCCAGTATAACTCAAATACATTCATAGTTTTGTTAAAGAACAGTGTAGAATGTTTACATGTACAATTTATAGCTCTTTATAGCCTAGAAGTCATGTGTTCACTGCACAAAATTTCAGGTTATTGCATATTGGACCCCCCTTTACTTTTTTTGGTTGTAAAACTGGAGAAAAAATGGGCCCAATACGTGAGTAAATACGGTAATATTCGACACATCTGACTATTTAAGTCCTTGTCTGCCCAAGAGTGGTTAGGCTCGATACGTGTGTTACCGGAACTATCACATGTGTTTAACATCTTTATCTTCATTTAACAGAGCCAAACATTTGTGCTCCAGCATTTTAAGAACATTCTGCAATTTTTATCATGTATTTTAACTGACATATTCGGTAACCCGAATCGTATTTTAATGTGTATTTGTCTTTGTCTATTTTATTATTTTGGCTGATGATGTTCACCAAGAAGTATGAAACATGTCCCGACATTTGTTAATTGCTAATTAAACAAAACAAAAATTTACTGTACTTTGACTGTACCTTAAAAAAAAAAAAAAAAATTAACCACCCCTGCAAGAATTTCTCTTTTGCGAACTTCTGTGAATAGAACAGTAATGTGGCTTGTTTACACCTCCCCTTCTTAGAACTTGTACCATAATTTCTTGCCCAATTGTAGCCTCTGAAAGCACAAACATTTCATCAGGTGTCCGTCAGTCTCCTAACCATGGCTCTGGACGTAGTAAAGGCTAATCAAGTCACATATCATTCAAAGATTTTTAAGATTCGGTGAACTCTTGTTAAGAGGATGTTTACACAAAGCTTTAAGATAATTGGTGCTATATTTTTAGAAAAGAGGACTTTTAGGTTAATGCTACAAGTTAATGTTCACGGCTCATGTTTTTAATCAAGTCATTCCTCTTGTCATTTATAAGATTAGTGTACACTTTTATGCATTGTTTTTGTAACCTTAAGTTGTTTTTGTATGTTTTTGAATTTTGTGGCTGAAGATGATGCATCGAAATGGGTCCCATTAATTATAAAATGTTATAATTCATCTTATAACATTGTATTGTATTGTATTGAATAGGTGGACCCCACTATATTGTTCCCGCTAGATTCTCGGTTCAATTTGGATTTAATACAAAGTTTTCAAACTTCAATGAGTAAAGCCTAATGACAGCAATGTTATTTCTGGGTTAATTGAAAGTCTTTTAGACAGTAATTCGGAGGACAGTGATGGCGATTACAATAATATTGAAGAAGAGATTTTTCATGAAAAATCTGATATGAGTGACTGTGGAATCGTACCTAACGCTCCACGTGCTAAAGCAAAACATAGTGACTTGGTGTGGGTTAGTAATAGTGATAATCAACCAATTATTCATCACTTTACAGTCTTTCCAGTGGTGTCAGGAGAACTGAGAGAAAATATTTAAATGTTTCTATATCAGAGTTGTCTGTTTTAGAGTTTAAGGACCCGTTGCTTTCCCATATTGTGTGGGAAATAAATATTTACGCTACAGAAAAATTATCGGAATCATATAAGAAATAAAGAATAGACAGTGACAAGTGGTTTTGACACTGATGAGGATGAAATTAAGGCCTGTTTTGCCCTCTGCATTCTGATATCTCAGGTTCGGAAGCCTCGCATCCTATAATATTGGAGCAAGGATAAATGAATTGAGACCTCAAAAAGTGTGAAGTGCCTCTACATATACCCAAATGCTTTGAGATTTTCATACAAAATCTTCGTTTTGATACCATTTTTGATGAGTAAAATTATTTTGAATGCTTCACTGAAATTTCTGCATGAAAATTCTGGTTGCTGTTCGATTTATTTCAGAGTGGTGCACAGTAGTTCTGACCGAGTGGCTTACTAGTGTTGACGGCGATTTAAAATGATTTCTAAGCAAGTGCACGGGATCATTAAACCTGAAGCGGACGGGCTGAGTAGCTCAGATGGTTGAGGCGCTGACCTTCTGATCCCAACTTGACAGGTTCGATCCTTACTCACTCCGGTGGTATTTGAAGGTGCTCAAATACGTCAGCCTCGTGTCGGTAGATTTAGTGGCATGTAAAAGAACTCATGTGGGACTAAATTCTGGCACCTCGGCATCTCCGAAAACCGTAAAAGTAGTTAATGGGACATAAAGCCAATAACTTTATTATTATTATTATTATTATTATTATTATTATTATTAATAATAATAATAATAATAATAATAATAATAATAATAATAAACCCAAAGCAATTAAGTTAATATTATGTAGGTTTAGGATTCATATTTACTGGGCTGCTGCTTATTCTTTTGTTATGGCCACTGTAGGACCACGGGCAGCTTTGTCATGGTTTGGGTTTTTTTCTTCTCCTCCTCCCAGAACCTCTTCATCCTCTCTCTCCTCCTCTCCTGTTCTGTTGTTTCCCATACTCTTCTAGTCATTTAGTGGGTTCACAGTTAACATTTAATTTTGTGTCATTATCTAGAGAACCAGCCAGCTTTACATGGTGTGCTTTTGAGTGTTGAGGGGGCATAATCTATATACCGTATTTCTCCAAATCCAAGATGACATTTTTTTTCTCAGAATCTCATGTGAAAATTCAAGTGTCTTCTTGCATTTGCGACCTAAAAGTAATGAACACCATTGGCAGCTACCACGGCAACCACGCTTTTTCCCACACTCGCGCGCACAAAACTTGTTGACCATCAACATCCACGTCTTTATATATATATAATTTTTTTTTTTTTTTTAATTTGCTCTATATTGCTCCGACACAGATAGGTCTTGTGGCGACAGTGGGAAAGAAGTGGGAAGGAAGCGGCCATGGCCTTAATTAAGGTACAGCCCCAGCATTTGCCTGGTGTGAAAATGGAAAACCATCCTCACGTCTGCTGACAGTGGGGTTCGAACCCACTATCTCCCAGATACAAGCTCACAGCTGCGTGGCCCTAACCAAAGGGCCAACTCGCCTGGTGCACGTCTTTGTTAGGTCTATATATTGCTACCTGCCACAACCAGTTGTACAGTGCATCCTTGTAGCGTCACTTGTTCTCGGAAAATAGTGAAAAGAGGACATTTTACAGGGACATTGTTTTATCTATTCAGGGGATTGCTACTCTGCTGGTTGCTTGCGCTGCAAACCTGTCTCCTGCCAAGCAATTTGCCATCATTCGGCCAGCGCTCACCCGGCGCCGAGTCATAGAATGTTTTCACTTAAGATTTCCTCTACTTTATGAAGGTGTTATGTATATACACAAGCTAACGTAATGAAAATGGCAGTGGAACAACACAGTGAACAGTAGACACGTGAACACTTGACTAAACTGAACCTTATACTGATAAAGAGCTCTCAGCAGACTGCAGACAAGGTGAACTTAGGGCGCCGAAAAGTACATCATGGCAAAGTGGTTGGCGGCAGACAGGTTCGCAGCACAAGCGACCAGGCGAGCAACGATTCCCTGAATAGATTTAAAAATGTCCCTGTATTAGCCTCCACAAAAACATTTCTCAAATCCGCAGAATGGCATCAAAATATACGAGCCTTCAAATTCTTAGCAAGCTCATGGCTTACTCAGTGAGCAGTGTTAACAATTTTACAGACAGCAAGAATATTTTTGTGATAGATCATCGTATTGTAAAGACATGTAGAACAGGTACTCTTGGCAAATTTTCTACTTGTTCTCCTTGATATTACGATGCCATTTTAAGTTAATGGTTATTAAACATACAGAAATAAAGAATAATTGCGCAGCCGCAAGAGAATACAACATAACTAAAGCCAGTGTTCGGCGTTGACATGAGGACAAAAAATAGTCTAAAAATGCATATGATTTCACAAGTCACTTTTAAAGCCTGATTTAATTTTTTCAAGAAAATACTGGGGGTTGTCTTGGAATCGGAGAAATACAGTATTTATGTACCCGATGAAAAAATTGTGAATATTATCTACAAGAGCACATTGTAAGACACACATATTTGCGGGTCCCTTTAATTTAACCACTTTAATCCTTGCTTATTATTCACTCACTCACTCACTCACTCACTCACTCAGGCTATGAAGCCTGCTATTCTGTCCAACCATACATACACCTACATAGAGATTTAAATATACACTAAATAAATTATCTACAATTTAATATCTTAAGGTATCAATTAAATGTTTTAATCAACCTAATAACTTAGCTATGATCTAATCCTATGTATGTTATGAATAATTATTATTTATTAACCAGGTTTGACAGAGTTTCTTAAAGTGGAGGTGGTTTGACACGCTCCTAATTTCAGCAGGTAGGGAATTTCAAATTAGACTGGCGGCTTCTACAAATGATTACTGTAGCCAGTTGAGCGGTGAATGGGAATGCTTAGTACTGAGGTGGATGATGATCTGGTAGGAATACTAGAAGGTGATGCTAGGTAATGGAATTGTGTGGCAAGGTATTCAGGAGTGTTAAGGTGCATTATATGATGTGTAACAGAGAAACAGTGTGTAAATTTCATTGTTCTCTTAAGCAGAGCCATGAAAGTCTTATCAACTGCAAGAGAAATATGGTTAAACCTTGGTATATCTGAAATAAATGAAACACATGCGTTATGTACCTTTTGGAGCTTGAGGGAAAGTGAGGTGTTCAGGTTACTGTATACTACGTCACAGTAGTCCAGTATTGGCATTACCATACTTTGGGTAAGCAGTTTTCTTACATTTTGTGGGAGTAGATCTCCGAGTTTCTTAAGAGAATGTAAGGAATAAAACACACTCTGACATATACCTATAACATGATTGTTCCAACTAAGGTTTTTGTCCATTATCATCCCTAAGTTTTTAACTGAGATGCCTCTTAATGTTTCTGAGTGGGTATGAACGTCTGTGAGATATGAGTGAGTTTTTTGTGTAGCTAAAAGAATACACTGCAATTTTTGAGCATTGATGTTTAGTGCATGGTCATCGGTCCACTTACATATTCTGTGTGTTCTTTCTTCCCATCAGGCCTATCAATCTTGAGGCACTGGGCACTGGGCCTAGTGTTTCACAGCCAGATTTTCCAGCATCACCGACTCCAGAGCCGTCGGAAGAGCAATGTCCTTCGGCTGCTCCATCAACATCTTCTGAAGAGAATGTTAGTCCAACCAGTTCCTTTTTTAACAGCCTAAAGAACACAAGAGTAGACCACACAATATTTAATGTGCTGAGTAGCCTCACTTCACTCATGACACTTCATAATGCTAAAGAAGTCACCAGTTTCACCGCAGTTCTGCTCATTACCTGCCTCACAGGTGCCTGCAGCATGATCAAGTTCTTGGGCGACTTCACTATTAAGTTTATGAGAGAAATGTCTGTCCTCATACATGCCATAACACCTTTTCTTTTAGCTATTGTAGATTTTTTTACAAAATGTGTTGGTGGATTCTATATATTGATTGCTATGTTGTGGCGAGGAACCCCAGTCAATTTTCCTAAACAAGATCACTTTGCAAATCGTCCGCCAATGTTGACGTATGGTGCCAGCCCTCCGAGGGGAGCACGGTACCGCCCAGTGCCTCCAATGAACAAGAACGGTCGGTGGCACTGAACGTCAGTTGAAGTGAGTAATGTTGTTACCGTCTTCCTCTCTCCGAGCGGGAGTGCCTGCTTTTGCTGTGTCGTCTTTGTTGTTCTGTTCAGTATTTCGATCTCGGTCTTACTAGGTGTGATTTATCAGCCATCCTGTATGACACTGTCTGCTCGAGGACAGTGGTGGGTTTAAAACCACAAATAATACTATATTTTTAATATATAAAATATATGCTATTTTTTAGTTTCCTATAACAGAGGAGCTCCAGTTAGCACAGACATTTTGTACATCTCTCTTTAATCCTTTTGCGCTCAGCCTATCTGCAGGATTCTGCTCGAAGAATCTCAGACTATTATTTGTGATTTTTCAACCGAAATATAAAAGAACGTGTAAATAATGATGAAAAAAAAAAAAAAAAATCTTGCTAAGACGTAAAACTATGAGCACTTCTGAACTAGAAAGAAAGACATAATATGGAGAAAAAAAATACTAAAGACTATAATACCAAATTTTGAAGAAGAAATTAATAAATATTTCTTTTCATGATAGAAATATCTCACACTCTTTGATCTCACTTCTGGTTGTTAAACCTGAAAGAAAGAAAGAAAGAAAGAAAGAACATTGAATTCTGAATAATTTGATCATCATCATCATCATCATCATCATCATCATCATCTTACGGTTTCAGTTTACCGGGTACTGTTGGCAAGCCTCTTCCACTCTGTATTACTGAGATACGTTCTGTTGTTAATGACATCCTCCAGCGTCCTTCCGCGATCTGCAGTGTCCATCTTTACAGTGTCCAACCAGTGGGTTCTTGGTCGTCCCACCATCCGTTTTCCTGCCATATGCCTCCCCAAATTAACATTAGTTTTCCTTGTTGGCTCCATCCTCGTTACACGCCCAAATCACCTCAGTCTGGACGTGCTGACCCAATCTAACAATGATGTCTCAATCCCAGCTTCCTTTCTAACAATGTCATTCCTTTGTTGTTTGAACTGTGGACCTCAGGAACTTCATCTCAGATGCCTGCAACCTTGATAAGTCCTTTTTACTTAGGGTGCAGATTTTGATACCCTAGGTTAAGATTGGTATGAAATACTGATTGAACATCACCAGCTTTGAATTTTTTGGTTCTTTGGGCTCCCAGATGAGAGTTCATACCTGCTGGTAAAAGTGAGAGCTCTTTTGCACTCTTATTTGCCACCTCCTTTGTGGCTAGTGTATCTCGAAATATTACACTGCTGAGCTATGTGAAGTTTTCGACACTTTCTAGTGGATGGTTTCTGTGGTGTTGGTTCGAGGCCTACACGTACTAATAATAATAAATAGAATAATAATATTAATAATAATAATAATGCGATAATAATAATAATAAAAATAATAAATATTGACAAATAATATGAATAAAGGAATAGTAAAATGACGCAGTGGCAGTGAATATACATCAGAGCATGGAAACGTGATGGATACCTTTCAATACGTAAAATTTAAATCATATACAAGGGAACACTTACAGGCCTAAAAATGACAACTAAGAAAGGATGTGGAAGCTGCAGGAGCCCTATGGGGTCCATGGGAAGGTATGGCGTTATGGGGGAGAAACGTCTTACACGATACACCCTCTAGCTCAACTCTATTAACCCCTCAGCGTCGCAGCCATTTAAAGAGCTTCCTACCCCACGGCCGGACGAGATTTCAACTTCGCGCGACTGAAATACATTGATTCAACTTCAAGCGTTACTACAAGCATAAGAGTAGCCCGATATTCACGAAATTTGGAATTCTGTATGATAGAACTATGTACATGCAGATAATTACATAATTGTTTCACATTTCCTTAGTAATTTAGTTTTTCATGTGATAGAGTTCGAAGCACTCTTCGAGACATAGACCCAAGTCACACTCCTGGCAGCAGTACGACGACGTCTTCTTTTCGCCGTGTTTTGAACATACGATGCAACGTCTCTGAGGTTTGGATTTCTCACTCCTCGGTGCTAATTTCCTAATAAAATGTCTTTCCTGCAACCTTGATCTGTATTATCTGACGCGCGCCGGCCTTGAATATTTTGTTCCCCGCCCGAGCTAGCGTATTTTGTAAACAAACCTTCCATCAGCTGAACCCAATAAGATAACTGCTCAGTGTTTGTCCCTGTGACTTGTCTGAATATTATTAGAGAATTAAGGAATCGGAATTCACTGTTGAAAACTTCCCTTTGACCTGTATAATTATCCATAGCCTCCCACATGAAATTTCCAAGTACTGGTTCCTCCTCATCGTCACTCTCATCATTTACCACTGCATCCGCTACAGCCACATCATCTATTTCGTTATCACTGCTGGTAATACTGTCACTACTACTTCCGACTAAATTTTCATCTGAATTATACAATATTTCAAGCACGTTACTGTCAGTCAAACCGCGGCTGGAGCTAGCCATTGAGCGCGGCGCGTCACACGGACTGACGAAGCTGCAGCGAAACCGAAAAGAGCAGGATGAAACTGAATGAGGGGAATAACATTTATGACGAAAAAACCAACTTGATATACTATTTCAGATAAAAGGTCGAGACATCGTCTTTCAAACGAGATATATACCATGAACAACTGGTTCCCGTATCGTATGACAGAAAGCAGCACTAATTCATGCCTACACAGAGCGCTCGTGGAGAATTACGAAAATGTTACAATCAGCTGAGACATAAAGGCAAATATAATAAATAAACCGCACTCTTAATTTAAAATTAGAGCAAAGAACATCACGCGAAAAGACAAACTTCTCAGAATATCACTTCTTTATTTTATTCTGTAGGAAAGAGTGAAGCAAACAGACTTTAAAAAAATGCAGAGATTAGTGCTCAGACTTACTTGACAAATACTTATCCTTGCAAAAACAACTTCATTTTAATGATTTTCAATTCTTATTTACAACACTGATAAAGCTGATAATGTCTTCTTGGAAACGAAACAATTTGCATATCCGTAGCTCGAAAACTCTTCGCGCTATAGCCGTAAATGCGAAACCATGTATGGGTCTATACCACGTATAGAGGTCGCCGGCTACGGAAGAAAAGAGGGTCTATACTACGTATAGAGGTCGGCAACTACGGAAGGAAAGAGGGTCTATACCACGTATAGAGGTTGGCGACTACGGAAGAAAAGAGGGTCTATACCACGTATAGAGGTCGGCGACTACGGAAGGAAAGAGGGTCTATACCACGTATAGAGGTTGGCGACTACGGAAGAAAAGAGGGTCTATACCACGTATAGAGGTCGGCGACTACGGACGAAAAGAGGGTCTATACCACGTATAGAGGTTGGCGACTACGGAAGAAAAGAGGGTCTATACCACGTATAGAGGTCGGTGGCTACGGAAGAAAAGAGGGTCTATACCACGTATAGAGGTTGGCACTGAGGGGTTAACATTAACAAGGAAGTTTTACAAAAGCAAGTTAAATCACATAGCAACTGATGCTTGATTCAACGACAGATACAGGTTGACTAACCAAAGTGAAAACATAATCATGATGCTTAAATCCTTTAGTAAAACACAAGTTAAACGTATGTAGAATTACACATGACTTGTCAATTAAAATGCAGGTAAAAGATTTGTATTTACAACCTACGGCAATCTAGGGTAAACTCGAACACGTCAAAAAACAAAACCTTAAAAATTATATTAAGCGAGAAAATACCAAAATTAAAAAGGAGATAAATTAAATCAAGCAAAATCAGAAAACATTGAAATGGCAATGGAAATGGCACTTACCAAAAAAGGAGGTAGGGTCCCCAGAGGGAAATCCCTCGAGCACAACTGCACTTGCTAGGGCGGTCAGATGGAAATGACGCCGAGTACACGCATCATTTTCCCAAAGCCGGCAAGAAGACCGGAAATGGGCCGATCACAATTAACCAATAAGAAACAATTTCCAATAGAATTGCATATATGGTCATTTCCTGGCCTACTGATTCAAGAGGGATTACATCACCGGTTTCAACATCGGTAACCGCGCGCAGTATAGGATGCTTCAAAATAAAGCACTTTACAAAATTTTACATCAGATTACAATTTTGACATACAGAATTACAAAAAATAATTTTTAAATAACTCTTCAAAAATTCTTCAAGTTAAATGTCCCAAATGTTTTGTTTTTTTTCTCTTCATGCTTGCTGACATTAATTTTAAATGATCAATTACGTAAAATTTACATACAAAAAAAAATCACTTCAAAACACTTCTGCATCTTGCAATGTTTATACTGTTCCATATAGCTTGATGTTTCCTTATTTAAAAAAGATAATTACAAACATGTTCCAATTACATAAAAATATTCCAAACAAAAATGAAATCCTTCAGACGCTTTAAATAAAAAAAACTTTAGAATTATATTTCCCATTGTTTTAGTTCGCCGTCCCACCACATATTACAATTTCCTAGTATGATGTTTGCTGGTCATCCCTCTCTGTTTATTTGCCATTACTACTGTTTTCGGTTCACATATCTTGAGATTGAATAATTTGATATCGTCATGATTTGTGTACTACAATTCACTCATGTAGTATAAGTCATTATCGTTATCCATTTCCGTCACCCAGCTCCCGCTGGGAATATAAGTATGACACTTAAGTTATTCACTACACACGTCACTTTCATCCATCTCATCTTCTTCACTGTCAGATACACTGAGTAGCCGTGACTGTAGGGCTATCTTCAGGAGTATAGTCGTCACTTCCCACATAATCAGAATAACTTTTGGTATTTAACTCAATATTGTATCACATTACTAAAGAAAATAAGTATTCAAACACTTCAAGATAATTCAGAATTGAACCTGGCCCAGCCATTGAAATAAAAACACCGATGCATGTGTATGTAGAAAAAGAATAATAAAAATATGTATAATATGAATGGAATATCAGTAAAACAAAATAACCTCCAAACTAAATGTATAACAAGACCAAATTAACATATCCATAAACCAAGCAAAAACAGATCTACGCAGTGACAAGTTCAAACCACCACAACATAAAATTTATCAGCCAACAGAATTGATTTGTCGAAAATAATTTATTTGGACTAGTGGATCTGTGCATTGAGTAAAATGCTTTAAGTTACAATCATGATACTCTATTATCATTGTTACGAGCTAAATGCGACAGAGACAAAATATTCGACACATTGAGTGCAAGAGGGTTAGCAGTGTTGCCCCATTTAGCACAGACATTTCGTATACCTCTCTACAAAGATACGAAAATGCCAAGGATTTCAAGCCAAAACCTCACCTGCTTTAACGGCAAACAACAGAACTAGATCAGCATGTTTTGTTGTTCGCAGCACATATCTTTTTTTTTGTTGTATGCCTCAGTTGAATATACTTAGAATAAAGTATTGCTAAGGAACAAACAATTTGATTCTTAGTAGTGTAGAAAATCTAGCCTCTTTAGTTTCTAAATTAACCCTCCAGAGGGTTTGCTATCAGTAGATGGCAGAGAGTTATATGAGCAAATAGTGACAAACCCTTCCCAATAGTATTTGTTTAAGAGACAGTTTATTTTCTTTTTTTAGCTTTTAGTACCAAGAGTTAAGAGCATCCGTGGCTCGGGCAGCCTCTCACCAAGGGGTTCCGTGTTTCAAATCTGTGTCACTCCAAGTGAGATTTGTGCTGGACAAAGTGAAGGCAGGGCAGGTTTTTCTCCGGGTACTCAGGTTTACAAGTAACTATTCTCATTTTGGTTCCGTATTGAAGTTGACGTATGTCTCAAATATTATTAGGCATGGTGAATTCAAAACATAATACAATCCCGCAAACTTTTAGAACTTCTTGTTCTAAAGCTTCCACCACCTCGTCAATTGATAAGCCCGCCCATCTTGCTCCTAACAGCCCTCCAATAACCAACACATGCGCGCAAGGATCCACCCACCATTACCCCCCCTCCATGTCCTTCACTGCCTCAGCCACACCGTTATAATACTAGAAGTCAAAAACCCAGTCAAGCTAGCGTTGCTGCAACAACCTGACGTACTTAATACGCACCGTACGAGTAAGTACCGCATTAGACATCTTTGACGTACGGGAAGTCTCTTGTACAGTACGGTGTTATTCACCACCTTTCTTCTACATTTTGTTTCAGAAAATCCTGACCATTTCTTCCAACAAATGTTTCAACGGAATTATAACATCAACTTGACTATCTTATAGATCCATTCGACTACCACATAATTTCCGAACTCCGCTAGCTTTGACATACGTTTTATCATTAGCAACGCCTCTATAAGCAGTTCCATTTTCTTTTCGACTTTCAGATATCCCAACCATATACATTTTAACATGTTTATCACGTTCACACTTCCGTTTTAAATAACTGACAGTGATTTTACCATCTTGGATTCAACTTGGGAATTGAAGAAACATCCCCCTTTGATGATTGTGTTTACACTCAAGGCCATCACAGTCTTAATGATATTATAAAAAATGGATCCATTTTAGTTTTAAACTCTCAAAAATTTCATGTTTAATCACATTTTAATCTTCAAAACTGTTAATTCACTCTCTTTTAACATACTTTGGTGCATTATCGTTGTTTTAGATGTTATTGTATAATGTTTTACGAAATCATTTTTCAACATTTTAACCTATAATTTATAAGATTAGAATGTCTCTATTTGTATTATTTTTAAGATTGATTTAGGCTGATGATGCCCGTAAGGAGGGTGAAACATGTACCTTTGACTTTTATGTATTATGTATAAAAAATTTTGACCATATGAAATAGTGGATCATATTGTATTGTATTGAACAGGTGGACTTATAATATTGTAATAATATTTGAGACATACTCAGGTTTACGCTGTCATCCTTCATTCTAGCAACACTCTCCAATATCATTTCATTTGTCAGTCATTAATCATGCCCCAGAGGCGTGTGACAGGCTTTGGCAGCCGGCACTATTCCTATCCTTAGCCGCTAGATCGGGGCTTTGTTCATTCCATTCCTGACCTGGTTGAATGACTAGAACAGGCTGTGGATTTACATGTACCAGGAGTTTCCTAGGACATGTTTGGTTTTCCAGTTCTGTAGCTACCTTTCTTCGTACACCTTATGGGGGAAATTACATCTACTGCTGTTTGAGGTTGGGGTTTGTGGATATAGGTGTAATTGTACTGGCCTGAAGCAGCTGAGGCCTTGAGAAAGACACTATCCTGGCATCTCTGTGGAGTTGAAATGGTAACTTACAGAAAACCATTGTGAGGATGGCCAACAGGGGATTCAAACCTGCTTGAGTATAGAGCTAGCAGCTGTAAATGGCCGTGCTGCAACACACGAAGCTGTCATGTTCAGTTGTTTGAATATGTTATTATTAGGCATATGGAATAAAAACATTACGTCAATACACAAAGAATATATACAATACTCTTAGTCAACCCTCTGAGGTCTTTGTATTTGACTTCCATGGGCGACTTGTATGTCTAGGTGCAAGATGATGATAATGATGATAATGAAATAGGGAGATGGTGAAACCCAGTACATAGCTTACCCTTGTTGAATAACACCAAGGAGTCTGCTCAAAGCTTAACGATCCCATCCGATGGCTGAATCACCATCAACAGCGCCTTATGCCCTCACTCCATATCAACCCTACAGTGTTTTGGAAATAAATTCAGAGTTTTGGCACACAGTCATCAGTATTTTCCCTAGGACCATTTTAATGGGTGCACCACTCTGCCGTTTTTACAGGTACACACTAATTACATAATATTAATACATATTTGAATCATTGTGTGCTTCAAATTAAAAGGTAAATACTGTAAAACTGTTTATTTGAATGATAAATCTTCATTATTGTTTGCAGAATTGCATCAGTTACATTAGAGTTTAAATGTTCAGCTTGACTATAAGGTAGTGTCGTGCACGAGCGGTGTCTGGATTAACGTGGAATTGCACAAGAGCACTCGATTCCTCATGACGTCAGAAACCCGTATGCATTCCACATGCCCCGGTGTTTGATTATGAACGAGCATTAAAACACTCGAACATCTTTTTTGTGATAATAACTCTAAAATAGTTTACCTGTCTGATACTACTGTTAATGCCCTTTGTGGATCAGTGGTAGAGATACCGGGTTTGAACCTGGCAGAGGTCATCGGATTTTGGAAGGGCAACACTCCAGGTTGTACGATGTCAGCATGTAAAACATATCTGGTGACATATTTGGTATTTACCTGTCAAAATTCACTAAAATTCAACCTTAGACGCCCAAGAGAGACTCGACTTACTCTGCCATCTAGTAGGCCTAGAGTAAAACGGAACGTCGAAATTGATGAGCAAGCAGCCATGTGGTGTCGAATTAAGATCTTTGCACATGGTAACAGAGGCCATATTATAATTATGATTATCATTATGCGTGACTCATTGGCTGAATGGTCAGCGTACTGGCCTTCGGTTCAGAGGGTTCCAGGTTCGATTCCTGGCTGGGTCAGGAATTTTGACCTACAGTGGTTAATTCCAATGGCTCAGGGGTGGGTGTTTGTGCTGTCCCCAACATCCCTGCAACTGACACACCACACATAACACATTTCTCCACCACAATAACATGCAGTTATCTACATATGGCAGATGGCGCCCACCCTCATCAGAGGGTCTGCCTTACAAGGGCTCCACTCGGCTAGAAATAGCCACATGAAATTATTGTTAATGCCCGGAGGGGAATAAAATGAAATTTTTTCTTATTCATTTTTTACATAGTATTCCCCCCCCCGGCTACTCATTCCTGCCACCCGGCTGACAAAAATTTATGGAAAGAACACGGATCATGGTTAGAAATTATATACCACCACCTCTGCTGCTCTGCTGGCTAAACATTCTGATGGTGACATTTTTCTCCCACCAACCTGCTAACCATGTTGTTGCCTTAACAATCATAGCTACCAGGTGGGTAATGTGCTAACATACTACTGCTTGAAACTGGCGATTCTCTTGCTATAGTACTAGTACAACAGTGATACTAGCTGCTAAATTTTACATAGCAGAGGGCCTTGAAACTACGTCAGCTGCCACGTGATACCTCGCAGATGAAAATAAAATTCGTAGTAAGTTATGTCAGATGATTCACAAACTACTGTTTTTTCAAGGACCTTCAGATTCTACACTTCAGAAAGAAGATTCTCTCACAGAAATGTGTTGTGCCATTTTTTCACAGTTTCCATTCCAGAAGACTGCTCGTAAAATTATGTATAGTTACTAAATTTTAAAAGAGATATGGGAATACCCTGAGGTGGGAGTTCGTGTGTGTCACACTCAGTAGACAGATGGTAAAGCTGAGTTTTGGACTGAGAGCGCATGAGTTGCTCTTAAAATTGAACTGTTTTACATATATTTTTACAGTTTGCTTTACGTTGCACTGACACAGATAGGTCTTATGGCGACGATGGGATAGGAAAGGCCTAGGAGTTGAAAGGAAGCGGCCATGGCCTTAATTAACATACCGCCCCAGCATTCGCCTGGTGTGAAAATGGGAAACCACGGAAAACCATCTTCAGGGCTGCCGACAGTGGGATTCAAACCCACTATCTCCCGGATGCAAGCTCACAGCCGTGCGCCTCTAACCGCACGGCCAACTTGCCCAGCGGTAAATTTACCAGCATGTGAAAGACAAACTGTAAAAGTAGTTAGTTGGACACGAAACCAGTAACATAAAAAATGATACATTCATTAAGGGAAAAGACCCCATGTCACCAACCAAGTTGGCTTACATTCAGGAGGTAGCGGGTTCGAACCCGCTTGTCAACAGCCCTGAACATGGTTTTCCTCAGTTTCCCATTTTCATACCAAGCAAATGCTGGGAATATACCTTAATTAAGGTCAGGGTCTCTTCCTTCACAGTCCTAGGCTTCTCCTTTCCCGTCATCATAAAACCTGTGTGCCTGTCGGTGCGATGTAAAAGAAATAGCTAGATCATTGGCAAATATGGCAGCTAATTGAAAATATTATGTTACTCTTAAGTTTTCTAGTCTGTTTACTGTTCAATACGATACTTATGAACATGGTGAGAGCAGCTATGATTCCCTCGATCTGGGAGAGATTTTGTGATACCATATACCGAAGGTTATAGTTTTTCTTTTTTTTTAACAGATCAACATTATTTCTGCTTGTCTGTGCCATGCTTGTCTTCATCCTGCTTATTCTACTTTCTCTTATCCATGCTTTCCCCCTGACCCAACCCTGATATTAGGTTTCATAGTCCTTAGGGATTCTTATGTTCCTATTGTTCATGGTTCTTTGCTTTCATTCATTGAGGTGTTGTCAATCATTCCTCATCATTTTTCAGTATGTAATGAGGGACTGGTAGTCTTTCTCCATAGCTGTATGATCAGCGTAGTAGCATCCAGTTGTAAAACCGGGACAAGATCACGTACGTGTGCGACACGTACCGCATGAGGGTGTGGATAGGCAGCAAAGAATAAAGTGAGTTCCATTTCTGCCACCACTGCCTTCTTATTGACACTGTAAAAGTAGTTAGTTGGACACGAAACCAGTAACATAAAAAATGAAACATTTATTAAGGGAAAAGACCCCATGTCACCAACCAAGTTGGCTTACATTCAGGAGGTAGCGGGTTCGAACCCATTTGTCAACAGCTCTATACATGGTTTTCCACAGTTTCCCATTTTCACACCAAGCAAATGCTGGGAATATATATAGGTGCTGTTTATTCCCGTATTGACTTGTATAATCTCATATTATTCTGATTAAATCTGCCTTGTCAATACACTTTCTGTTGATGAACCTTATTTATTCATTGTCAGAGTCTGTTTTAAGTTAGACAGACAGTTGTTGTTGTTTGGTTTGTTATTACATCATTTATTTGCTGGGGACATCGAGGACATCTTGTTACATTTGGCAGTGAACTTTGCTTCCTTTTGAGCTCAGAATTCCCTCATTCTTTCTGAGTGGGCCTGCTTGCGTTCCTCTGTCCAAGGGTTGTTCGTCTCAGTTTAGCCTGTTCGTCACTTATCTTCTTTCGGAAGAGACCTCTGTCAAAGGCGTCTTCCGGTTTGATCTGTAGCACTTGAAGATGTACTTTGATTTTTCTAAACCAAGGCATCGTGATTTTAGGTTTTGAATCAAATAGGTGAAAGATCTGTTTGGTCAAACTTTTTCCGTCCATTTGTTTGAGGTGACCGTAAAATCATGTCCATCTTTTGTGGATCATGTCTGCAATTTTCTCTATTTTATTATTAACTTCCTTATTGGAACTTTTATATTATTACAGTATTATTATTATTATACATTCCACTGTATAAAACACTTCTGGGTGACTTACTGTACAAGGCCATACGGCCATATGTTTTTAATTATAACTCTTACAGATAAAAGAATGATCCCGTTAGAAAGTCAAAAACACACAGCAATGCAACAAAAACATCAACGATACCGAGTCACATAATTGCCTGAAACTGTTCGCCATTAACATTACAGCATAGTCGACAACACTTTGGAAAATCACTCATTGCTTTCTGATACATGAACAATGGTATAGCACGAATTTCTTTCTCAATTACTGTTTTCAGCATCATGTCTCCCAAAATTCACATCCCTAGCAATCCTTCCTATCCAATCATTGCCCAAACTGTCACTGATCTGCATTTCATACACTTCTCTTTAATAATTTTAGGATTTTCTCTCGCATAATAATGACAGTGTTATGCCTATTAACATTCCCATTCATCTGGAACACAGCTTTGACTGAAAAGTGCCATTTTTTGTACCAAGATTAGTCCTTCTCACATTCCCTTCAACTTAAATTCACACAGTTGCAACCACCTGTCAGGGTCGTCTTCACTCAGTTCGTGAACACGAATCGGTTCGAAAGTTCTGTACATCTCGCACCTCAAGATAAGAGACACACTGGACTGACTGACTGACGTCAAGTTCATGTGGACATTGGGGTGTTGATTTCTAGGGGCTATTCCTGATTGCTTTCACGATCCTTTCTGTTGTTGCCGCTGTAAGGTCTTCCAGGAGGTTTTCCCTTCTCAATGTTTGCTGTTGTCAGCAATCACTGCCTCCACTTTCCCACAGTCGATGGTAGCAATGTTATGTTAAAATCATGTCTCGCGCATCTAACAGCCTCATGATCGTTCTGAAAAGCAATCGCACATTCAGCTATGGTAACTTCCTGCTGCATTTTCAGGTATTACCAATATATTTCTAATGTTATAAGTAAGTGGAAATTAATGCAGTCTTACTTGGAGAGCGTCTCAAAGGAGAGATGTGCTCATTGCGATGTCCAGGAACCCACCATCCCGCCCCTAGAAGTACGCTTATTTTTATAACCTAATTAAGATTATTACATGCTATTTTCATTTCTGAAGAAGCTACTTGTATTCCTATTGGCCAATGTTAAGTGGCACATGATGTCCTTCCCGTGAAGAGGGTTAATCATAATCAGTTACCAACAGTAGCACAATAAAAGCGCAAGTAAGCATAGGTCTAGGTATCATCCTAACCATCCGCACGGCAAGAATCTTGGCCAGATCCTATCCTCACCGTCCCGCTCGTAACAGTAAACAATACGGTATCAAAGCATAGGTCCAGGTATCATCCTAACCATCTGCACGGCAAGAATCTTAGAAGCATAGTTCCTAAGTACAGAGGTTGGCAGCACTGTGCATTACGGGAGAACATCCTTTCTGAAAAGGCCGCGAGCGAGTAAACAAACTACAGTCTTAACGCGTGTGTGAAAGTCTTGGCTCACAGGGTACAGTAATGATCATTTTCAGTGCCATTTTGGTTAACAGTGTAACCGATTTTGTTGTTGCATTGTTGTGTGTCGATAATAAGGAGCCTTAACTCATTGCGGACCGTGGACGGCGTAAGACGTTTAAGCTTGCTCCTATGCTGCGGGCCATGGACGGCGTAAGACGTTTAATGTTCCGCACGAAGCAATGCTGTTTATATTCGTCATCTATGCATTCTTACACCTTAGTCAGCGTTACTGGTTATGGCAGGAAGTTGGTTGACGTTTTTGAGATAACCCTCGTGTTGAGTGGGCTCATGTTTATCTTAGCTGTTTTAGCAGGAATATCTCAGCACTTCCTCACACTTCAAGATGGTACTTGAGATTCCAGTGCAGTGCGTGTTGTTCTTACCGAGTGTAGTATAATGGCTTATAAAACAAGGTTTCTTACGGAAAATTAATTATTAGATGTTGTTCACAATTATTATTCTGGTAATGAACTTATTCCTGAAATAGACTCGGGTAGTGAAAGTGAGAGTGACGATGAAATTCCAATTCCCGAATCTGATAGGCCTATAGAGAAAAGTGAAGTGCCTGATACATATCATCCTAGTTATTGTCCACCTGTTCCACCATTTACAGAGAATTCAGGTATACACGATCAAATAGAAAATAAGCAGGACATTTTGAGTTATGTGAGTATTTTTCATGAATGACTAATTTTATCAGTATGTGTGTGAGCAGACCAATCTATACGCGAGTCAAGTGATAAGTGCGGTGCCCTGGCCTTTCTCAAAGAATTCGATCATGCAATCATGGGAACCGATTAGTGCAAAATCCTGATATAAAAATGTACTGGACCGAAGACCCTGTTTTTCTTACTCCGATATTTTCTCATACAATGTTCCGAATACGCTTCCTTCATATTCTTTCATGTCTTCACTTCGGTGACAGTAATCATTATGCCGAAAATACAGATGGGCTGTATAAAATTAGACATATTTTGAAACCTGCGACACCAGATATCACACCCTAAATATTTACTAGAAGTAAGCTCAAAGTATCATTTTTTTAACATTTATAGTTTAGGAGTAATTGTAAATTGTATTAAGTGATGCACGTCAAGAGAACTGGGCATGAAAATGGTTGGTCCAGGCATTCAAGTGTCCCGCTCAGAAGCAGGTACTGAACGTGTTAACTCTCTGACTGTGCCATTCTTCCATCTATAAGAGTTATAATCAAACATCTGCAATCGATCAGACAATATAGCCATATTTCAGACTCAGCCTGTAGAGCAGAGGTACTCATGCTGGGCATTTTGTCCCACGGGCACACAGCACTTTAAGCAGGCGGGCAGGCAGGCGGTGAGCGTATGCTATTCAGCCACAGTGACGTGGTTACGTGACATACCGTGAAGGTTGGGTGAAGTCCTCCCAGTCACTCTCAATCACTGCAACAATACCCAAGTTTGAAATGGAAGCAGAAAATAATGAAAGAAAGGGCAGAAATCCACGTCACTTTCAATTTACATTGCAAGAAAGTAAGTTATTTATGTTCATTGTAGTTTATGTATTTTGACGGGATACAATAAATGAGAAGCAACAGTGGAAAAGTGCCATCAACACCCCAGGAGCTGGACGAGGTGAAATGATGACAGTAAAGAGATAGGCCGACAACCTCAAATATTATTGTACTGTACATAACAGATTACAATTTCCATTGTTATATTTTAAAAGGTGTTTTCTTTCTGATATAATACGGAGTTACGGTGGATATGCTGTGACTTGTCGTTGCTTGGGTTTAAATTATCTGATAAACTTACCAACAATCCAATCATGCTTATCGGGAATAACATCAGTTAGGCCTACGTTAATTATCTGAAGGTGTACTGTATATTTATTTGGTAGATACATTTGCGTCCGCCTCTGTGGTGTAGTGGAGGCCCAGGTTCGATTCCCAGCTCTGCCACGAAATTTGAAAAGTGGTACGAGGGCTGGAACGGGGTCAACTGAGGAGAGGTGGGTTCGATTCCCACCTCAGCCACCCTGGAAGTGGTTTTCCATGGTTTCCTACTTCTCCTCCAGGAAAATGCCAGGAGGGTACCTAACTTAAGGCCACGGCCGCTTCCTTCCCTCTTCCTTGTCTATACCTTCCAATCTTCCCATCCCCCACCAAGGCCCCTGTTCAACATAGCAGGTGAGGCCGCCTGGGCGAGGTACTGGTCATCCTCCCCAGTTGTATCCCCCGACCCAATGTCTCACGCTCCAGGACATTGCCCTTGAGGCGGTAGAGATGGGATCCCTCGTTGAGTCCGAGGGAAAAACCAACCCTGGAGGGTAAGCAGATTAAGAAAGAAAGAAAGATACATTTGCATTGTACTTTAACCTTGGATAATAAATACCTGTGTCCTCACTCGTGCTGAAACTCTCTCATCATTTATAGTTTAGCTATTATCATCCGATGTCTGTTAAGTTTTAAATATTATTTTCAGAAATTCATTGAACGGGCAAAATTCACATAACACTACAACACTGTGCAAAATCAAGCAGTAAACTTGTCAAATAATGGTAAAAACATTTTTTTGAATGAATAGCAGGAATTTTACTTTTTTTAAATGGAAATACTGCCATTCCCGTCCAAGGAATTGTAAATTGTGGCTTGTACGCTTAAATCCTGTATCTTTATACATTTTATTGCAAAAAATTATAACATAAGTTTTCTTTGAATGTATAAATATCAGAAAATAAAACGACTCTTTATAAATCAAATTGAAATATCTTGAAAATGTCGGTTTTCATTTTCATATAAGGTCTTGTTTTTTAAAATGCTGTACCCTAATCAGTATTTAGCTGAGTAGTGAAGGAGAGTTTCGTAGTCACAATCGCATTTCAGTGCTCCCTTCCCTGTAAAGCTGCCCACATTTACGTCAGGCCAGCCCTGCTGCACTGGGCTAGCCTCAACTGGCCTGGCTGAGCACCTCTGCTGTGGAGTAATACCAAATTTTTAATAATAATGTATATTATCATTATGGTCATCATATTTTTTTCCCTTTAAACAACCATCAGTGTAGCACAGAAGGAAGCACCTGATTAATTTGACTCCCATGATGTAAATTTGACTGGTACTGAAAATGTTCAACATGTTCATATTTCTGATAGTTCAGTTGGTATAAAACTCAATTAAAAAATGAGGAACTATTATTTTTACAAGAATGTAATGAGTGTACCACTGTCCACGCTACATTGCTACAGTACTTTTCTTTCTGTACCACTTATATTTGAGACTTTGTGGCTGGTAAAATCATGTCTTAATCCTAAATAATTTGAAACTTTAGGTGTCTATTTGAATGTTTTTATTTTATGTTTTTTATTATTTTTTAAGTCAGTTACAGTGATATTGACTTCTTTTGTTGCATTTGGTATGCTTCGCTATGTGAATTCTTGTTTAACCCTTTAAAGCCCAAGTTATATGGATTGATGAGGAAAAAATATATATTAAAATGATGAAATGAAGTTGTTGTTACACAGGATGTAATAATATGGTATGGCCAAACTTTCAGAATACATTCCTTGCTCGAAGAATGAGAAAATACCGTATTTATGCGAATAATCCCCGCCACCGAATAATCCCCGCACCCTAACTTTAGGTAGGCTTATTTTGAAAAAAACTTTTGACGCAAAAAAATTGCATCCCAGTTTTGTGCCTCAAATTTAAAAAAAAAATACGGTCATTTACGCGAATAATCCCCGCCACCGAATAATCCTGCACCCTAAATTTAGGAAAGCTGATTTTGAAAAAAAAAATGCCAACATTGACGCAAATAAAACCCGCACCCCAATTTCGTGCCCTAAGTGTTTTAAAAAATGTGCGGGTATTATTCGCGTAAATACGGTATGTTTTATGGACATGGGTCCAGAAACGCTTTTTTTCCACGTTTGAACCCATTTTGTATAACTTTACATAGTACGTTAATTAAGGGAAACACAGAGGAACACAAGGTACCAGTATACAACATGAAACTCTTTGTTATATGAAATGTTCAAACTGCCCTCCATTAGCATCGATACATTTAACAGGGATATATCAGCACATCTGGGATTCAGTACAACGGCAGGTTGACAGCTGATTGAAGAAATTGTTATATCTCCCATCTATTGGCTACATTACGGAAGCTTGCGCTAATTTGTATTCTCTCTGGGAGCACTGTTAACTTTAATTTTTCATGTGAATGTCTACCACATCTGCAAGTCAGTGCGATGTGATAAACATGATATAGATGTTGATTCCCATAGGGAATCTGAAATATTTGTCCCGAATGAGTAAATTTATAATACCAATATAAATGGTCCGTTATTGGACATTATAAATTTTCCAGCTAACTCATTCCTGGTTGCCAGCGTTTCGCCCTCGTGTGCTAGGTTTGGCTCGTCAGTTGGTATCTAGCACACCTACCAAGACGCATGGCTAGTGCATACCGTGGAGGCCACTGCGTAGGCAGGTGTCTCATAGTGCATTGGCACTGCCGGTGGCTTCAAGTAGCCTTCAAGTAGCTGTACCTGGCTGCTTCCTTCCAACTCCTAGGCCTTTCCTCTCCCATCGTCGCCATAAGACCTATCTGTGTCAGTGCGACATAAAGCCACTAGCAAAAAAAAAAAAAAAATTATTAGTCGTTCTGTAATTCTAGGAAATACTATACCTCACTGGAACGCTTCTCGTCTTCTTATAAACACCCAGACTGTTCTGTGCTTTTTAAATGATGTGCATATCAAAACCTGATCCTGAATGAGTGCTCTCTAATTTGAAGTTTGGTCAACATATATTCAGCCGTTTACCCGTTATGGTGGAACAAACAAACAGACACGAAAGCTAAAAGCTTGAGTTGACCTAAAATAGATGAATATATCAAAATATGGCAAGATAAATTACATTACAAACAGCAGACCCCTTACAACTTTCTTTGTAAGATACTTGAGGCACAACAGAAGTTGAAGATTTAAGGATACGGCTTTCTGCATCTGCTGTCCTCTCTCTCTTGAAACCATATGTAAATCGGGGACATACACTCTATATTGAAACTTTTTGCACGAAACCAGAACTTCCAGAAGCTCTGCATGTACAACATACCCATGCCTGTGAAACAGTGAGGAAAAACAGAAGTCATACCTGCAGATGCTGTTGCCGTGGGATCTGCCTTACATGGTCCCTACAATTCAGGGCTGTAACAAATGCAGTATAGGTCCGCCTGCCAAAATAAACATTCTGGAAACCTCAAATAAAATGTGAAAACCTGGGAATAACTAATGCAAATTTAATTTTGGGAGCCAGAAGTAATGCAATAAATAGAGTTCGTGGTTTATATCATTTAAAAATCAGAGATTTAGGGTTTTGATTTTCAAATTTAGCGTTTTGTAGCATTTATACTTCTCAAATTTAGTGTTTAGGTGGATCGAAACTAGTTCCATGTAATTTATAATATTGTAAATACATATTAGTACTGAATAGGTGGAAACCTTTACTGTGTTACTATTCATATGTTATATAAAATTGTTCCAATTCATAACACTCAGCACACTATTTGATTGTCACTTTGCTTCTACCCATGGCTACTAGACAATAAATCGCTACCGTGCTTTAAAACATAACTAGTACTGAACACCTATGTCAAGAATAACCGACTATGATCAAGGGTCAACACAAAGTGAATGAACGCTTATGCTTGAAAGTGAATTAAGCTGTTTGATTGGTTGTTCTTTGCACTTCTCTTTGGCCATCGATTGAAAGATTTAAGGTGCAGTAATAATTCTTTCCCCCTGAAATAAATAACAAGATATATCTTATTTTTAAGAAAATGCATCGTTTTTAAAAAGATTTATGTTTATTTCACATAAAACTGTGTATTTCACATCTATTTTGCATACATAGTATAATTTCGCATTTGAACCCATTTCGCATTTTATCGCCAATTCGAAATCGCTAAAAACCACTTGTGGGGTCATATAAGATGAAGGCACATACACCGACAAAGTTTCAACATATTTTGCATTTATTGCAAATGCTAAAAACCACAAACTCTAGCAATATATTATTAAGTTATATAAACAAAATATTGTACGATTATTGCAAAATAATATTTAATAGATTTTAGTTGACTACCTCAGTGATTTAATGGCTGAGCTGTTGAAATGTCAACCGTGCACCGCTTTGTACTTAATTAAATACTGTAGTAGTTTCACAACTAAGTATTCTTTATTTTCCACCTTGTCGATACACTAAATCGCTTAAGGCAACTTATTGGTTAAAAGTGGTACATGTTTCGTATATTATCAACATCTTCAGCCACATAACACTATTTAGATGAAACATTCATATAATGACAAAAACATTGATGAACAAGAAAACAAGTATGTTACATGTTACATTGACTGCATTGTGTACTTACTCGTAGTTAAAGGAAGTCTTCAAAGACTCCTTTCTTGTTCATTAAAAACAATTGCACTTCTACCAAAATATCTAAAACTTTTCTTGATGTTTTATTGGTACCTTTTCCTAACTAGGATGGTGTTTACACACAATCAAGTCAGTAGTGGCTGCTAACCACAAATTCTAAATTATGTTGCAAACTGCTCATTTGTGGACCCATGTTTACTAAGACTTTTTTTGCTTCTATACCCGGAGTCAACTCAAGTCCTAAGCGATATTTTTTTAATTTTTGACGTTATATATTTTATATAAAAGTCGCTTGCATTACCCGCCTGGTATAGGACGAGAACCGCAATGGAGAAGGGGAAAGGTTGCTCACACGCGGAAGGATATTTTCCTCAGTTTTTCAGTTGACTAACGGTATAACATCAAAGGGACCGCTTAGGAGTTAGGTTGGCGCCGACTATAGTATCATGTACTTACAGCTGTTTCAGTTTGCGCTATTATGATACACCCTGTTTACAGTATATATTATTTTTTGTGGGAAGTCTGTGCGGCCCCTTAAAGGCCCAGGCTTGTATTGTTATGCCCTTGTTATAGCTGCATATTTGCAGTCATCTTAAAGCCTTCTCTCCATTCGCTACAGGTTAGACATACAGTTAAATTCTCTTAAAGTTTTCACGAAGTGTAGTTCCATTTGTTTGAACAACTTCATTCAAAGAATGTGCACATATCAGGTCCTACTGGGGCTGGACGTAGCCATGACAGCTCTGTGGCTCACAGTATAAAAAAGCAAAACCATGTTCGTTACATGTATGACAACAGTGAAGGAATGTCTTATCCTCTTTCATCAGCAATAACTCCTCAAAAAGTATTCACTTGTGGAGGTGCTTGATTGCTATTGTTACATCACCGTGATACTACATGGCATCCTCCAGATTTTTTGAATGTTCACCAACACTGGGCTCTAAAGAGTTAGCAAAATGAAGCTATTGACATAATTATGTGACTCTTTCTTTTGATTCCTAGCAATAATGTTTTTAAATGAAAATGGCATATTACTTTTTTAAAAGTTGTATATATTTTGAATGAATTAATAAAATATATATTGTAGAATTTTAATTATATTTGGGAGTTTACTTTAACTACTCTATGTATATAATATTATAGAATAAAGAAATTCTTATACACATTGATAGTGTTGCTGTGAATTTACTTTCCTTAGTGCAAATCAAGGTCAATGTAAAATTTTTGTTTGTTCCTTTCTATTTTTCTACATTGATCTGTTGGGCTCCTTCTCTGTTTCTCCTTTGTTCCTAGTCTTGTACTACTTGTATCTATCTCTGTCTTTTTGGCTCTTCCATTTTTCTGTGTTTATCTGGTTTTCTTCCTATCCTATACTTCTCAGATATAAGTACCATGTTTCCATGGGGAATTCAAATCGATTTGAATACGCTTTCCCTATTGAATACCTCATGGAAACTGAGACTCAGTTCTATTGAGTCTCAAAGACGATCCCACTAGAAAGTGGGATCGAATCGTACTCAATACGGATATAGTATCATGGAAACGCGGAACGTAGTGAAATCGATTTGAAAATGCTACGGATGCTCGATTGTGGTTTGTTTCATTGTGCTTCCTGTGGTTTTGTTCGTGTTCAGTTGATTTCAGCTTACTGCTCCTTATATATTTTACCATGCGTAGTATTAGTAGGCTGTACATAAAACAAGTTTGTATCATGGACTTTAAATTCCTGTGGTAATAATGCACGAGGAGTTCTTTATTTACTCTTCTTTGATTAGGGTTAGCCGTTGCCGTCAAGCGCTACATGTCGGCTTATTCCCGTACGGCCTCGCGCAATCTCGTACTTTACGAATGTCGAGACTGTCGTATTCAAATCGATCTGATTACGGATTGAATCTTACATGGAAACAGGTAACGTATTGAATACGGAAGGCGTATTCAAATCAGTTTCAATCCCCATGGAAACGTGGTAATTATGAGCATCAAATGAGATTACTACATTCCTAACACAACAGTTCTAGAGAGGGAAAAATTAATAGTATATCAACCACCCTCATTGATGGCCAACTCAGATGGACTGGATATGTCCAGCAAGGGCGTAACATATATCACACGGGCGCGCCTACCAAAATAAAAATTCGGGGTCCCTCAAATAAAATGTAAAACCTATAAATAACATATGCATTTAATTGCAGCTAGGAGAAGTAATGCAGTATATGGTCAAGTTATACAAACGAAGGGTTTATACACTATTGTAAATCTCAACCTCCCAATTACATTACACAGCTGGTGGATCCTGGACTTATAACACTTCAATTGGCTTTATTTTTCAGAAACTGTACTCTGTAGCTGAAGCAGAAATCTTGGTTATAATCATTTCTTCGATTACAATACCCAAAAATATGCAAAAAAATAAATAAATAAAAAACTGTTCAAATAAAGTTTGAAAAATATCAAACTGCACAACTCGTAAGCCTAGTCTATTACTTTGCTTAGTGGCATTATACCTTGTTGTTGAATGAATGTATGACAAAACTTAAATATAATTATAATAAAATATCAAAGCCATCTTAGTAAACAGTGCTGATGATAGTATTTATTATAAATCACAAACAGTCGTATCAGCACGCTATTTGAAATCCAAAACCGGTTTACAATCACTACTGATCTGCATTTACGGCAGTCGCCCAGGTGGCAGATTCCCTAAGGTCCAATTTTAACACTGATGCCGGACTTAGTTGTTACTTTCATTGATCTGTCTCAGCTTTATCCTTGGCTTTGACAAAATGAAAGTGACTGAGGTATGAGTGATGTTAGTAATGCCATTCCTTCTGCAGCCAGTCCCTGCTATGAATGGTGTGAAAATATTGCTCATAGGGTCGGTTGGTGCATGCATTTCAGTGGGCTTGGCAGACTGATATGTAATAGCAACTTCTGGCTCGGTGAGGAAAGCAACGGGAAACTACCTCACTCATTTCCCTAGTACGCCTCTTCAGTGATGCCTAGGCTATGTATGACAGCTGATGGCAGAGCTGTTGAGGATCAAACCAGCCTTCGGGCTGAGGACTAAACATACACGCCGGACTTAGAGTCCAAAAACCGGTTTTGGATTTAAAACAGTGTGCTGATATGACTGTTTGTGATTAACAAGAAAAGTTCAATATTCAGCAACATTTTTGCATAATACGATCTCTGCAAATCAAGAAAGTATAATTTTGGAACTAAAATGTGGTATTTTTGTATCAATTTTCGTTGCTATAATTATTTTTGAATAATTAGGTGCAGGTATTTTGGGAGTGTTGCAAGAGATTACATTTTTTAAATTGACATTGTGATAAGTTTAATTGTTCATGTTATCATGTCTTGAAGAGCTTTAACGTTGTGTTTTAGATGTACTGGAATTTGGTTTTTAGACTACTGTAATTTTAATATTAACTACTGACTTTTTAATATGTTTACGAATGTTCAAGAACATTTTAAGATTAAAATTAAGGCTGAGGATGCTCTTTATAAGGGCGAAACATGTCCCTTAGAGAAATTAATTGTATTAAAGTGTAAACACCAAAAAGGTGATTTGTACTGAATAGGTGGACAAGAAATACTTCTTATTATTTTTATTTTATTTATTTATTTCAAAAGAGGCACCTGAGCCAGGGCTCATAATGGTGCAGTACAATTAATTACATTTGGCAACAAAGAGGAGACTTGAGAACATCAGCTTCTAGGATAAAAATATAATATACTGTACAATGAATAATAATAATAATAATAATAATAATAATAATAATAATATGAATTACATTTGGCAACAAAGATGAGATTTGAGAACATCAGCTTCTAGGTAAAAAATATAATATACTGTACAATGAATAATAATAATAATAATAATAATAATGTATCATAGTGATAGAAATCAAATATGAAGACATACCTGCCAACTTTCCCGATTTAGGCGGGAAACTCCCGATTTTCGACAGTTTTTCCCGCCTCCCGATTATTGTATTATTTCTCCCGATTTTAGCTTATTTTTTGGTGAACTTCAAACATTTGTTTTCAAATTCGGCCATTTCAGCATTGTACGCCAGTGGCTGAATCTCCTTCGCTCATTGGCCGCTTTCAAATGAAATATCGACGTATATTAATATGAGAAATACGCGCGAATGTGCGATGTTTATTGAAACCTGTATATCGCGATGCGTATATAGATTGTAAATCTCTCGTTCTCGCGTGCTATGTTCGTGTTCATCCACATCAGTCTGGGCGATTCTAGAGACTAGTCACTAGATTTGGGGTCTATTTCAGTAATGTAGTGACAGAATTTCAAAGATAGTGACTAGTGACTTTTCTAGAGATTCATTTGGAGACAATTCTAGCGAATTTTAATTTATTACTTGACAAAAATAACATTGCGCTTCGCATAATCGCGCGGCCACGTGATGCAATATATTACTCTATGCATTTGCTAAGTAGTGGCATTTAATGCATGACTAATTCACACATATGGAGCATGAGTTCATACTATTTTCAGAAGGCTTATCAGAGATCGATCATCTCACTAACATACTTCCTGTGAGGTAGTAGAGATGTGTAATTTTTAGCCTTGTAGCCTCTTATAGCAACAGTCGGATTTTGAGACAATAACTGTTGTTATACATACTATAGTACTCCTGTATTGCGCAAGACATGTAGAATAAGCAGGTTTGACCATTTGTATCTCCTGATTTCTCCTGATTTTCATATCAAAATCTCCTGATTTTTGGTTTTGTAAAGTTGGCAGGTATGTGAAGAGCAGTACTCTATAGGCTTGGCATTTTTACTTTTAGAAAATTAACAAGTTTGGTTTTAAAGATGGGCAATTTAGCAGCTTCTCGAATATGCTCAGGAAGGCTATTGAAAAACTTTACAGAGAAAAGCTTATAATTGCTGTGAGTTGCAAGAGACAGCGAGCTATGCTGTATTACAACACAATTATAATGACTGCTGCTAGATGTAACTAAATAGCAATTTCTCTACATACAAATTGTCAAAATGAATTATTTTGACTGATTTTGATAAAACCGCCCCTGATCATTTCCGTGAAGAGTGACATTAGACTATATCTTTGTTTGTGCAAGAATACAAAACTGTCAGATGCGTGCGCATATGTAGCCTACTTCGCTGTATTTGAAGCGTTTGTGCAGCAAGAATTTGGTATTCTGACTGCTAGTCTGCTGTTTTGTTCTTTAATTTTGTACAGTTTGAGAACAGTCGCTAGAATTTGGCAATTGTTTTCGGATTTCTAAATGAAGCATGTGCATCAGCCCTTATCACATGTGGTTCAAAAAGCACAGATCCTTATAAATAAATTTGTTGCCTGTTTTTCTTGAAAATATATTCCTTGACAGCGGTATTGGAAAATAAATTCTTAACTAAATGTAGCAATCGCGCATTTTGTTTAATGAACATACATGACCAGTCAGTTTGCATCTAGTACATATCGTTTATTAAAAATAATATCACGATAAAACACATGTGAACTGTCAGTGTAGGTAGTGTAGATAAACCAGATACATTTTAATGATCTGTTAGTCATGCTTACTGATAGGGTGGTACGGTAACTAAACACGAATTTCACAGATCATTGACGAAATAAAAACTTGTATATATTCAGATGTCAGACATTAGTTTTACGAGTGACTCCAGTGATTCTTCAACTGATGTTGACAATCTAGATTTATTTGATATTAATCTCAATAGAGCAAGGCCGGAGAATGAAAATAATTGCATTATAGATAAATATTAATTCATCCTTGCATTGTAGTATTGTCACTGATTGAGCTATTAATATTATCCAGTACCAATCCATAGAAATGACATAGGCTAATATAGAATTCCAAATAAGTTGTTTTATTTGTCCCTTGCAATATTTACGATAAAATATTACGTTTAGTAGAACACAACGTCAATCAAATCCAATAGAAATGAATTAGGAATGGTGCTGACATCTAACAACAATATGTACTACTACGTGACCGTTCGTGGTGGAAAGAATCGGAAACCGTTTCCAACTGTTCCTAATGCGCGCATGCACTCTTGTACAAATCACAAACTAACTCAGATTTGCTTCACGAACAAAGCTTATATACATTTGCGAGGAGTCTGCAGGGCCCCATAAAGGTCCAGGCCCGCCTGCCTTACAGGCTCTGACGTTACACCCCTGTGCCCAGTGCGTGAAAGATGGCAGAGTTCCTCGAAAAATTCTTTATAGTGAAATCAGTACAAGCAAGAGAACCCATGGTGCCCTTCTGAAATGCTGTAAAAATCAGATTAAGAAGACCTTCATGAGCACTAACATTGATCCAAGTACCATTGCAGAAGACTGCACTCACTGGCACACAACTTCTTCTAGCTGCTGTTGCACAATTTGAGCACGAACATCATTGGTAGGAAGCAGAAAAATGTCAGAGGCATAAACAACGGCACTCTTCTTCTGATATATGAACAATATCAATCACTACTGATCTGCATTTAGGGCAGTCGCCCAGGTGGCAGATTCCCTATCTTGTTGATTTCCTAGCCTTTTCTTAAATGATTGTAAAGAAATTGGAAATTTATTGAACATCTCCCTTGGTAAGTTATTCCAATCCTTAACTCCCCTTCCTATAAACAAATATTTGCCCCAAGTTTTCCCTCTTGAATTCCAGCTTTATCTTCAGATTGTGATCTTTCGTACTTTTAAAGACACCACTCAAACTTATTCATCTACTAATGTCATTCCACGCCATCTCTTCACTGACAGCTTGGAACATACCACTTAGTCGAGCAGCTCGTCTCTTTTCTCTCATGTCTTCCCAGCCCAAACTTTGCAACATTTTTGCAGTGGGGACCAAGACGGTTAAGTTTAACACAGGAAATTGTGTCCATAAACGTACCGTCTTCCCGCTACCCGTAAAAAACCATCCTAGCACACCTTCAAATCTCCCGCATTTTCGGCGCCACCGACTAGAGTACGGTACGTATGTCATTGAACGATCACGTGATTTCCCATATCTCTACAGGTTTGTTGACATTCCATACCATTCAGTTGAGTATGTGATCCGCATGGAGACGTGTTGTACCTGCTGTTGTACTCGTGATTTTCGTACATACTACAATACAGCAGTAATTCTTTACTTTGGACTCAGCAGTAAGCTGCACGGTACGTACAGTAGTTCATCTGCACTAAAGATTTGGACAACAGTGGATAGGTCGTAATGGTCCGATTGCTTGGCCTGCACGCTCACCGGACTTGACAGACTACAGTACTACATGTGGGGTCATGTGAAAACTTGATTTACGAGACCCCTGTGGAATCTAAGGAAGATCTACTGGGGTTACGGCTGCGGTGGATATTGGAGGACCAGGTATTGACGATCGTGTGTACGAGAACATGATACTAGATACCGTCCGTGTGTGTTGACGTCGGTGGTCGTCACATCGAGCCCCATCTGTAGTTGGACCCAGGCGACAAGCAGCAGAAGTCGGGCAGAGCGCCGAAAATGTGGGACCTGTGAGTGTGCTATGGTGCTTTATTGTGGGTAGCGGGAAGAAGGTACGTTTTCGGACACAAGTTCCTTATGATAAACTTAACCATCTTGCTCCCCACTGCAAGCACTTAAAGTCTGTAATGGGAATTTAGAATCACCCTGTATTAGAACTTTCACTAGCGATTTGATAGTCAATATTTAGGAAAAATAAGAAATCATCGTATTCCGCGCTACGAATCTGCGTGCTCTAATTGCGTCCTTGCGCATGTGCAAACCGAAATGTTAACGAAAACACGAAATGATAATGAAGTTTCATTCACTAAAGTTAAAGAAATTTTGTTAATCAAGATGCTCGAAAAGTTAATGAACACTATTTTGTTTATTAACATACAAAAATGTTCATGAACATTGTTTATTAACAAAGTTAACGAAAACATCTTGGTGTGGACGCACCTTAGGTGCATTTACCAAGGTGCGATTGTAGCCGCACGGCAACAACAGTCTCCATCTCCGCGCATGCGCAGTTTGAATTTGGGCTGCAACTCGCTGCAATTGCGGCTTGAGCCGCCACACTGGTGCAGTGAACAGTGCTGGCGGCCGCACTCGCTGCGACCGAAGTGACTATTGCTCAACACCTCCTCTGCAAGCATTCTCCTGTGTCAATCAAGGGCCGATAAAAGCCGAGCCGTGCTCAGATGTAAACAGTCTTGATATCTTGTCAAGATTACCGAATCATAATTTATAGGAATGAATATACAGTGTAATATGTACTTTTAAATAAAATGCAAATCCCACTCTGCATTATCATTTTTATGCGTTTTTATCGATTCCTTCATTTCCTAGATTACACCGATGGACTGGCATGTAAATAATTGACATATTGGTGCAATTAATGTTGTGTCACTCAATTAAGTTGCGGGTTTGTTAAACTTGAAGTTTACCGGGCCAGCTGACCGTGCTGTTAGGGGCACGCAGCTGTGAGCTTGCATCCGGGAGATAGTGGGATCGAATCCCACTATCGGCAGTCCTGAAGATGGTTTTCCCTGATTTTCCATTTTTACACCAGGCAAATGCTGGGGCTGTACCTTAGTGAAGCCAGGGCCGCTTCCTTCTAGCTCCTAGGCCTTTCCTATGCCATCGTCGCCCTAAGACCTATCCATGTCGGTGCGACATAAAGCCACTAGCAAAAGAATCTCGAAGTCTGTTATGACCACAGATTTACTGATCGTTATGTCTTACTGTAAAAACACTTATTCAGCTGAGCTAAACACTGTTAAAATAAGATTAAAATATCCGTACCTAAGAGTGAGTGCAAGTTTCTCAGCTGGGCTGATAGGCTTCTTGTACTGATTGCACGGGGTTTTCAAAATTTCACTTTTTAAAACTTGGAGAATATAACTAAACTAACACTCAGTCTGAAATACTTCCTGAAATTAGGTCCATAACCCGTTAGAGGAGAGATCCTCACTTGGACTATGTGCAAGTAGGGTAGCATCCTGCTTCATGAATTTACCGAGCTCAGAACATTTTAAGCAAGCCTCGGACCTATGGGAGTAACGGAGTCCCACTCCCATTTGACAGGCGAGGGACTCCTTGGAAACAACTTGGCGAACGAAATGGAATTCGATGGGGAGCTATCAATATTAATGGGGCTTATGGAAGAAAGAAAGTAGAACTGGCTGAGTCAGCAAAGAGGATTAGAAGTAAGTGATATTCGGGTAAGGGGAGATAACGAGGAAGAGATAGGAGATTATAAAGTGTACTTGACGGGTGTTAGAAAGGGAAGGGCAGAGTCTGGGGTAGGGCTCTTTATTAGGAATACCATTGCACGCAACATAGTTTCTGTTAGGCACGTAAATGAGCGAATGATGTGCGTAGATTTGTCAGCTGGAGGAATTAGGACTAGAATTGTGTCCGTGTATTCACCATGTGAGGGTGCAGGTGAGGATGAAGTTTACAAGTTTTATGAAGCATTGAGTGACATCGTCGTCAGGGTCAACAGCAAAGATAGGATAGTGCTAATGGGCAATTTCAATGCGAGAGTTGGAAATAGAACTGAAGGATACGAAAGGGTGATTGGTAAATGTGGGGAAGATATGGAAGCTAATGGGAATGGGAAGCGTTTGTTGGACTTCTGTGCTAGTATGGGTTTAGCTGTTACGAATACATTCTTCAAGCATAAGGCTATTCAGCGCTACACATGGGAGGCTAGGGGTACCAGATCCATAATAGACTATATCTTAACACAGACTTGGAATTCAGGAAATCTGTTAGGAATGTATGAGTTTTCCGGGGATTTTTCGATGATACAGACAACTGTCTGATCTGTAGTGAACTAAGTATCTCTAGGCCTAGGGTAGAGAAAGTGAAATCTGTCTGCAAACGAATAAGGGTAGAAAATTTCCAGGATGAGGAACTTAGACAGAAGTACATGGATATGATTAGTGAGAAGTATTGAACAGTAGACAGTAAGCAGGTTCAGGATATAGAAAGTGAATGGGTAGCATACAGGGATGCTGTAGCAGAAACAGCAAGGGAATGCCTAGGAACAACTGTGTGTAAAGATGGGAAAAGGCGAACTGATCAAGTGAGAGCAGCTTGTAAACATAAAAAGAAGGCTTATCAGAAATGGCTCCGAACAAGGGCCGAGGCAGACAAGGATTTGTATGTAGATGAAACAGAGCGAAAGAAATAGTTGTTGAATCAAAAAAGAAGTCATGGGAAGATTTTGGTAACAACTTGGAAAGGCTAGGTCAAGCAGCAGGGAAACCTTTCTGGACAGTAATAAAGAATCTTAGGAAGGGAGGGAAAAGGAAATGAACAGTGTTTTGAGTAATTCAGGTGAACTCATAATAGATCCCAGGGAATCGCTGGAGAGGTTGAGGGAATATTTTGAACATCTTCTCAGTGTGAAGGGAAATCATCCTGGTGGTGTTGTGAACAGCCAAGCTCATGGGGAGGAGGAAAATGATGTTGGTGAAATTATGCTTGAGGAAGTGGAAAGGATGGTAAATAAACTCCATTGTCATAAGGCAGCAGGACTAGATGAAATTAGACCTGAAATGGTGAAGTATAGTGGGAAGGCAGAGATGAAATGGCTTCATAGAGTAGTAAAATTAGCATGGAGTGTTGGTAAGGTACCTTCAGATTGGGCAAAAGCAGTAATTACACCTATCTATAAGCAAGGGAGCAGGAGGATTGCAACAACTATCGAGGTATCTCATTGATTAGTATACCAGGCAAAGTATTCACTGGCATCTTGGAAGGGAGGGTGCGATCAGTCGTTGAGAGGAAGTTGGATGAAAACCAGTGTGGTTTCAGACCACAGAGGGGCTGTCAGGATCAGATTTTCAGTATGCGCCAGGTAATTGAAAAATGCTACGAGAGGAATAGGCAGTTGTGTTTATGTTTCGTAGCTCTAGAGAAAGCATATGACAGGGTACTGAGGGAAAAGATGTTTGCCATACTGGGGGACTATGGAATTAAAGGTAGATTATTTAAAGCAATCAAAGGCATTTATGTTGACAATTGGGCTTCAGTGAGAATTGATGGTAGAATGAGTTCTTGGTTCAGGGTACTTACAGGGGTTAGACAAAGCTGTAATCTTTCACCTTTGCTGTTCGTAGTTTACATGGATCATCTGCTGAAAGGTATAAAATGGCAGGGAGGGATTCAGTTAGGTCGAAATGTAGTAAGCAGTCTGGCCTATGCTGACAACTTGGTCTTAATGGCAGATTGTGCCGAAAGCCTGCAGTCTAATATCTTGGAACTTGAAAATAGGTGCATTGAGTATGGTATGAAAATTAGCCTCTCGAAGACTAAAGTGATGTCAGTAGGTAAGAAATTCATTAGAATTGAATGTCAGATTGGTGATACAAACCTAGAACAGGTCAATAATTTCAAGTATTTAGGTTGTGTTCTCCCAAGATGGTAATATAGTAAGCGAGATTGAATCAAGGTGTCGTAAAGCTAATGCAGTGAGCTCACAGTTGCGATCAACAATATTCTGTAAGAAGGAAGTCAGCTCCCAGACGAAACTATCTTTACATCGGTCTGTTTTCAGACCAACTTTGCTGTATGGGAGCGAAAGCTGGGTGGACTTAGAATATCTTATTCGTAAGTTAGAAGTAACAGACATGAAAGTAGCAAGAAGATTGCTGGTACAAACAGGTGGGAACAATATCAGGAGGGTACTCGGAATGAGGAGATAAAGGCTAATTTAGGAATGAACTCGATGGATGAAGCTGTACGCATAAACCGGCTTCGCTGGTGGGGCCATGTGAGGCGAATGGAGGGGGATAGGTTACCTAAGAGAAAAATGGACTCTGCTATGGAGGTTAAGAGAAGTAGAGGTAGACCAAGACGGCGATGGTTAGACTCAGTTTCTAACGATTTAAAGATAAGAGGTATAGAACTAAATGAGGCCACAACACTAGTTGCAAATCGCGGATTGTGGCGACGTTTAGTAAATTCACAGAGGCTCGCAGACTGAACGCTGAAAGGCATAACAGTCTATAATTATAATGTATGTATGTAGGCCCTACTTTAAATATGCCTGTTAAATTGTTATAGCGTCCTTCCTCATAGTGCGATGCAAATATACTGTACTTTTGACGTTCCTTCTTTTCGGGCCGAGATACCACTTTAACAATTCTTCTTCTTCTTCTTCTTCTTCTTCTTCTTCTTCTTCTTCTTCTTCTTCTTCTTCTTCTTCTTCTTCTTCTTCTTCTTCCATTCAAATGTCAAGGAAAACCCTGCCACTAACGAAATCGCCCGTGCTCTCGTCCATTTCTGACGGAATGGACTGCGCGACTGGCGGCTGGAGTCGTGTCTAAGAAAACACCCCACGTGGCCATCGTTTGCGGCTGCTGTCCCCAACGTATATGGCGACTCCAGTCGTTGCGGCTCTGGCCGCCGTGGCGGCTACAGTCGCACCTTGGAAAACGCACCTAAGGTGCAACCAATGTCGTCGTATGTTTCATGCCAGGATTGGCCCTCCTTAGCCAAAGGGTGAAAATGAAAGACTCCCTAGGCTTTACAAACATAATACCGTCGACGTCAGAAGAGAAAAAAAGTTGACCAATTGAGGTCAGACAGGAATACTGCCACTGACCTATCTAAGGCATTCAATAGGGTAGATCGTGGGAGACTACTGGTAAAAATGAGTGCGATTAGATTAGACAAAAAAAGTGACTGAATGGGTGGTTATTTTTCTAGAAAACAGAAATCGAAAAATGAATTATTATAACGTTATTGGTTTTTTATGTCCCACTAATTATTTTTTGCGGTATTCGGAGACACGGAGGTGTCGAAATTTAGTCCCGCAGGAGTTCTTTTACGTGCCAGTAAATTACCGACATGAGGATGACGTATTTAAGCAGTAGCGGCGATTGGAGGATGTGTGTGTGTGTGTTTTTATTCCATTTTAGCCGGCTGAAACTAGATATTTTTAGGAATCATTAACAAATTTGTACAAGTCCTGCTGCCTAATCAGCTAATTCTTTCCTTTATTTTCCTTAATAAGGAGCCTCCGTGGCTCAGGTGGCAGCACATCGGCCTCTCACCGCTGGGTTCCGTGGTTCAAATCCCGGTAGCTCCATGTGAGATTTGTGCTGGATAAAGTGGAGGCGGTACAGGTTTTTCTCCGGGTTCTCCGGTTTTCCCTGTCATATTTCATTCCAGCAACACTCTCAGTATCATTTCATTTCATCTGTCAGTCAGTCAGTCAGAGGAGTGCGACAGGCTTCGGCAGCCGACACAATTCCTGTCCTTGCCGCTAGATGGGGGCTTCATTCATTCCATTCCTGACCCGGTCAAATGACTGGAAACAGGCTGTAGACTTTCATTTTCATCAATAACAAAATTATTAGCGGAAATACACGCGGCTAACCGATTTATAAACCGCCACAGAAAGGTTTTTTGCCAACGTCGTGGACATTAAGATTGACTACCTTGCCGCGCGCATTCGAGAGTCTGACAGTCTCTTTAGTGTCTATTAGTTTCTTAGTCTTCTTCTTTTCCTACCGCTTTTCCCACAGCTGTGGGGTCACGGGTGTGAACTGCGTAGCACATGCGGACTTGGCACTGTTTTACGGCCGGATGCCCTTCCTGACGCCAACCATATATGGAGGGATGTAATCGCTATTCCGTGTTTCTGCGATGGTTGGTAGTGTAGTGTGTTGTATGAATATGAAGATGAGAGTGTTGGGACGGACACACACAAACACCCAGTCCCCGAGCCAGAAGAACCCGGCCGGGAATCGAACCCGGGACCCTCTGAACTGAATACCAGTACGTTGACCATTCAGCCAACGAGTGGGACAGTGTCTTAGTATGTATTCAAATACAAAATGATTTTACATTGTATAATCACGCCATACGTTTATTTAATTATAATGCATGTGTAGGAACCTCCGTGGCTCAGACGGCAGCGCGTCGGCCTCTCACCGCTGGATACCGTGGTTCAAATCCCGGTCACTCCATGTGAGATTTGTGCTGGACAAAGCGGAGGAGGGGCAGGTTTTTCTCCCGGTACTCCGGTTTTCCCTGTCAACTTTCATTCCAGCAACACTCTCCATTCTCATTTCATAGCTTCTGTCATTCATTAATAAATCACTTTGGGAGTGGCGACCCCATCGTACTAATAGCCTATATATGCTTCATTCATTACATCCCTGACCCGGTCAATAACTGGAAAACAGGTTGTAGGTTTTCATTTTCATTCAATGCATGTATATATATATATATATATATATATATATATACCCTCTCCGCCCCGGGTACGTTTTGTTGCCTATACATTTTTTGCCCCCACCCCTACTTGTAATTCCCAATTCGTGCTGCTGTATTTGAGCACCTTCAAGTACCACCGGACTGAGCCAGGATCGAACCTGCCAGAAGGCCAGCGCCTCAACCGTCTGAGCTACTCAGCCCAGCAAATATAAATACACTCGAACCTCGATATCTCGAACCTACATTACTCGAATTTTCAGTATCTCGAAGTAACTTAAATTTCCCGGCCGTTTGTCATATTCTTCACGTGTATTTATTTTTCTATTACTCGAATTTCGGTTACACGAAATTTTCTCGATTTCGCGAAACAAACATTTCCTCCCTTGAAGCAAAAAATACTGTGTAACTTGAATTTTGTGCAACATTAACTGTGCAATACGACATTTATGGTTTGTTAACAAGTAAAGAAAGGGTTACAGCGGTGCTGGGATTTAATATGGCGGAAAGCGAAAACTGAAACTTCTAGTGAACGGAAAATCGGCGAAGCCTTGCTGTGTGAATTTATTACCGGTCACGTACGAAAGCAACCCCAGAAGTCGCGGACGACAAGCTCCATTTACGAATCTCGACTGCGTGGTATTGACGAGAAGTTTCAACATGAAGGGAGGAAAGGTTAACCGTAAAAAACAGAAGAGACTAACGGATTTTTTTCTAAAGGTGTTAACGGAGGGTCAGCCTCTGTGGTGTAGTGTTTAGTATCATTAGTTGCCATCTCCCGAGGCCCGGGTTCGATTCCCGGCTCTGCCGCGAAATTTTCAAAAGTGGTACGAGGGCTGGAACGGGGTCCACTCTGCCTCGGGAGGTCAACTGAGTAGAGGTGGGTTCGATTCCCACCTCAGCCATCCTCGAAGTGGTTTTCCGTGGTTTCCCACTTTTCCTCCAGGCAAATGCCGGGATGGTACCTAATTTAAGGCCACGGCCACTGTCTTCCCTCTTCCTTGTCTATTCCTTCCAATATTCCCATCCCCCGCAAGGCCCCTGTTCAGCACAGCAGGTGAGACCGCCTGGGCGAGGTACTGGTCATCCTCCCCAGTTGTATCCCCCGACCCAATGTCTCACGCTCCAGGACACTGCCCTTGAGGCGGTAGAGGTGATATCCCTCGCTGAGTCCGAGAGAAAACCGAACCTGGAGGGTAAACAGATAAAGAAGAAGGAGAAGAAGTTAACGGAGGCATGTTTCGTTTTTCACTACTGTGTGTACTGTATACTGCCTTCTAAAAAGTTACTATAATAAGGGTTATAATTAAAGTTATGGCCGTAAAAAGAGTGTGTTCGTATATTTTTAAAAATAATGTATTCAGTATAAGGCCGTAAATACATATGATTCAATTATGTGCTATACATGCTCAAAAACGAGATTATCTATATCTCGACATTTCGATACCTCGAAATAAACTTTAGCTCCTGAGGTGATTCGAGATATCGAGGTTCCATTGTACATAAATAAATAAATAAATAAATAAATAAATAAATAAATAAATAAATAAATAAATAAATGACTAAATAATTTTACTTGAATGCCACTCTGCACTGGTAAGGTGCATGATGTTGTAGAATAAGCCGAAAAAGAAGGTGTTTCTACAGTTCGTAAGTAGAGTATTGTCAGGTGGTTGTATCTTGTAGTTACTGTTACTGCGTCTCTCGTAACAAGAGCGGTTCGCTCTCTGGAAAAAAAAATATCCTGAGCCAGGTTATAATAAAGAAACAATGAAATTTTGTACCAAAATATCATATTTTAGACCTATTTTTTCGTATTACTCTTTCCTCTGAAAAACGATCATTTTCGAAACTGAAACGTTCTAAAATAAAGACTGCGTACGAAATGGTATGACAGACTCGGTGAACTCAACCTCCTCAGCATTGAACGTGATCATATCCACTGATTTGTCTTTAAAATTGTCAATGCGTTTGCATCGTAGAAAACGCACCGTATAGTCCAGTTTCTTTAGTCTCTAGTATGAGTACAGTAAAATTTAAAATACCGTAAAAATAAAATGTAGAAACATACAAGAGGAAGAGCACCAAATATCAAATACAGCTTTATTTTCAAAAAATGACGAACACCATTTTTTTTGTAATTTTACGATTCTAATTGCGTGTCTGGTTACAATCTGTCTACTTTCCAGATACTTGTTTTCAATCAGATTAACACTCAATATTTTTGTAAATTATAACATATAATCGAAATTGTACTTTTCTTGTTCTGAACGCCAACGGCCGTAGCCGTGTTGAAACACCGGATCCCGTGAGATCTCCGAAGATAAGCAACATTGGGCGTGATCAGGAGTTGGATGGGTTGCCACGCGCTGTTGGTGGGGGGTAAGGGAATGGAGGAGCGGAAAGGAACTGGCCACCCTTCCGCATGTAAACTCCGGCTCAGGTACACCTCTGCGGAGGTTCGGACCTGCCTTCGGGCAGAATAACCCTTACCTACCTTGTTCTGAAGAAAGTGTCCCTAACACGGAATACTATCATTCTACTCCTTAGTCCCTTATTTTAATGAAAGTTCGTAGTTTACATGTTTGAAATAAGAAACTCATGAATAGACTGAATCCATATCTCGCCCCTTCTATCTCTGAAATACTTGCCGTCACAGTACAAGAGTGTAGCATCTTCATCACCTGGATCCACTTCTTCATGTTCCTTTATATCGAAATCAGATGTTTCATCACCCATGCTGATTGATTCTTTATCCGAAGACGAACTGTCATCTCTTGCCCTCTTCTTTCCTTTTCGCGTAGGCTGAGGTCTGCTCAAACCACTGCACGAAGGTTGATTGAGTTCTTGAATGTCTACTCTTGCCGCAGTTTAGCTTTCTTTGAAGACTTTCCTCTGCTGTTGTCTCTTTCTTTGTTGCCAAACAAAACAAAGTTGTACTCGGTACACCACTGTTACCATTTTTACCACGTTTTCACGGCAGTGGTAGCTTTTTGCATGTCTACTTCCTTCCACTTCTTCCGTACCTTTCCCTGCGAACTGTCCTTCCGACCAGTCATGGTTCTGAAGGAAAGCAAAACTGCTTATACATATTGCAAAAGTATGCCTCCTAATATGGAATACTATTCCATTATTGGAACACCACAGTATTCCATATTAGGTGCCCAGCCGCATTTAATTTCTATCTTACAAATTAAGGTAAATCCGGGACAGATGCCGCCCCGGTAGAGATGCCGCATACACTGTACCTAAAGGTTCCCATCGTTACAGCTAGATGGCAATATGTGTGGTTTTTCAGTTTCTAAGGAAGAACTACTGTCTGCGAGTGTGACGAAATTTGCTCATATATTACGCCAATTATAGCCGATATCATGAGGCGAGTACATGTTTCCTCCTGACAAAGTTTTTGCGTGTGTTAATTTATTGTATATTAAGTCGGTTTCAAATGCTTAAATCAGACGTTTTTAGTACAGTAGACGTCAGAAACATAACTGTAGTTGAGAGTAAGCTAATTTTGGGCCATGATAGCCTTGAGGTATGAAAACAGGAGGGTGCGGCGTCTCTCCCTGATAGTTGGCCTTCGGGCTGAGCAGCGGTCGCTGTGCAGGCCAGAGCCATTTCAAGGGTGTTAAGTGCCGTGGGGTTTTATATAACACAGTGAAGAATCCATTGCACATGCACATTTATAGTAAATCGAAATTAAAATATGATTTTAATGTTGTAAATTATCAGATAGATTTTTTCCATTGAATGATTATATTATGTGGATATAATTGTCTTGTAGTACGTTCTAGTGTTCGGTTATATTAAAGTTGAAGAAATTGGCTTAAATTTGATTTTGTCATTAATTATTTTACTCGCGGCATCTCTCCTGAGCAAAGTCGGCATCTATACCGGGATCCAGGGAGAGACGCCGCAGATGCAACAATTCCTTTGTTCACTCCTTTCTCCCATTTACTTTCAATTGCCAATATTTTGTTCATCCCTGATCAAATGTACATGTTTTCAAATTATGCTCGATGAATTTGCAACAATTTTTAAAGTAAATATACCGAGATATAACAAAAGACATAAAAAGTGCGGCAACTCTCCCGGAATTACCCTACATGTGTCAGCTCATCAAATTTATTTGTCCACTATATACTTGTGTATGGTTGGTTCACCCTCTTCGCACAGATACCGAGCGTTTCAATGTTTAGGTAAGACCTTGGTTTATTCAATCAATCAATCAATCAATCAATCAATCAATCAATCAGTCAATCAATCACCACTGATCTGCTTTTAGGGTACGGTAGTCGTCCAGGTGGCACATTCCCTAGGCTTTCCTTGAATAATTGCAAAGAATTTGGAAATTAATTGAACATCTCCCTTGGTAAGTTATTCCAATCCCTAACTCCTCTTCCTATAAACGAATACTTTCCCCAGTTTTTCCTCTTGAATTCCAATTTTATCTTCATACTTTTAAAACATCGCTCAAGCTTATTCGTTTAGTTATATCATTACACGGGAACTCTCTACCGACAGCTCGAAACGTACCACATAGTCTAGCATCTCGTCTCCTTACTTCCGAGTCTTCCCAGCCCAAAGTTTGTGACATTTTCGTAACACTACCCCTTTGTCGGAAAATACCAAGAACAAATCGTGCTGCTTTCCTTTGAATTATTTCCAGTTCTCGTATCAAGTAGTCCTGGTGAGGATCCCATACACTGGAACCATACTTTAGTTGGGGTCGTACCAGAGACTTAAGGCTCTCTCCCACCTAATGGAATCGAATCGAACCGAACAGCCGAAATTTCCACTCGACCGCTCACATCTAGCGGAACAGAATCGAACGGGATTCTACGGGAAACTTCAGGCTTGCAATGGACGGTCTGATAGAAGGAGTGAGGAGGCAGAGATCGGAGAAGTTTCTGGGTGCATGAAATTAACAAGAGAGCTGAAAGAAGACTATTCAAACTTATTTGAATGTTTATTGCGCAATGAAGCTGTCTCGACGGTACCTCAGAGTTATTGTATTGCAATTTCAATAACTATTTCAGATAGCAGAATTTAACAGAAAAGTTCAATTTTACAGGAGGGAAGGGCTAGGACCGTGGCCTTAATTAAGGTACGGGCCGAGCATTTGCCTGGTGTGAAAAATGGGAAAACCACGGAAAACCATTTTCAGGGCTGCCGACAGTGGTTTTCGAACTCACTATCTCCCGAATGAAAACACATCTACGCCACCCTAACCGCACGGCAAACTCTCTGTAACATTAATTAAAGACAGTGAAGTGTAGTTATTGTCTACAACAGAGCAATTTAGTATACAGTAGCCTACTATTTGTTAGGAACACATATACGACAGTTTGAAACCTAGGGAATGCGACTTAGAAGTCGTTCACTGTAAATATAATAAACACTTAAATATAGATCCCATATGAGATGTGGTGTCAATTATCGTACTGATATACCGTATGTGGACTCCAACATAACATGATTTTGTTAGGAAGTCAACAAAAATTATGAAATAAATTGTATATAGACTACAGTAACCTACCGCAAAATTTAATATTTTGGTAAGTTTGGTTTTTCATAGCATTGCTTCTTTCCTCCCAGGCATTATTTTTACGTTGTTGTAGTAATGCTCGTGGGTCTTGTAGTAGAGGAAATTATATTTTTGAATTAAAATGGTAAGTTTTCCGTGTCTTGTATTAATAAATTAAATTAACTAACACAAAGGAGAACGTTCCCGACCGTATCCAAGAAACAGCTGACTTTCCAGCTGAAGGTGATACACATTTGCCGCCAAATGTTCGTCCGAAAGATCACGACCCGACCGTCTACGAAGTTGCACGAATCTTGATAATTCTGTTCGATTCCACTCCGCTAGTCGAAAAATATTCTTGGCAGAGAATCCTGTTCCGTTCGGTTCGATTCGATTCGACTCGTGGCGATCGCCAGCTCTGTCTCCCATTTAAACACATGCTAAAAACAAATTCTGTTCGGTTCGATTCGATTCCATTCCACTAGGTGGGAGCGGGCCTTTATACGCCCTCTCCTCTACATCCTTACTACACCCACTAAATACTCTCATAACCATGTGGAGAGATCCGTAACCTTTCTTGACAACCTCCTTAATATGATTTCCGCAGTATACCTTGCCCTGTACTCTTCTTTAGTATCTAGACAAACAATCAGTAGTAACAACGTTAATATTACGGGGAATTACCTCCAGAAGACCAGTGATGAATGCCAGTCGAGATGTGATGTTCGCCATGTCAGTTATTTCTCTTCTACCAGACGTAAAGTTTGTGCGAGCTTTAATATACTTTAACTTGCCTTGTGGGTGGGAAGGCGAATAAAAGGGACTCCAGGGACTCTTAACTTGGGAGCGTGGGTTGCGATCATAAGATCTTTAACTGATCTCTGGCCTTGCTTGTGCCGGGCTCCTCACTTCCATCTGTCCTACCCGACCTCAGGTGATCAACTCTTGTTCATTTCCGACCCCGACGGTATTAGGTCACGAGGCCTAGGGAGTCTTTCATTTTCATGCCCGTAGTGGATTTGTCTTTCTTTGGCCGATACCTTCATTTTTCTAATTGTCTGATTCCCTCTACTCCCCCTCCCTCCCCTTTTGCTTAGTGTTATCGGAGGATGATTGCCCAGTTGTACGTTCTCTTAAAACAATATTCACCACCACCACCACCACCACCGCTGTGAAGACAATGGTGCGGCACCTCGTTCTCTATGCGGTCCGTCCTTAATGTTATAAGTGGCGGCTGCAATTATATCCTAATTTGAAGGGGGTATGCGAAGTAGCTCCTTTGGGAAGAGCTTTCGCATTACTGGCCATCCACATGGGCGTTTGCAAGACTACTTTTTATTTATTTATTCTCTCTCGACCGCGCGTCAAAATTTCCTTTTTATTTTATTACCATCTCCATTTTCTACCTTGAAAGCCTTGCAGGCGGCCATGGACCGGGGGTGACAGTGGCTCTTGAGCGGCAGTGGTCTAGCGCCGGGGATGTCTTGGTACGACCGCAACAGGATAACCAGTGCCGAAAGGAGATATGGGATTGCCTGGTGGGTTTAGGGAGGTTTCTCATAACTTCTCCTTTACGGAGGGGTGGAAGTAGCTGGCAGAAGACTTGCACCTCAAGTTATTCTGTACTCTTGTACTAGGCTATGTTCCTGCGTTAGTACTCGCTTGTCGGTCATTTGTCCAAACAGGTAGGTCACCACGGGCTGTGAGGCGGGGCGGAGCCTCACGGCACCCCCCTCCCCCCTACCAAAAAGAAAGACACAGCTCTATTCTCTTTATCTCGCCTAGAAAGAGGCAAACCTTGTCAAGCTGGGCTGAGCGATGAACAGGCCTCCAGTGATTTCCATCTCTTAGGATCGTTGATGAAGCACGAGGATGAACGTCATGACGTGACTTCAGAGACTGGAAGCAGATTTCTGTCTTGCCAGCATCGATGTTTGGTGTAGAGCAAGCGATTCCAACTGAGGTGCTCCCACGGCCCCAGCCGGCCCCGGTGCTGTGCTATAGCACCGTTGAGGTGGAGGGGGAATGAGGGAAAGTGGCAGAACCAGAACCACAGGTCGCCAAGTCAGCGCGCAGCTTATGAAAACAATATTATTTATGACAGTTCTGTGAACACATAAACACACAATTTATTCTGTACATACTTTGCACTTGCCTGAATCTCCATTTAGCGTTTAAGTCGATTGCTGACATCGTTTTACGGCAACTAATTTACCGATAATTGGTACAATCGATTTGCCTGTAGAAATTCTAAATACAGCCTCTAAGTCCGCATCAGACAGAGAAGTCCTAGTTCTCCATTTATTTAAATTCAGAATTGAAAACATCTGGTTTGTTTGTTGCAATTTTCAGAGCAACGTGCTCGAACTGCACCTTCTAAAGTGTTGGGTTCAAGTATCTATGGGACAGGGAGATAAAATAATTAAAATAATTATCTTTGTAGGTTCTTTTCTGCAATAGGTCTTATGTCGATGATGGGATAGGAAAAGGCTAGGTATGGGAAAGAAGCGGCCGTGGCCTTAATTAAGGAACAGACCCAGGATTTTCTTGGTTTGAAAATGGGAACCACGGAAAACCATCTTCAGCGCTGCCGACAGTGGGGTTCGAACCCACTATCTCCCGGATGCAAGCTCACAGCTGAACGCCCCTAACCGCGTCGCCAACTCGCCTGGTGTGTTTTCTTAGCAGCACATCTAAGCCTAATTCTAAACAGTTCTTAATAATACAAAAGCAAAAACGAAAACAAATCTCCTAAATTGCATGTAAAACAATAAATTCGTAATGGGTAAGTTATTACGTATCTCTGAAGAACTTAGCAATTTGTTCGGTTCTTGCTGCGCCAACAATGTCATCATAGGTGGAAACATGTTTATTGTGGTATTGTCGTCGCACGGTTGAAGACCTTACACTTAAAATGACATGACAAATTAAACAGTGAGCTTTCCCTTCGGTATTGAGAACAAAATATGAATCCACCCATGAAGGATTAAACGACATTTTTAACGAAGGTGAAACCAACTGCTCCGCTACCTGTTCTATCGAATAGATTCTACTGAGAATGACACACACAGAGAATGAATGTACTGTCTGTTACGCACACACGCATCGACCACTGCGCGGGGAACGGTGCTACTGTGTGCAGCTCTGGTGCGCCCCAGCACTAAGTGCTCGAGTTGGAAAGGCCTGGTGTAGAGGAGCAAGTGCTTGGATAAGAATAGTGAGTATGTTGAATAGCAATGTGTACTACTGTGTATTCTTTTATCAGCCTGTAAACTAAAGTTTCTCCGTGCAAGATCTTGTTTCCTTATTTATTTATTTTATTTTTTTTAGCTTCACTTTGCATATAACAGATGGTGCTCATTATCGTTGAAGGGTCTGCTTTACAAAAGCTCTTCTTCCTCTTACTCGATTCTTTACTTTCCATTTTGTTCTACCATTTATTGTAGCCATAATAGTTATAATCTACCTCTTGTTTCTTCATCAAACAGGATCAAATAACCCTTTAGGTCTTAACAGAAATTCAGATAAAGTCCCATTCCACCCTTATTTCTCCTTCAAGGATAGTTTTGGTTTTATTATTATAGTATCTATTCTACTATTACTAACTCTTCTCGAACCCCATATATATTAGGAGACCCTGATAATTTTACACCCGCCAATCCTTTAGTTACGCCTGTTCATATTCAACCTAAATGATACTTCCTCTTTGCATATGCAATTCTACGATCTATTCCTAATAAATTGGAGGGGTGTAATTGCATTAGTAATATCTATTGCAATTCTTCTCATCCTCCCTTTCACCGCAAACAATAAATTCCGTGGAATCCAATTTTATCCAATCAACCAAATCCTATTTTGATCTATAGTATCTATCGTTGTCCTCCTAACATGAATTGGTGCTCGACCTGTAGAAGATCCTTATATTTTAACCGGTCAAATCCTCACTGTCCTATATTTCCTTTATTATATTTTAAATCCTCTAACCTTTTATATTTGAGATAATCTAGTAAACTAGTTATTAAGCTTATGAAAGCATTTGTTTTGAAAACATAAGACAGAAGTTCAATTCTTCTATTAACTTTACTAAATAGAATATATTATATAAGTAAAGAAAATATAAAAACCCTTAATCCTAAAAAAGCAACAAAAAATTAAGTGACAAAGGTAAATAAGCCTTTCATGCCAAATATATTATCATATCGAAATCGAGGAAGAGTCCCTCGAACCCAAATAAATATAAAAGCTAAAAAAGTCAACTTAAAAAAGAAATAAATTGATAAAACATCCCCTCCTAAAAATATACAAAATAATATTCTTATAAATAAAATACTAGTATATTCAGCTAAAAAAATTAAAGCAAATCCACCTCTTCTATATTCAACATTAAATCCTGAAACCAACTCCGATTCCCCTTCTGCAAAATCAAAAGGAATTCGATTAGTTTCAGCTAAACATGACGAAAATCACGCCAATATGAGAGGAAAGGTTAAAAACATGAATCACACATACCCTTGAAGACTCATAAATCTTATTAGACAATAATTATCTACTAAAAAAATAAATCTCAACAAAATTAGTGCTAATCTCACTTCATAAGAAATTGTTTGAGCAACAGCTCGTAACCCTCCTAGTAATGCATAATTAGAATTAGAAGATCACCCCGCAATAATAACAGTATATACCCCTAAGCTTGTACATACCAAAAAATACCCAAATTAAAAGTGAATAAAATTATTATAAAAGGATAAATTATTCAAGTTATTAAGGCTAAAAACAATCTAAAAATAGGAGAAAAGTAATATATCAAATAATTTGACGCTATTGGATATGTACCCTCCTTAGAGAATAATTTAATTGCATCAGCAAAAGGCTGCGGCAATCCAATAAATCCTATTTTATTAGGCCCTTTACGAATTTGAATATAACCCAAGACCTTCCGCTCCAATAAAGTAAGGAAAGCCACCCCAATTAATACACAAATAATTAACATAACAGCCCCTAATATTCTTATTAAAATCTCTATTAACAATACTACCTGTAATACTCTTACATTTTTGAATTCTAAATTCAATGCACTTCTCTGCCAAAGTAGTATTAATATTTATCACTTTATATTAAACATTATTTTGAATATTTGGTCCTTTCGTACTAAAATATTCATTCATTATAAAGATAGAAACCGACCTGGCTTACGCCGGTCTGAACTCAGATCATGTAAGGATTTAGAAGTCGAACAGACTTATTAATTAAACTTCTACACCTAATCATATCCAACATCGAGGTCGCAATCTTTCTTGTCGATATGAACACACTAAAAATTATGCTGTTATCCCTAAGGTAACATTATCTTATAATCGTTATTAACGGATCAAATACTCATAAATCAATGTTTAAATTACAAAGAGTTGCATTTATCTTTGTGTCACCCCAACAAAATATGATAATATACTTATTAACAATACCACCAAACAAAATATGTATAATATCATATAAAGAGCTCGTCTTTCATATTCATTTAAGCCTTTTGACTCAAAAGTTAAATTCTGTTCACCAAATAGAGACAGTTAATGTTTCGTCAAACCATTCATTTCAGCCTTCAATTAAAATACTAATGATTATGCTACCTTTGCACGGTCAAAATACCGCGGCCCTTTAATTAATATCAGGGGGCAGGCCCGACCTTAAATACATCTCAAAAGGACATGTTTTTGATAACCAGGCGAACATTAAATTTGCCTAGTTCCTTTATATAAATGAACATCATTATAATCAAATATACGTTATACAATTCACTCCAATATTCAACTTAATATTATTATAAAATTATATTAAAATAAAATAACTTATAAAATTATTCAAATGATGGCTAATTTAAAGCCTACAATTCTTTACAACTCCTATATTAATTATAATTTCTATTCTACAGCGTATCCCTTAAAATATTATATTCAATTAACAGTTAATATACTAATATAAAAACTACTATTAAATACTGAATTAAATTTATTTCTTGGAGAGCCAGATATCTTAAAAACCGACTAATATTTCATTACAAATTTGTTTTTTCTTGATAATAATATTACACTAACCAACATAACAAATTAGCTCTTTTTAAGTCGGGGAAAGTAAATCTCTATTCCAATTTTAATAAACCCTGATACACAAGGTACAATATTAATTTACTTTTCTATAAATTTATTTTCAACTTTTTCAATTTTCCTTCACAGTACTACTTCACTATAAATAAATAAATAAATTTGTTCTATTTCTATACTAAAACATATATAATGAATGTTATTTCAATTAAATAAATTCTCCCACTCACTAATTTTAAATTGATACTTCCAAATAATTCGAATCGCACGAACATCCTCTCAGAGATGCTTCACTTTAAGCTTTATTTTGCATTCTAGATACACTTTCCAGTACATCTAGTATGTTACGACTTATCTCACCTTATAATGAGAGCGACGGGCGATGTGTACATGTTTTAGAGCTGAAATCATATTATCATAATATAACAATATTACTTTCAAATCCACCTTTAAATGCACCATTTTCAATACAAGATCCATTTAATTTTTTTAATTGTAATCCATCTCTTACTTGATTATAAGGTGCACCTTGACCTGACATTCACTCTTATAGAAAATTATCATTCTAAAAAAATAATCTTACGACGGCGGTATACAAACTGATAACAAAATCAAGTCGAATATAACGTGTATTATCGATTACAGGACAGATTACCGAGCTCGATAGCTGCAGTCGCTTAAGTGCGGGCAGTATCCAGTATTCGGGAGATAGTAGGTTCGAACCCCACTGTCGGCAGCCCTGAAAATGGTTTTCCGTGGTTTCCCATTTTCACACTAGGCAAATGCTGGGGTTGTACCTTAATTAAGGCCACGGCCGCTTCCTTCCCACTCCTAGGCCCTTCCCGTCCCATCGTCGCCATAAGACCTATCTGTGTCGGTACGACGTAAAGCAACTAGAAAAAAATACAGGACAGATTCCTCTGAAAAGACTTTTGGATCCGCAGCTTTTTAATTTCTTCACATGAGGCCATGTCTAGCATCTTCTGTGAAGTTCATTAACAAGAGTCAATCCCGTGTCTGTCCTATTGTAAATATTTTAGTAGTATAATAGGCGGGTTCTGCCGCCACCTCCACCTCAGGCTCCCAGTGGCCACCTCCACCTCCACCTCAGCCAGAGGCCTCCCAGTGGCCACCTCCACCTCCACCTCAGCCAGAGGCCTCCCAGATGCCTCCTCCACCTCCCGCGGGAAATTTGAATTTGTAAACAAAGCCACGTGCTTTGTGACAGCTGTCATCGACAACAACGCATCGCAAACCTCAGTACTGCCATCTTGACGGGCCTAAACCTCAGTAGTGCCAACTTAACCTAACTAGCATGAGGTAAACAAAGCCACGTGCTTTTTGACAGCCACGTGCTTTTTTGACAGCTGTCATCCGCCATCTTTAAACTACAGAGCGCTGTGCTACCCTCTTTCGTCACCTGTCATCGGCAGTGCTGCCATCTTGACGGGTCTAAACCTTAGTGCTACCAACTTAACCTAACTAGCGTGAGGTAAACAAAGCCACGTGTTTTTTGACAGCTGTCATCCACCATCTTTAATCTATAGAGCACAGTGCTGCCCTCTTTAGCTACTTACCTTTGAAATGCGGTGGCGGATAATTTGAAAAATGCTTTTTTGACAGCAGCCATCTTGCATCGCAAACCTCAGTGCTGCCCTCTTTAGCTAGATACCTGTGGTGGCAGACAATTCTACGTGACAGCAGCCATCTTTAATCAAGAGAGCACCGTGCTGCCCTCTATGTGGTGGTGGTAAATTCCACGTGGTCTTGTTTGGAAACAAACTCACGCGCTTTTTTGACAGCCGTCATCCGCCATCTTTAATCACAGTGCTGCACTCTATGTGGTGGTGGCAAATTCCACGTGCTCTTGTTGGGAAACAAAGCCACGTGCTTTTTTTGACAGCTGTCATCCGCCATCTTTGAGCACTGTGCTGCGGGCAATTTCGTCAGCTGTCATCCGCCATCTTTGAGAACAGTGCTGCACTCTATGTGGTGGCGGTAAATTCCACGTGCTTTACAAACCTATGCGCTTTTCTGACAGCTGTCATCCGCCATCTTTGAGAACAGTGCTGCCCTCTATGTAGCGGTGGCAAATTCCAAGTGCTTTACAAACCTATGCGCTTTTCTGACAGCCGTCATCCGCCATCTTTGAGAACAGTGCTGCCCTCTATGTGGTGACGGCAAATTCCACGTAGAAACAAAGCCATGTGCTTTTTTGACAGCTGTCATCCGCTATCTTTAATCACCGTGCTGCCCGGTGGCGGCAAATTCCACGTGCTCTTGTTTGGAAACAAAGCCATGTGCAGCTGTCATCCGCCATCTTTAATCACCGTGCTGTCCCCTCTTTAGCTACTTACCTTTGACAGCTATCATCCGCCATCTTTAATCACCGTGCTGCCCGGTGGCGGCAAATTCCACGTAGAAACAAAGCCATGTGCTTTTTTGACAGCTGTCATCCGCCATCTTTAATCACCGTGCTGCCCGGTGGCGGCAAATTCCACGTGCTTTACAAACCTATGTGCTTTTTTGACAAAAAAAAAAATTCTGCTCTCGAGATACTTACCGAACTATACTTACGAAACTGCTCATCAACTTCTTTCTTCTTCTATGAGTAATAAACAAAAACTCTATCTTGCAAATAAGGAGCGGGAGGAAGGTGATACCTAACCTAAAATAAAAGAATATGCTAATTCTACATTATTTATTTACATCTTGTATGTACACGTTTTATCTCGAATCATTTTACCCCAGTGATGTTTTGCGTACTTCTCGATGCAATTCTTGAATGTACAAGTTTAAACTTGCCGTACTACACTCTCAGCGTACCTCTTTGTGATGTAAGACAGCGTAACGTGAGTACACACACCTCTAGCATAATGTTTATGTAAAGTAGTACTTATCAATACTACTATGCCCCCAGGCTAGCGTGTTGGTATAATTTGGGATGACAAACCGTTTACAATCATCGCTATTAAGGGCTACCTTACTAATTAAATGAGTGTACAACTGGTGCTTCTTGCTTCTAATGACAGACGTTTGCTTATGCAAAACAGGTGGATTACTTTTAATGCAATTGTTATAGTTTTCAAAACTTAGCTGATTCTGAACGACATTCTTTTTAACCCCCTTCAATCTCTTTATTTGTAATTCATTTAAGAGTTTTAATGCAATATGACTTAGATTTAGTACCTACAAATGAATCGATAATATTCCCAGCACATTCATCTTTCATTTTACCTAGAACCTTTTTGTTCACTAGCGGTAGATGATATTGATTATCTGCAGGATAGTTACTTGTATCAAACCTACCCAAGTCAGGCTTTATATCATTGTAATAGTCATCAGTTTTGATTTGATAAATAAACGAATCGGTATCTGTGTAGAGCAATTGCGCATTATGCGCGTACTTCTTCATCATATAATCGTAATGGAATTCATACATGAGTGTTTTAGCCAATTCAAGTACTGTGAAGCCGACGTAGGTAGGTTTGTCATACTTAACCTTGACACGATTCATCTGTATAATAACTAAATTCTCGTGTATGATGGTGCAGCTGTGGAAATTTGTTTTACTTATTAAATAGTTAGCACCATACCTTTTCTTAATATTATCCCAGTTTGTAATCAATTTTACATCAACGCGTTTGTCAACATTCTCCATAGTCTTACCAAACACACTGTTATTCATGAGCTTGTAGAAATCTTTTTCAAACTCGTTAACCGCATTCGTTCTTAAATTATTGTTCAGATCGATATATGGCTTTAGCCACGGTGACTGATTAAATTCTAGTACGCGATGAATTTTGGATAACTTCAAACCATGCTGCAAACACTGTTTTAAATTTCGGTAATGAATGATATACTTAGATTTATCGCATAAATTAGCAATGAGCATTTTCGTCGTTGATGTAATGTACGGGGACTTCATATTTTCAGGGCAGAACGGTAGGTCATTATGAGAAGTGTGTAACTCTTTAGGATACTGTAAGTCAACTTCGAGGAAATAACCTTTATCAGCTTCATCGCCTAGGGCGTGTAGCTGTAAAGCATCAATTTCGCACTGCGTCAGCCAGCGGAAACCACTCACCGGTAGATGCTGACTCATCGCCCACCCATACTGATTATTAGCATCGAGGTAAACGATATACCGAGATTCCTGACTGGAATCGAAACTCGGCATGTACTTATTATTAGCACTCGAATACCGGCCGCTGCACTGACTCAGACCGCCTCGAATGGATGCTTTTATAAAGTGCACCATATCGATATCGGACAGCAGTTCCAAATTCACACGCGTGTATTTTAACATCGCGTCCCAACTTAACCCAGGTGCAGTAAAATACTGACATGGGTCAAGGCTGTAGGTGTTCATGCAAACACAGCGAAAATTTTCAAAAACATCAGCTAACAAAAGTACATCTGTCTTTAAATATAAATCAGAGTATTCACCCAGCGTTTGAATGTGGAACTGCTCCCAGATATGTTGCGCATGTAAATAGTCATCATCACTAATATCTGCTGAATTCAGCGAGCTGTAAAAGGATTGTTTCGATGGTAAGGCACGTTCTTCGAGGCGGTCTAAGCAGTCGAGATATTCGTAACAAAAAACACCCTTACGCCGAAGTAAATTAAACTGCGTTTCTTCAGGGAAAACGCGTCGAATTTCTGTAAATTGTTCAGGCTGTAAATGACTAGAAAGTTTATCGAGGCTACTCGCCATAAAGCGAAACGAGTCAAGGAATCTCAGTTTTATAGAATGCTCAGCATCTACTTTTACAGACTTTGCTAACGCAATGTACCGCTCTTTATTCTGAGGGATTATATCTACTTTTTCATCTGAAGCTCCAAATTGTGAAATGATGAAATGAGAGTCGTAACCAGATAAGTTATGAAATATTACAGGGATGAATTTAGGAACTCTATACTTAAGATTACAGCTATAATGAGCGGCACATCTGTAGAAACCAGTTAAATGATCATGATCAAAAACTTTAGGGTCATTTTCGGAAAATTCCCCATCACAAATGCTACACTTTGTAGCACGTTCATGATCATTTAACTGAATTTCGGTGAGTGGCTTCATAGGAATATTACTATTCAGAATACGACCGAGACGAACTGCATCACTTTCAAGTCTTTCTAAAAATACTTTAGCAGCATCATGTCCTCGATACAGCTCTAACTTGTTAAGCGTACTATCGTAACTACACTTGATGTAATACGCGAAGCTATACGGGACATGCATGTGCGTAGTATTAGTGAAAGAGTTGTCAGGATTAGGTGAGCATGTGTTGCATGGCGTGAGGATGGCTTCAAAGTCTGCATAAATCACGAACGGTACCCACATCTGCTTGTGAAAATTTGTAAATTTTAAAACATTATTGCCTGTAGTAGGTATCTCTGTACGTACATGATTGCAGTCATTCTCGGAATGCTTCGTTAACTGATCTTCATTTCTGAAATACTGCAAGCATCCATCACATAGCCACTTTTTACACTTATCTTTTGACAACTGACTGCCAACAAGTCTACTCAGATTTTTAATCCAGCAAAAGTGGCTATTCTCACTGTTTTCAATATAGAGTAAATTAACGTGAGTACTCTTCTTATGACATGTATAATACGGAGGACCTACTACAGACTTTTTCTCTACACCATACACATTAATACTAATGTTATTTAGTTCCTCAAAGCGCTTAATATCCTTTATCTGCACAGGAAATTCTATACTATCGAAATTTAGCTGCGTTGAATAGTGTGGATACGATGATGTTCTATACGCTACATTCGATTTAGCAGGATTTAAAGCCGACATCACCGCCCATGCAAAACATGCTTCGTCATTGTTTTGGATGTGTACAACAGCTTTTCTTTGCTGAATCCATGTCGGCAGCTCAATGTGCGAAGATCCACGCATAGGATTGTACTTATTGATGTTAACTTCTAGATACATTATTTCAACTAAAGCCCACCCTGATTCCTTTTCCTGAAATTCCTCGCTCTTAGTTGAAATAATGTTAGAGACATCCCTAAGTACATCACCAAAATTAGTCGACTGACTTATGATAAAATTCCTCGTATTAAATGATTTAATGTCCGTTATTTCGGATTCATCCGTGCTTTTAATGTACAAGGCGAAAAGTTCAAAATTAACTTTAAATAAACTATGATTGGACAAAGATTTAGCAAGAAGCTGTTGTACATCCGGTTGAACGCAATTTAAAAAGTTTGAAGTGCTCTGAAACTTTTGACTGGTGCGAATTCGGTAACTAGCAATCCTACTTTTAAATGCTGTATTAATTTCCTCGATGTTTGCGTTACTACCACTTCTACACGCATTATTTTTATGCGCATTACTCCGTAAGTGCCCCTGAAAATGCGAAGATGGAACATCAGTGTTACAGTGCTCGCAGTGAATAGTTTGAAGTTCATGATTTTTTCTAGGTTTTTTACTACTAGTACTTTCTACAGCTACATCAGTAGCTGCACGCTTTTTCCCTACTACTACCTGAGGGCAAGTAGATATTTGATGTACCTCTGCTAAGTGAGCCTGGTATTGCTCTACATTAGCGAAGTACAGCCCGCAAGCATCACATAAAGCAGATGTTATGCTAGGGTGTTTTGATTTCATATGGCGCATGAAGTTATCTCGCCTTGTAAACGATGTCTCACACTGCTCGCAGGTGAACGTAGACGCTTCTCTATGTTTGGTTTGTAAATGTCGTGTGAGGGCATCTCTTCTTGTAAACGTTATATCACACTGCGAGCAGGGAAACATCTGAAAAGAGAACAACCAATAGAGATTAGCCTAAAGTTGCGATGTTCAACCTATAGAGGTCGGACATGACTGTGAGTTTGAAATTATACGATTAACCTCTCCTATGGCATGCGGATTAAAGAAAATAACTATTTATCAATAGACTAAAGTTACGATGTTTTAGAAGAAACCAAGTTTCAGCCTGTTGAGGGCAGACATAGCTATGTACGCACCTCGTCTATAGCGTGAGGATTAAAGAGAACAACTATTTATCAATAGACTAAAGTTACGATGTTTTAGAGGAAACCAAGTTTCAGCCTGCTGAGGTCAGACATAGCTATGCGTGCGTGTTTGAAATTATAAGATTAACCTCTTCTATGACATGCAGGTTAAAGAAAATAACTATTTATCAATAGACTAAAGTTACGATGTTTTAGAAGAAACCAAGTATCAGCCTGTTGAGGACGGACATAGCTATGTGTGCGTGTTTGAAATTATACCACGTCTATAGTATGTAGATTAAAGAGAACAACTATTTATGATTAGCTTAAAGTTACAGAAGAAACCAAGTTTCAGCCCGTTGAGGGCAGACATAGCTATGTACGCACCTCGTCTATAGCGTGAGGATTAAAGAGAACAACTATTTATCAATAGACTAAAGTTACGATGTTTTAGAAGAAACCAAGTTTCAGCCTGCTGAGGTCAGACATAGCTATGCGTGCATGTTTGAAATTATAAGATTAACCTCTTCTATGACATGCAGATTAAAGAAAATAACTATTTGTCAATAGACTAAAGTTACGATGTTTTAGAAGAAACCAAGTTTCAGCCCGTTGAGGGCAGACATAGCTATGTGTACGTGTTTGAAATTATACCACGTCTATAGTATGTTGATTAAAGAGAACAACTATTTATGATTAGCTTAAAGTTACGATGTTCGGAAGAAACCAAGTTTCAGCCTGCTGAGGTCAGACATAGCTATGCGTGCATGTTTGAAATTATAAGATTAACCTCTTCTATGACATGCAGATTAAAGAAAATAACTATTTGTCAATAGACTAAAGTTACAGAAGAAACCAAGTTTCAACCCGTTGAGGTCAGACATAGCTATGTGTACGTGTTTGAAATTATACCACGTCTATAGCGTGAGGATTAAAGAGAACAACTATTTATGATTAGCTTAAAGTTACAGAAGAAACCAAGTTTCAGCCCGTTGAGGGCAGACATAGCTATGTGTGCGTGTTTGAAATCATACCACGTCTATAGTATGTTGATTAAAGAGAACAACTATTTATGATTAGCTTAAAGTTACAGAAGAAACCAAGTTTGAGCCTGTTGAGGGCAGACATAGCTATGTGTACGTGTTTGAAATTATACCACGTCTATAGTATGTAGATTAAAGAGAACAACTATTTATGATTAGCTTAAAGTTACAGAAGAAACCAACTTTCAGCCCGTTGAGGGCAGACATAGCTATGTGTACGTGTTTGAAATCATACCACGTCTATAGTATGTTGATTAAAGAGAACAACTATTTATGATTAGCTTAAAGTTACAGAAGAAACCAAGTTTCAGCCTGTTGAGGGCAGACATAGCTATGTGTGCGCGTGTTTGAAATTATACCACGTCTATAGCGTGAGGATTAAAGAGAACAACTATTTATGATTAGCTTAAAGTTACAGAAGAAACCAACTTTCAACCCGTTGAGGGCAGACATAGCTATGTGTACGTGTTTAAAATTATACCACGTCTATAGTATGTTGATTAAAGAGAACAACTATTTATCAATAGACTAAAGTTACGATGTTCGGAAGAAACCAACTTTCAACATGTTGAGGACGGACATAGCTATGCGTGCGTGTTTGAAATTATAAGATTAACCTCTTCTATGACATGCAGATTAAAGAAAATAACTATTTATCAATAGACTAAAGTTACAGAAGAAACCAAGTTTCAACCCGTTGAGGTCAGACATAGCTATGTGTACGTGTTTGAAATTATACCACGTCTATAGCGTGAGGATTAAAGAGAACAACTATTTATGATTAGCTTAAAGTTACGATGTTCGAAAGAAACCAACTTTCAACCTGTTGAGGGCAGACATAGCTATGTACGTACCCCGCGTAAGGATTAAAGAGAACAACTATTTATCAATAGACTAAAGTTACGCTGTTTTAGAAGAAACCAAGTTTCAACGAATAGAGGTCAGACATACCTTAAAATCTTCGCGCTGCAAACTGTTACTCGGATGAATAAAATGCGTGCGTTCAAGCCTGAAACTTGAATGATAATATTCTGGTCGAATCTAAAAAGAAAAGAACAAACATATATGAATGCAGTGTAGGGTGTATTAGCTAGCCTAGTTATCTTTACAACTCAAAGTTCGAAAACATACCTTAAAAAAAGGAATGTGCTGCAGACTGTTACTCGGATGAATAAAATGCGTACTTTCAAGCCTGTAACTCGAACGGTACCTAAAAAAGAAAAGAACAAACATATATGAATGTAGTGTAGGGTGTATCAGCTAGCCTAGTTATCTTTACAACTCAAAGTTCGAAAACATACCTTAAAAATGCATGTGCTGCAGACTGTTACTCGGATGAATAAAATGCGTACTTTCAAGCCTGTAACTCGAACGGTACCTAAAAAGAAAAGAACAAACATATATGAATGTAGATGTCTATTACCTAGCGTAGAAGTTGCTTTGCAGACAGTAACTAACAGTTCTAGCTTACCTTAAGATAAAGGCTGAAGAATAATATTCACAGCAGACAGTACTTAGACGGGAGATGTGTACGTGATAAACGCATACAGAGAACTGTGAGCACTTCACGCAGACTGCGGTGAGTAAATATGCTGCTTGTTACCAAGCGGATGTGAAAATCGCTGACAACTGCAGTACAGTCGGAACGAATGCAACAAGAGCACTCCTGTAGTCCCGCAGGCTGACGTATTTAAGCCGGAATCGAACCTCCTGTTGACGCCGAGGTGTCAGAATTTAAGAGTTCGAGCCTTGGAAAGTTAGCGCGCGATTCTCGACTTCTGGACTTAAACGGGAGGGTACTAAGCTACATCCGCGGTATTCCTTACCTGTAGGCACTTAAAGGTATTGGGCTAAAACTACATTTAGCTAGATCATGTAATGACGATCGCGCAGGCCCCTCGCCTAGCATTTACGGCTTCTAGTTCGAACCCGCTATCTACCGAAGTAGCGAGAATGATTGAAGAATGTTGAGGGTGATTCATTTGTCGGATGGAGGCGTTAAGCTATGTGCAGGCTTCTTCTAGTCGGGGTACGCGATTCAAATCCTGGTAACTTATGCCGTCGGGAAGGGCATCTAGCTAGATCATGTTATGACGATCGCACAGGTCCCTCGCCTAACATTTACGGCTTCCAGTTCGAACCCGCTATCTTCCGAAGTAGCGAGAATGATTGAAGAGTGTTTGAGGGTGATTCATTTGTTGGATGGAGGTGTTAAGCTGGCTTCTTCGGTAGGAGTAGGCTATGTCGGGATATCGATTTAAAATCCTAGTCAGGAGGGGCAACCGGTCGTATAAAACTATGGTGTGAGGCGGGGTGTGCAAGAAAGCCAGCATTAAGTAAGGGCTGTTGATGGGGACGTTAAACCTTGTGCAGACTCCTTCGAAAATGATTTTTTGAGTACAAGACTTGACGGTGATTCATTTGTCGGATGGAAGCAATAAGCCTTGTGCAGGCTTCTTCAGCGGGAGTAGGCTATGTGTCGGTACCGGGATATCTAGTTATAAAACCCGCTACGACAAATTTATCGCGTATACTGCGATTTAAAATCCTAGTCAGGAAGGGCAGCCGGTCGTATAAAACTATGGTGTGAGGCGGGGTGTGCAAGAAAGCCAGCATTAAGTAAGGGCTGTTGATGGGGACGTTAAACCTTGTGCAGACTCCTTCGAAAATGATTTTTTGAGTACAAGACTTGACGGTGATTCATTTGTCGGATGGAGGCAATAAGCCTTGTGCAGGCTTCTTCAGCGGGAGTAGGCTATGTGTCGGTACCGGGATATCTAGTTATAAAACCCGCTACAACAAATTTATCACGTATACTGCGATTTAAAATCCTAGTCAGGAAGGGCAGCCGGTCGTATAAAACTATGGTGTGAGGCGGGGTGTGCAAGAAAGCCAGCATTAAGTAAGGGCTGTTGATAGGAGGCGTTAAACCATGTGCAAGCTCCTTCACCAGGAGAAGCCTACATGCCGGTACCGTGCAGGCTCTTTCGATAGGAGTAGGCACTGTGTGTGTTTTAACCTCTCCGTACAATCATGATATTTTACGTTAGGAACTTACATAGGCTAAATGCTACACATTCCGTAGCAGAGCCAGGAATCGAACTCGGACCTCCGAGGGTAGCAGCTAACTACTACACCACAGAGGAGGACTATTTCAGAATATTTTACAACCTTAATTGGTACTGTGTTTTAAGAGCTTGAATGGTACTCAGCTAAGAAGACCTTCGCGAGTTACAAGCCGCTTATCAGCATGTAGTGTCCTCGTTCAAGGTCGAGCCGGAAGATACGTGTACAATTTCAGCTAACACACGCATTCCACACAACTCGCTCAGAATGACTGTGCCGATACTTCGAGGACTGTAGAACAAATCTATAGCCTACAGTATGCATGCCTCTCACCCGGTAGTCTCGGGTTCGATTCTCTTGGGAATAAAAATGTGTTTAAATCGCATGAATTTGTTGAGTTGTCCTTCCTGATGCAAAACTAGCAGTATCTAACTTCATACACTATAGTTTTACGACCGGTTGCCCTTCCTGACAACTCGGATTAAAAATCTGTTTTACAACGTCTAACACGGGGAATCGGGGATTTACAGCTAGATGCACTTCTTAGATTTTAAATCACGAACTATTGTTTTACGGCCGGATGCCCTTCCTGACGCAAAACTAAGATTTTTAAATCACAAGAATTTGTTTTAAGACTAGTCGCCCTTCCTGATGCAAAACTGGCAGTATCTAGCCTCATACACTATTGTTTCGACCGGTTGCCCTTCCTGACGTCAAAGAACTCGGATTAAGAATCTGTCGAGAATCGGGGATTTACAGCTTAAAGATGGCGGATGACAGCTGTCAGAAAAGCATATAGGTTTGTAAAGCACATAGAATTTACCACCACCACATAGAGTGTAGCACGGTGATTAAAGATGGTGGATGACAGCTGTCAAAAAAAGCACATGGCTTTGTTTCCAAACAAGAGCACGTGGAATTTGCCGCCACCGGGCAGCACGGTGATTAAAGATGGTGGATGACAGCTGTCAAAAAAGCACATGGCTTTGTTTCTACGTGGAATTTGCCGCCACCGGGCAGCACGGTGATTAAAGATGGCGGATGATAGCTGTCAAAGGTAAGTAGCTAAAGAGGGGACAGCACGGTGATTAAAGATGGCGGATGACAGCTGCACATGGCTTTGTTTCCAAACAAGAGCACGTGGAATTTGCCGCCACCGGGCAGCACGGTGATTAAAGATAGCGGATGACAGCTGTCAAAAAAGCACATGGCTTTGTTTCTACGTGGAATTTGCCGTCACCACATAGAGGGCAGCACTGTTCTCAAAGATGGCGGATGACGGCTGTCAGAAAAGCGCATAGGTTTGTAAAGCACTTGGAATTTGCCACCGCTACATAGAGGGCAGCACTGTTCTCAAAGATGGCGGATGACAGCTGTCAGAAAAGCGCATAGGTTTGTAAAGCACGTGGAATTTACCGCCACCACATAGAGTGCAGCACTGTTCTCAAAGATGGCGGATGACAGCTGACGAAATTGCCCGCAGCACAGTGCTCAAAGATGGCGGATGACAGCTGTCAAAAAAAGCACGTGGCTTTGTTTCCCAACAAGAGCACGTGGAATTTGCCACCACCACATAGAGTGCAGCACTGTGATTAAAGATGGCGGATGACGGCTGTCAAAAAAGCGCGTGAGTTTGTTTCCAAACAAGACCACGTGGAATTTACCACCACCACATAGAGGGCAGCACGGTGCTCTCTTGATTAAAGACGGCTGCTGTCACGTAGAATTGTCTGCCACCACAGGTATCTAGCTAAAGAGGGCAGCACTGAGGTTTGCGATGCAAGATGGCTGCTGTCAAAAAAGCATTTTTCAAATTATCCGCCACCGCATTTCAAAGGTAAGTAGCTAAAGAGGGCAGCACTGTGCTCTATAGATTAAAGATGGTGGATGACAGCTGTCAAAAAACACGTGGCTTTGTTTACCTCACGCTAGTTAGGTTAAGTTGGTAGCACTAAGGTTTAGACCCGTCAAGATGGCAGCACTGCCGATGACAGGTGACGAAAGAGGGTAGCACAGCGCTCTGTAGTTTAAAGATGGCGGATGACAGCTGTCAAAAAAGCACGTGGCTGTCAAAAAGCACGTGGCTTTGTTTACCTCATGCTAGTTAGGTTAAGTTGGCACTACTGAGGTTTAGGCCCGTCAAGATGGCAGTACTGAGGTTTGCGATGCGTTGTTGTCGATGACAGCTGTCAAAAAGCACGTGGCTTTGTTTACAAATTCAAATTTCCCGCGGGAGGTGGAGGAGGCATCTGGGAGGCCTCTGGCCGAGGTGGAGGTGGAGGTGGCCACTGGGAGGCCTCTGGCTGAGGTGGAGGTGGAGGTGGCCACTGGGAGCCTGAGGTGGAGGTGGCGGCAGAACCCGCCTATTATACTACTAAAATATTTACAATAGGACAGACACGGGATTGACTCTTGTTAATGAACTTCACAGAAGATGCTAGACATGGCCTCATGTGAAGAAATTAAAAAGCTGCGGATCCAAAAGTCCTGACTCCACTTCACTCAGAAATCACCGACTGAAATCAACACGCGAAGATTCGTCTGGACGTTTTAACGCATGCATAACAATCAATTTGTAAGGATACATATGCACAGGGGCGAAGCCTCAGGGGAGACAGGGTGGACAGCGTGTACCCTTAACATTTTGTGAACGAAATACTGTCTAGTTAATTCAGTTATTTTTAGGACATTAGTTATTTTTCACATTCATGACATTATTATAATCTCCGCTTTACTTACACTGACTGACAGAGCAAATGCAACACCAAGAAGGAGTGGTCAGAACTTTATGCCAATTGCAGGGTAGACTGACGTCACTGAGGTATGCTCATGATGTGAAATGCGCCGCTGTGCTGCGCACGTAGCGAACGATAAATGGGACACGGCGTTGGCGAATGGCCCACTTCGTACCGTGATTTCTCAGCCGACAGTCATTGTAGAACGTGTTGTCGTGTGCCACAGGACACGTGTATAGCTAAGATTGCCAGGCCGCCGTCAACGGAGGCATTTCCAGCAGACAGACGACTTTACGAGGGGTATGGTGATCGGGCTGAGAAGGGCAGGTTGGTCGCTTCGTCAAATCGCAGCCGATACCCATAGGGATGTGTCCACGGTGCAGCGCCTTTGGCGAAAATGGTTGGCGCAGGGACATGTGGCACGTGCGAGGGGTCCAGGCGCAGCCCGAGTGACGTCAGCACGCGAGGATCGGCTCATCCGCCGCCAAGCGGTGGCAGCCCCGCACGCCACGTCAACCGCCATTCTTCAGCATGTGCAAGACACCCTGGCTGTTCCAATAACGACCAGAACAATTTCCCGTCGATTGGTTGAAGGAGGCCTGCACTCCCGGCGCCCGCTCAGAAGACTACCATTGACTCCACAGCATAGACGTGCACGCCTGGCATGGTGCCGGGCTAGAGCGACTTGGATGAGGGAATGGCGGAACGTCGTGTTCTCCGATGAGTCACGCTTCTGTTCTGTCAGTGACAGTCACCGCAGACGAGTGTGGCTTCGGCGTGGAGAAAGGTCAAATCCGGCAGTAACTGTGGAGCGCCCTACCGCTAGACAACGCGGCATCATGGTTTGGGGCGCTATTGCGTATGATTCCTCGTCACCTCTAGTGCGTATTCAAGGCACGTTAAATGCCCACCGCTACGTGCAGCATGTGCTGCGGCCGGTGGCACTCCCGTACCTTCAGGGGCTGCCCAATGCTCTGTTTCAGCAGGATAATGCCCGCCCACACACTGCTCGCATCTCCCAACAGGCTCTACGAGGTGTACAGATGCTTCCGTGGCCAGCGTACTCTCCGGATCTCTCACCAATCGAACACGTGTGGGATCTCATTGGACGCCGTTTGCAAACTCTGCCCCAGCCTCGTACGGACGACCAACTGTGGCAAATGGTTGACAGAGAATGGAGAACCATCCCTCAGGACACCATCCGCACTCTTATTGACTCTGTACCTCGACGTGTTTCTGCGTGCATCGCCGCTCGCGGTGGTCCTACATTCTACTGAGTCGATGCCGTGCGCATTGTGTAACCTGCATATCGGTTTGAAATAAACATCAATTATTCTTCCGTGCCGACTCTGTTTTTTCCCCAACTTTCATCCCTTTCGAACCACTCCTCCTTGGTGTTGCATTTGCTCTGTCAGTCAGTGTATTTTCGTCTCATTCGGCAATGTTAGGGCTCGCGTCAGTTACACGAAGCACGTAGGCGAAAGTAGATGCTGTCCATTCTGTGTATGATCCCTTTGATATCAGATAGAGCAACACTAACGCTATCTGTAGGTGCTGACTATGGGACTATGACTTTGCTATAGCGAGATTTCTCCGCCCAGTAGACAGACTTGCCAGCGTCTCTTCTTGTTTTCATTGGCTAGTATTTGAATCAGGTGCTCTTATTGTCTATCATCTCAGACATATCTGCCTCTGTGGATCCGTGGTAGAGTGTCGGCCTCCGGATCCCAAGATAGCGGGTTCAAACCCGGCAGAGGTAGTCGGATTTTTGAAGGGCGGAAAAAAGTCCATTCGACACTCCATGTCGTACGATGTCGGCATGTAAAAGAACTCTGGTGATACATTTGGTATTTCATCATCATCATCATCTGTTTACCCTCCAGGGTCGGCTTTTCCCTCGGACTCAGCGAGAGATCCCACCTCTACCGCCTCAAGGGCAGTGTCCTGGAGCTTCAGACTCTTGGTCGGGGGATACAACTGGGGATAATGACCAGTACCTCGCCCAGGCGGCCTCACCTGCTATGCTGAACAGGGGCCTTGTGGAGGGATGGGAAGATTGGAAGGGATAGGTAAGGAAGAGGGAAGGAAGCGGCCGTGGCCTTATGTTAGGTACCATCCCGGCATTCGCCTGGAGGAGAAGTGGGAAACCACGGAAAACCACTTCCAGGATGGCTGAGGTGGGAATCGAACCCACCTCTACTCAGTTGACCTCCCGAGGCTGAGTGGACCCCGTTCCAGCCCTCGTACCACTTTTCAGATTTTCGTGGCAGAGCCGGGAATCGAACCCAGACCTCCGGGGGTGGCAGCTAATCACGCTAACCACTACACCACAGAGGCGGACACATTTGGTATTTACCCGACAAAATTAATTAAATCTCAGCCATAGACGCCCAAGAGAGATCCGGTTTACTCTAGGTCCGCTAGATGGCAGACAGTGTAAACCGGAACGTCGAAATTGACGAGCAGACAGCCAGATGGCGTCAAATCGAAATGTCTGCAAACGGTAGCTGAGGCCATACGATTATTATTATTATTATTATTATTATTATTATTATTATTATTATTATTATTATTATTATTATTATTATCTCAGACATGCTTTTAATGTAGTTAATTTGAATTTATTTTATTATAAGACAGTCTAAAAATAGAATAATCATATTCAAATACGAAATATAGCAAACTTACACCTAATAAATGAATGACAGCATGAAAACCCTTCAAGTACATGCACTTCCTTGCCCGCCATTATTAGTTAAAGTATTATAACCCCCACAACTACTGGTTTACATTCTGAATAATGAACTCCAGTGTGTGCATACGGAAACAACAAAATTGCTTAACTAGATGCCGTATATTCCGTTAACGTCAGTTTCTAGTGAACGCGCTATTAATGCCTTGAAACGAATTAAAACCTATTTAAGGAATCCAGTGACCAACCAGAGACTTCAAGACGAGGGGTAATAGATATATTTGCTGAAATGAAGGACAGGCGGATTGAACTCATTTACAAGAATATTGTTTAAGGTGACTTGTACGAAAATCTATTTATTTCTTATTTCTCTTATGAAATCTACATAGCAATATATGACAATTCCCACTGCCCATTTAGTCTATATTTAAATTTAAAACGAGTGCATGTAGGATTATAGGTTGTCATAGGATTTGTCTTAGTTTCAGTCATTAATATAATATTGAATGTAGATCTGTATGCGCCGAAAACAAAATTCCATGTAGTTTAAATTTTTTTAAAAAATCTGTCTCCCCCCTTACTTAGTTCAAGCTTCGCCGCTGCATACGCAGGTTCTTTTTGCTAATGTTTCGACACGACGATCTCTTTATACCAACTTGCACAGACAAACGGCGGAGTTCCTTCCAGGCTTTCCTTCACTCGAGCAGTGTTTTCTGGTGTTCGAATTCTTTTCCGGATACTTACGGTTTTTACTCTCTCCACAGCTCGTTTCATGCTATTTTGCCACTAAGTTTTGGGTTGCAGACTTTTGCTGGAGGTTTTGCCAAAACACTTCCAGTCTTAAACTCTTGCGCAAACAGTTCTGCAAAGTTTTCCACGAATCGTGCTTCGCACAACACTCGACAGTGAAGGTGCTCTTTTATCGTGTGTTGCATTCAACTGGTCACTAAACACGTCTGCTCGTCTCACTCACTGACACACACAGTGACGTACTCAATCAATCAATCAATCAATCAATCAATCAATCAATCAATCAATACTGATCTGCATTTAGGGCAGTCGCCCAGGTGGCAGATTCCCTATCTGTTGCTTTCCTAGCCATTTCCTAAATGATTTCAAAGAAATTGGAAATTTATTGAACATCTCCCTTGGTAAGTTATTCCAATCCCTAACTCCCCTTCCTATAAATGAATATTTGCCCCAGTTTGTCCTCTTGAATTCCAACTTTATCTTCATATTGTGATCTTTCCTACTTTTATAAACGCCATTCAAACCTATTCGTCTACTAATGTCATTCCACGCCATCTCTCCGCTGACAGCTCGGAACATACCACTTAGTCGAGCAGCTCTTCTTCTTTCTCTCAATTCTTCCCAACCCAAACATTGCAACATTTTTGTAACGCTACTCTTTTGTCGGAAATCACCCAGAACAAATCGAGCTGCTTTTCTTTGGATTTTTTCCAGTTCTTGAATCAGGTAATCCTGGTGAGGGTCCCATACACTGGAACCATACTCTAGTTGGGGTCTTACCAGAGACTTATATGCACTCTCCTTTACATCCTTACTACAACCCCTGAACACCCTCATAACCATGTGCAGAGATCGGTATCCTTTATTTACAATCCCATTTATGTGATTACCCCAGTGAAGATCTTTCCTTATATTAACACCTAGATACTTACAATGATCCCCAAAAGGAACTTTCACCCCATCAATGCAGTAATTAAAACTGAGAGGACTTTTCCTATTTGTGAAACTCACAACCTGACTCGGGAGGTGCGCACGCACAGACATGTAACAGCAACAGACTGGTGCATCGAAATCACAGTTTCCAGCATTTCCTGTGATGGACAGTTCTCCTGTTCAATAACATGGGTCAGTTCCGCATCAATATTTTAAACATTTTCCGGACCATTTTTATTTCACCCATCCTGTATTTATTTATTTACAATTTGTTTTATGTCGCATCGACACTGATAGGTCTTACGGCTATGATGGATAGGGAAGGCTTAGGAGTGGGAAGGAACCGGTCGTGGCCTTAATTAAGGTACATCCCCAGCATTTGTCTGGTGTGAAAATGGGAAACAAAAGAAAACCATCTTCAGGGCTGCCGACAGTGGGGCTCGAACCCACTACCTGGCGGATGCCAGCTCACAGTTGCGTGCCCCTAACTGCACGGTCAACTTGTCCAGTCTGTGTTTATTTATGTTGTATTTTAATCCCTACAAAATAATTTTAAAAATAAAATATATTTATAAATTAATTAGGTTTGTAATCTTACAGCAAATGCTTTGTATTATATATATATATAATGTATATAGACTGCATTAAAGTTGTGATGTTTGGGACATCACTGCATGTTTTCAATTATTGAACTATATAGTTAATTGATAAAATGTATATATTTAATCACTGATAGGTCATGTTTAAATTAATATGTATATATATATTGGGTTTTTATCATCCATTTCAATCATCATTTCATTTATTTGTATCGCGGCTATAACGTATTCTGAACGAACAAATTATTGGGTAAAGTATTTCAACATCATTCATATTAATAACTTTCAGTAAATTTTCCAATAGCCGTTGTGAGGTGACCAGAGTCAGCAGGCTAATTTCAGCCCATTTCCAGGAAAAGTACGTCATCTAGGTTACGAGAGACCTCACCCTCTCTACCTCATGAAGAGATAGTTGATACATTATAAACGCCCACTTTTCGAACTGCGTTACCTGACGCTTTATTTCAGCGGGAAAGTTCAGCCTATGTAAATGAACGTAATGAAGCAACGTGATGGATTCACAGCAATACATAGGAGAAGGGATGAGACCTCGAATCTTACTGGACCATGTGATATGGCTGATGGAAGAAGACTTTTGAACCTATATATAACCGCCGACTAGAGCTGGAGAGAGGATTCTGACTCTTGGAAGACACTCTTACTACGATTCTACGTCTGCACATCGGAGAAGATTTTAACTTAGTTCACGTCGCATCTGGGTAGTACCGTAGGATACTACTCAAAAGTTACTCTCATTGGGACTTGTTATCTCAGTGACGAGAGGTAGTCAACGGGAGACCGGTTTTGACTAGTACAGGGAAGGAGAGCTTTTATTATGAATTTAGCTACGCTACTCTTCCGTAATACGGAAGAATACAAGTGTATTCTCTCCATGAACATAACCCATGGTGGTTTTGCACTTAAAATTAGGACTCATTACGACTTTATGTAAGAAGTACAGTAGGAAGTGTTAAAGACAGGAAATGTAGAAGTAGGACTGGAATCCAACAACAGATGAGGCAGCCGGTACGAGAGATCCATCCTTATTCAACTTCAAGACAACAGTCTACAATTGGTGAGCTTATGGCATAAGTTACTGCAAGTCTTCGCGCAACAGTTCATTTTCTTAGAGTTCATTTCATTCAATTTTTCTTTTACTTCCGTAAGTTCAGATTTCGTTAATACGCCGTTATGTCACGTATTTCATCCTAATAAATAGCTGTTTTAATTTGTATATTCTGAAATTATTATTAATGATCCTTAAATTCCAAGTTAGTGTACTTAATGATTTGTGTCCCATCACCCTACCCCTGGGAGTTTTTTGAGTCTCATTACGTATTATTATTATTATAATTTTATCAGCTTTCGTTTTCAAGCCATAAGCTTGAAGACTGGCGACCATGGGATATTGTTTATGGAGAAACAATGAGACATCGTTTATTTATTTTAATATTAAAGTGACCCGCCACGTTATAATTTTGTCAAACATCTGTGGGCCAAGTGGGTACGTCACAAAGTATCTGTTTGTAGTTTCTTGCACTGTTAAGAGTACGCCATCTATATCACGGACGTCAACAAAGTCTGAAATGTAATAATGGAATAGTTTCCTCGTGGTGTCATGTGAACAGAAGAGTCCCTCAGTGCTCTGTATGACATGTCATCAAATTTAAGACACTGCAAATACCATTGTACGCTGACGATCTTCAACACTACACAGACTCTACAACACGAGACCTTCAGGAAAATATCAACTTACTTTAACATTGAATTACAGGCTGTTAGCTATTGGTCTGCTGAGCACGGCCGGAAATTGAACCGTACAAAGTCGCAAGTACCTAATCCTTCTCGGTCATCAAAGTCAAATGGCAAGTATAACTAAACGTCCGTCGCCAAGAGTAATCCTTCAGGGTGTTCCAATTCCTTTTGTGTCACAAGTGAAAAATCTTGGCGTTATCATGGACGAACGCATGACTTGGTCTGTACATGTCTTACATATCTGTCAAAAAGTTTACTCAGTTTTACATTATTATTATTATTATTATCATCGTTCCGGCCATCTATGGACCACGTTTTACAGTCTTTACGTTATTGTTCACCAGTCCTGACTTCACATTCTGCCAGTACTTCTTCATCCTTGCACTGACTTCTTTCTTCTGTCCTTCTGTGTAGATTCTCTTCTTCTTCTTCTTCACACGTTCTTCCCCAGTCTACTTCACTTTTTGTCTAAATTTGTTTTTGTCCAGTACGTCCTTGTAGTTGTTGTTGTATGTCTCACTGGGGTGGAATTTTATTTGAGTTATATTTTGATTGTGTTTAAATTGTGTTTTATCTAGTATTAATTACGGTAGTATTAATTATGAGTCTGGTACGGTACGAATAATTGGTTTAGTGTAAGAGAAGGCCCAATGGCCTTAACTACGCCAATAAAGACATTTATCTATCTAAATACAATTTTCACTTAAATGTTTGTTCCCTACTTGGTTTTTATCTCGGATTAGGGAAACAAAGGTCAAAACTAGGTTTAGTTTTAAAAAAATCTATTTCCCTGTCTTGTCTTGTCTTGTCTATGTGTTATTTTTAGGTTTTGTACAATTTATTTATTTTACAATTACAGTTTTGTTTCCTGCTTTCGGGCCCGTATCGTATTCGTTACTGCTTTACTAAGTTTGTAATTCTTTTCTGTGTTTCTTACTTGCCCTTTACGCTGTGTCCTTTCATGGCGACGATAAGGTTCGCGTTCACGTGCAGGCCCTGCCATTGTGATAAGGAAACTGGCCTTGACATAGGCGCCTTTTCCTCATGTTCGGCTCGCAGTTCCGCTTGCACTGGTCAGAGCACGCCATCTATATACGGTAAATGCAATTCTGTCTGTACGTGGACACTTGAAATGTTTGTCCCATACTTCTTTTTTATGTCGGAGTAGGTAAACTAGGTTTAGGATTGGTTTTTTGTCTTTTTTTCTGTCTCTATTGTTTTCTTGGCATCTGCTACTTAACAATCAAGGTTACCAGGTGCGCTTATACGAGGGCAAATCAAAAAGTACGTTACACCTAGTTATGTCCATTTATGAAAGGTGGTGGTGGTGATTATTGTTTTAAGAGCAAGTACAACTAGGCAATCATCCTCTATATAACGCTAATCAGAGGGAAAAATGGAAAGGATCGACACTTCGAAAAATGAAGATATCGGCCAAAGGAAGACAAGGGCCACGAAGGACGTGAAAATGAAAGACTCCCTAGCCCTCGCAAAACTAATAGCGTCGGGGTCGGAAAAGAACAAGAGTTGACCAAGAGAGGTCGGATAGGTTAGATAAAAGTGAGGAGCCTGGCGCAAGTAAATGGAAGCAATGCCAGGACTCAGCCGAGGGCCCCGTGGTTGCCAACCCACGCTCCAAAGTTGAGAGTCCCTGAGGCCCCTTTTAGTCGCCTCTTACGACAGGCAGGGGATACCGTGGGTGTTATTCTACCGCCCCCACCCACAGGGGGCTAGTCACTTATGAAACCACCTACATATAGGCAACACGGCTAAGAAAACATGCAATATAAGTTCACTTTTCCACATAGTCCCCAAGAAACTGTACACATTTCTCCGTACGGTCAATCAACTTTTTTGCCCCTGTGAGTGGGGGCGGTAGAATAACACCCACGGTATCCCCTGCCTGTCGTAAGAGGCGACTAAAAGGGGCCCCAAGCGCTCTGAACTTTGGAGTGTGGGTTGGCAGCCACGGTGCCCTCAGCTGAGTCCTAGCATTACTTCCACTTACTTGTGCCTGGCTCCTCACTTTCATCTATCCTATCCGACCTCCTTTGGTCAACTCTTGTTCTTTTCCGACCCTGACGCTATTAGGTTTGCGGGGGCTAGGGAGTCTTTCATTTTCACGCCCTTCGTGGCCCTTTTCTTACTTTGGCCGATATCTTCATTTTTCGAAGTGTCGATTTCATTCCATTTTTCCCTCTGATTAGTGTTATATAGAGGATGGTTGCCTAGTTGTACTTCCTCTTAAAACAATAATCACCGAGCTGGACGGCTGCAGTCGCTTAAGTGCGGCCAGTATCCAGTATTCGGGAGATAGTGGGTTCGAACCCCACTGTCGGCAGCCCTGAAGATGGTTTTCCGTGGTTTCCCATTTTCACACCAGGCAAATGCTGGGGCTGTACCTTAATTAAGGCCACGGCCGCTTCCATCCAATTCCTAGGCCCTTCCTATCCCATAGTCGCCATAAGACCTATCTGTGTCGGTGCGACGTAAAGCAAAAAAAATAATAATCACCACCAACCACCACCTCAACCAACTTTACGATTCCGGATGCGTAAAAATCACCTTCAGCGCTATGTAACCACCTGAGAGGGCTGCTTTCACCCCCCTCATTGTTTCAGAATCTCGTCCACCAAAATCCCTTTTCAGCTTACCGAACACATGAAAACGCATGGCGCTAAGTCTGGACACCTCACACGGCCCGCCAAACGTCCGAACTGCTGCAGCGATTCCAGTGGCAGGTACTGTTGGGAGTTCAGAAGAATGCACATGCCCGGTGAGGCACGGGGTGAAGGGGTTTTCACCAGCAGCGCCAGTGAGGCGATGGTTACCATAGCAACTCCGCTACTACCCAGGCGACTTTAGATTATCTTCTACTGGCAACTCTTCGCTCTTGTCAGTTGTAATCCAGCAAACTCCAAAGTGTGAGTCAATGTTTTCGTGTAGCAGATAATAGCAGATAAGAGCCGATCTGTCTGGGCAGAACAGGAAATTCTTGTTTGCAGGCCACATTCCTCATTCTTGCATTCTTCTCATCTCTACACAGTATGACAACATGCTCCATACAGTCCGGGAATAAGAATCTCGATGGACGACGATTCCAAAACGATGAGGAGATGAAAGCAGCTCTCCCCAGGTGGTTACATAGCGCGGAGGTGATTTCTACGCATGCGGAATCGAAAAGTTGGTTGACCGTTCCGAAAAATGTTTACAGTCTAGGCTCTGCATTTTGACGTTCTTGAAAATACAAAGACGTGTTCAAATGACAGCAGTGTACAACTTAAGTATGATTTATAGATCACGAGGTTAAAGAAACTACACTTACCTGTCACTCAGCAGACAGGAATAATATCAACAACCCATAAATTCTTTAGGTATTTAGATTATTTACAAACACCTGTATCGATAACAGAAATCTTGAATATCGAAAAAAATGAAAAACCTGTGAAATAAAAGGTTTCTATGAAAGGTATTTAGCATACGATATTTTTTTTCTTTTTTTTCCTTTCTGAAAAGTAATCGCAGCAAGTTCTACTCAATACTGTGCACAGAAAAGATACATACTTGACAAAGTCTTTCAAAAAATGGAAAAAGAGCTATGCACAGTGCTCACCACAAGTAAACTAATTACCAACTGAATGATATATTTTTTCATATGAAATAACATACAGTATGTGGATGAGTATACCTTTAATTACCTTCTCCTGTGGTTTGGAACATGGTATCTAAAGTCCGCTGAGATATTCTTCTAATATAAGGAGTATTATCATATAAAGTGAAGCAGGCAGACGGACGAACATGTAACTGAACCTACTTTCTTCCTTCACTTGGCTAATCGAAGATTAGAAAAAAAAAGGATGAAGCCATGGAGCAATATTCAAGTATTTACAGACAAGAGGAGAATTCAGTGATATAGGAAGATGTTGAAATCCACATCGCAATGATACGTGATAAAAACTGATGCTGAATTCTACGAATTCCATGTCTGAAATAATCTCTAGATAGCAGGAGCGGTGCGCGGTATTGTTGCAACGTTGTACAAATCCCAAAATATTACACTTCATTTGTCGACTTGACTTCTAATTTTCAACTTTAGTAAACCTAACGTATATTATAAAATCTGTTAAAATCAACTGTCTTTAGTCGTTCGATGTACTAATGCTTCGTAATGGATCAATAAACACTGCCGGCTTCGAATCTAACTCAAGGGGTTTGCTTTCCTACGGCAACTCCCAAGCGGACAGCGCAGAGCAATGTGGTTTCAGCAGGGACGAGTCTAAGCCTGTACTTAGCATTAGGTAGCACGCTCGGCAGTATCGCTCCTTGGGTGTTGCACGAGATCAGCAAGCTCTCCTATTGAGAAACAATTCCAAATGTCCCCGTTAGATTTCACCACTCTGTGGAGATGACTTCATCCCTCCTTTCTCTCCTCTCGCAACGGTAATTTCTTTTTGACGCCACTAGGGTACTCCATATCGGACCACGACAATATTATCAATATTTTGCATCTGTAAAAAACAGGAGGCCATATTTTCAATTCAAGTGAGGTAAGAATAATTGTAGTTATACTGTATAATTAGCCTCTTATTTTTCTTGTTTTAACTGCCTGATATATTTCAGTTTTAATGGGAATGTAGTTCAGTACTTAACGATAATAAAGTTTCTTGTTATTTCTGTAAGCTTCTTCTTCTCTTCTTCTTCTTCTTTTCTAGCCTATTTCAATCCACTGCTGGATATAGGCCTCTTCCATGTGCTTCCATCGTCTTCGGTCTTGAGCCACTTGGAACCAGCGTGTTCCAGCCAACAGCTTTATGTCGTCGAGCCATCTCTTCAGGGGTCTTCCAATGCCTCTCTTGTGTCCCCATGGTCTCCAGTGAACAATCATAGAGGTCCACCTGTTGTAGTCTTGTCGAGCTACGTGTCCTACCCATTGCCATTTTAGTCTTGCTACTCTCTCTAGGATGTCTGTTACATTTGTTATTCTCCTGATGTCCTCTGAACGGATCTTATCCCTAAGGCTGATCCCTAGCATCTGTCGCTCCATGGCTCGTTGTGTTCGCTGAAGCTTGCGAGCACTTTCCTTCGTCAGAGTCATCGTTTCCAGACCGTAAGTAGTAACTGGCAGCACGCACGTATTATAAACCTTGGTCTTCGGGTTAATTGGAACATCCTTGTTGGTGAAGATGAATCTTAGTTTTCGGAATACAGTCCAACTCATACCTATTCTGTAAGCTTATCATATAATAATGTGACATTGGCAACATCCAGCTTCAGATACCATCAGCCACCACTGCTAGATACTGTTATAAGTGTACTGATATTCTGTTCACGAGCGTGTCGTGTTAAGGAACACTCGAGCACTTGAACACCCTGGTAATCCCAAACAAGTGCAATTTACACGATATTGTGTGATGAGAAGAAGATTTTGGTACGTTAGAACGTATTTACGAAGTTGTAAGTGCTGATTCACTTTCCGTTTTCATTTGAATCACACGCCGTCCCAGCTGATCTCAATCCCGTTTAGAACTACGAAGTTGAGCGTATTGCATAGCTAGACCTTGAAGGGGCAATGCTGTGGGTATAGCGAATATGAGCACAGTTTCCTGTGTGATCACACACGATCCGCTAGTGCGTTTCCTTCCAATGCCTTCTCATAAAGTTCTTCTCAAATCCCAAAGATGGCAGCATAAATCGCGTACCGGTAGTCCGTCGAGTGGTTGTCAGTTGCAGATGGAGCATAATGATTACTAATGAACCAAAGAGGCTTTTAGCTAACTGCTTGCTAACAATAATAGGTGAGTACTTTCAGGTTGCGTAGTTGAAAATATTAATTAAGTACAATTCCTACAACTATGTCAGCAACCCTACAGTAGGTTAGGAGTATATATTCCTTGAAGTGAAGTGGAGGGCAGGGTTTGTATCACACCAATATTACCGGTATGTAAGTTATTTTTTAAATTACTGGTGTTAACTTTATATTTATATTCATATCCGTTTATTCTATAATATTATTGACAACACAATATAGATTAATTACGGGGCGAGTTGGCCGTGCGGTTAGGGATGCACAACTGTGAGCTTGCATCCGGGAGATAGTGAGTTCGAACCCCACTGTCGGCAGCCCTGAAGCCAGTTTCCGTGATTTCCCATTTTCACACCAGGGGCTGTACCTTAATTAAGACTATGGCCACTTCCTTCCCACTCATAGGCTTTTCCTATCCCATTGTCGCCATAAGACCTATCTGTGACAATCAATCAATCAATCAATCAATCAATCAATCAATCAATACTGGTCTGCATTTTGGGCAGTCGCTCCAGGTGGCAGATTCCCTATCTGTTGATTTCCTAACCTTTTCTTAAATGATTGCAAAGAAATTGGAAATTTATTGAACATCTCCCTTGGTAAGTTATTCCAGTCACTAATTCCCCTTCCTACAAATGAATATTTGCCCCAATTTGTCCTCTTGAATTCCAACTTTATCTTCATATTGTGAAATTTCCTTGTGACGGTGCGGCGTAAAGCGAATTATAAAATATAGACTAATTGAGCTCCCGTTAACGTGTTAACCGACTGAGGGGCAACTTATACACATATTTTAAAATCTACCATCTATTCTGTGTGCACACCCAAAGATATTGCACACGCGATGCCACTGATTCTATCATTGTAGAGCAGTCTTTCGAAGAGTGATCTTGATCGGTTCGATTGAGATACCAAAATCTTCACTTTATGATGATGGTTATTATTATTATTATTATTATTATTATTATTATTATTATTATTATTATTATTATTATTATTTTACATCATTAGCCCCTACTTAGGAGCTCGATTGAACCAGCTTAGCTGATTTGTTGGCCTTCTTCTCCTCCCAAAATTTCTTCATCCTCTCGCGGAGCTTCTTCCTTCGTTCTTCTGTCCAAGTAATAGTGGCTCTGGTGTTGGGTTTGTCTTCGAACTGGTGATTGTCGATTTTTGGTTCTGAATATCTGTCCTGTACAATGTCTTCCGAGATGTTGATTTCCTGGAGATCTGTTTCAATTTCACGAAGCCAGCTGTTCTTGGTTTTAGATAAAAGGGCCAGGTTGAGAATTCTTTTAGTTAGTCTGTTACTGTTCATTCTGATAATTGTGTCTATAACATTTCAATCGTCTTTTCCGAAAAGTGTGGGATATTTTTTTCATAATGACAATATATTTCCTGCGATGATATTTTCTTCCATATTCCCTTTATTTAATTATTTATTTATTTATTTATTCGCCCGGCTAGCTCAGTCGGTAGAGCATGAGACTCTTAACGGAATATAATTATATCTGAGATTACTCCAGTCGTTTTTTCTTCTTTATTTACTTTTCTTCTTTTTTAATCGAGGTCTAAACACGAGTAACTTATCCGTACTTTTGAATTCGACGGTAAGCCTTGTTACATCCTACGGCAGTCTGTCCTGATGAGAATTTGTGGGTCAAACTTTCCAGAGGGTAGAGGAAACCTCGGAAAACCATTTTCAAGGTTGGCCGACTGTTCACTGAAATCCCTGACAAACCTAGACACCGCCCGTAGCTGCCATGAGCGAAACAGGTACGTGGCTAGTTCAATTTTTGTCTGTTAATTCCATCCTCCAATTTCCTTACATTTTTTGAAGTGGGAAAAGTTTACTGTGAAGTTATGCGGCAATAACTCCGATAGCGAGCCAGAAGCCATTAGTCTATTATTAACGTTATGACAAGGCTTTCATTAGAATAAAGTAAGTCCGTAGTGCCTTTTAAGACGCTTGTGCCATGGAACAAACGTGTGCGACACCTACATACACCGGAAATTACATTCTTATGAATAAATCTGTTATCTTCCGCCAGTGCGTCATTCTTTACTAAAGATCGTTTGATAAAGATAACCCCGTCCACTACCGCACTCATATTTGCTTTGCCTAAGAATGCCCTGTAGTCTTGCCAACATAAATGTTTCGCAAGATATTTATTATCTGGATATGATGTTATACGAGTATTACGAACGTGTAATTTAATTTTATCTTAAACCTTTAATCCAAGTGCTTTCTTTACCTGTTTTCCGTCGTTCTGTGTGGCTTTCATTATCGTAGTCGCTTATCTTCTTATATCTCCTTTCACGGAGCTTGTTGTCCTATCTTTGCAGTTTAACATCTTTGCGATAAGGCTTGGTGCCTATAGTTCAGGTGATAAAACAGAGTAGATAATGCCGACTTACCTGGGTGAGTGAGTGAGTGAGAGAGTGGGTTTTAGTATTGTCGTCTACTTCCCCAGTTTCGAATGTGAAATGTGGAACGGGAGTAAATATTTGTAAGTCTACGTTTAATTCGTGTGCGGAAAAGATTGAAATAAGTGGTGTTTCAATTTGGAATGTCAAGATTTGTACTTCTAAGGTAAGAGTATTTTTACTGATAAGGGGAGCGAATGTTGTAATGACGTCACAATTGAGGGTAGCGTACAAGGTCATAGTAAGATATGCTTTTCTGATCACCAGATATCAATAACAAATTTAAAAAAAAAGACTCTCAGGTTATTCTTGTCGCATCAAACAGCAGCGGTGAATTAAAGAAACCTGTTAGCATAGAACATCTGACCTTCAGGTGTTCGCTAGAGGTTGCTTATTTCCTCCAACTGTTCATACACAGCCTTGTTAAACGAGGTGTAACAGTTATTCAGAATGATTTGAAACACTGTTGTGCGCCAAAATCATCTCTCTTCTTTTGTTTTCCGTACTGGTAACCGATGGATATCTTGCTATTCAATACCTGTGAATCACGGCCAGGTTGATTCAACCAACGTATTGCTGCATTTTACAATTCGTTCTTTGTGATTCGAGGTGCTATTGCAGACATTCAGACCCGCTCTGTAGAACATATGAAGTTGTAGTGAGTTTCACAAGTTAATAGTAATATTACGTAAAATAATTATTGTGACATCGCTTTTGTTACAGCATCTTGGGATATTTGAAGTTGTTGTTGTTGTTGGTGGTGGTGGTGTTGTACGTCCAACCCTTGTCCCATTGCTAACGTGGTGGGGTATGAAGTGAGATGAATCTTCGTAGCGAGCTTTTACGATCGGATGCCCATCCTGACGTCAACGTCATCAGATTATTGTTTTAAGAGTAAGTACAAAATAATGGGAAACCTTCGTCTATCAACACTAATCAGAGAGAATAAAACTGAAGGGGTCCGACACATCGAAAAATGAAGCTATCGGCCATAGGAAGACAAGGGCCACGAAGGGCGTGAAAATGAAAGACTCCCTAGCCCTCGCAAACCTAATAGCGTCGGGGTCGGAAAAGAACAATAGTTGACCAAGAGAGGTCAGATAGGATACATGAAAGTAAGGAGCCTGGCACAAGTAAGTGGAAGCAATGCCAGAACTCAGCTAAGGTCCCCGTGGTCGCCCAAGTTCAGATCCCCCGGGGCCCCTTTTAGTCGCCTCTTACGACAGGCAGGGGTTATTCTACCACCCCCACCCACAGGGGGACGTAGGCCTCACAACCTCATGCTCGGAAATGAACAAGGTTTAACCAAGAGAGTAAAAGAAAGTAAGGAGCCTGGTTGAGGCCTTCGTTACAGAGGGTCCTGGGTTTGATTCCTGGCCGGATCGGGGATTTTAATTGCGCTTGATTAATTCTTCTGGCTCGGGGACGGTGTGTTTGTCTTAGTCACAAAACTTTCCTCTTCATTTTCAGACAGTACACTACACTTAAACCACAGACAAGCGAAACATCCAGGAGATAGTGGGTTCGAACCCCACTGTCGGCGGCCCTGAAGATGGTTTTCTGTGGTTTCCTATTTTCACACCAGGCAAATGCTGGGGCTGTACCTTAATTAAGGCCAGGGCCGCTTCCTTCCCAGCCATAGGCCTATCCCATCGTCGCCATAAGACACATCTGTGTCGGTGCGACGTAAATCAGCTTTTTTAAAAAAAAAAAGCAAAACAGTGATTACATCCCTCCATATAGCGTCGGTGTCAGGAAGGGCATCCGACCGTAAAAGAGGGCCAAATCCACATATGTGTGCACGGTTCTCAGAAGTGACGGCACAGATGTGGGAAAAGCGGTAAAAGAAAAATTAGAAGAAGTATTTTAGGATGTATATTCCAACATTCGATTACATCCTATGCACTTGTACTATGCACCTTACATACCACCTGGACTTTGCATTCAGGAGACAGAGAGAGGCTGGTCTCCCACCGTCGGCTGTTCTGAGAATGGTTGTCCGTGGTTTTCCATTCTCCTGTACTAAGGTGAATGCCGGGACAAATCCTACATCTCCATACATCATTTTCTCCCTGGCCTGAGAGACTGGGTTACCGTCTAGGAGGGCCGCCGTCCGCTTCAGGGATGGAATGAAAACTTTGTAGTAGTAGTAGTAGTAGTAGTAGTAGTAGTTCAATTTTCCTAGGGGGCCGTATGAAGTGAGATGAAGACTCGTAGCGACTTTTTGGAGTGTACAGATCGGGAAAGGGTAGCACTGATGCGGATTCGGAATTATTTAGTAGGATAGTCAGCTATGTGGGAAATGACATGGAAAGAAATGTGATTGTAGCGGGAGATCTGAATTTGCCAGATGTCAATTGGGAAGGAAATGCGAACGACAGGAAGCATGACCAACAAATGGCAAATAAGTTAATATGGGAAGGACTGCTGATTCAGAAAGTGATGGAACCAACCAGAGGGAAAAATATTTTGGATGTGGTGCTGATAAAACCAGATGAGCTCTATAGGGAAACTGAAGTAATAGATGGTATTAGTGATCATGAAGCTGTTTTTGTGGTAGTTAAAAATAAATGTGATAGAAAGGAAGGTCTTAAAAATAGGACTGTTAGGCAGTACCATATGGCTGATAAAGCAGGTATGAGGCAGTTTCTAAAAAGTAACTATGATCGGTGGAAAACGGTAAATAAAAATGTAAACAGACTCTGGGATGGGTTTAAAGAAATTGTTGAGGAATGCGAAAATAGGTTTGTACCTTTAAGGGTGGTAAGGAATGGTAAAGACCCACCTTATTATAACAGAGAAATAAAGAGACTAAGAAGGAGGTGCAGACTGGAAAGAAATAGAGTTAGAAATGGCTGTGGAAGTAAGGAGAAATTGAAGGAACTTACTAGAAAATTGAATCTAGCAAAGAAGGCAGCTAGGGATAACATGATGGCAAGCATTATTGGCAGTCATACAAATTTTAGTGAAAAATGGAAGGGTATGTATAGGTATTTTAAGGCAGAAACAGGTTCCAAGAAGGACATTCCAGGAATAATTAATGAACAAGGGGAGTGTGTATGTGAGGATCTTCAAAAGGCAGAAGTATTCAGTCAGCAGTATGTAAAGATTGTTGGTTACAAGGATAATGTCGAGATAGAGGAAGAGACTAAGGCCAAAGAAGTAATAAAATGTACATATGATAACAATGCCATTTACAATAGGATACAAAAGTTGAAAACTAGAAAAGCGGCTGGAATTGATCAGATTTCTGGGGATATACTAAAGACAATGGGTTGGGATACAGTACCATATCTGAAGTACTTATTTGATTATTGTTTGGTCGGAGGTGCTATACCAGATGAATGGAGAGTTGCTATAGTAGCCCCTGTGTATAAAGGAAAGGGTGATAGACATAAAGCTGAAAATTACAGGCCAGTAAGTTTGACATGCATTGTATGTAAGCTTTGGGAAGGCATTCTTTCTGATTATATTAGACATGTTTGTGAAATTAATAACTGGTTCGATAGAAGGCAATTCGGTTTTAGGAAAGGTTATTCCACTGAAGCTCAACTTGTAGGATTCCAGCAAGATATAGCAGATATCTTGGATTCTGGAGGTCAAATGGACTGTATCGCGATTGACATGTCTAAAGCATTTGATAGGGTGGATCATGGGAGACTACTGGCAAAAATGAGTGCAATTGGACTAGACAAAAGAGTGACTGAATGGGTTGCTATATTTCTAGAAAATAGATCTCAGAGAGTCAGAGTAGGTGAAGCTTTGTCTGACCCTGTAATAGTTGAGAGGGGAGTTCCTCAGGGCAGTGTTATCGGACCTTTATGTTTTCTCATATATATATAAATGATATGAGTAAAGGAGTGGAATCGGAGGTAAGGCTTTTTGCGGATGATGTTATTCTCTATAGAGTAATAAATAAGTTACAAGATTGTGAGCAACTGCAACGTGACCTCGAAAATATTGTGAGATGGACAGCAGGCAATGGTATGTTGATAAACGGGGCTAAAAGTCAGGTTGTGAGTTTCACAAATAGGAAAAGTCCTCTCAGTTTTAATTACTGCGTTGATGGGGTGAAAGTTCCTTTTGCGGATCATTGTAAGTATCTAGGTGTTAATATAAGGAAAGATCTTCACTGGGGTAATCACATAAATGGGATTGTAAATAAAGGGTACCGATCTCTGCACATGGTTATGAGGGTGTTCAGGGGTTGTAGTAAGGATGTAAAGGAGAGTGCATATAAGTCTCTGGTAAGACCCCAACTAGAGTATGGTTCCAGTGTATGGGACCCTCACCAGGATTACCTGATTCAAGAACTGGAAAAAATCCAAAGAAAAGCAGCTCGATTTGTTCTGGGTGATTTCCGACAAAAGAGTAGCGTTACAAAAATGTTGCAGTGTTTGGGTTGGGAAGAATTGAGAGAAAGAAGAAGAGCTTCTCGACTAAGTGGTATGTTCCGAGCTGTCAGCGGAGAGATGGCGTGGATTGACATTAGTAGACGAATAGGTTTGAATGGCGTCTATAAAAGTAGGAAAGATTACAATATGAAGATAAAGTTGGAATTCAAGAGGACAAACTGGGGCAAATATTCATTTATAGGAAGGAGAGTTAGGGATTGGAATAACTTACCAAGGGAGATGTTCAATAAATTTCCAATTTCTTTGAAATCATTTCGGAAAAGGCTAGGAAAGCAACAGATAGGGAATCTGCCACCTGGTCGACTGCCCTAAATGCAGATCAGTATTGATTGATTGATTGATTGACAGGATGTCCTTCCTGACGTCAATCTCATCATAATAGGGAGAGAGCGAAACCCAGTGCCGGTACATAACCAAGACCTGTCGAAAATCATTAAGACATATTGGTCTCGATCATGGCTACTATTCAAATCCTCTTCATCAAATATTAGAGTAGTGGATTCTCCTATGTGGGATAAGGATCAACAGGTAATTACCTATCTTAATAACATCATTCTCGGTTGCAGTACGGTAAATATCGACGTGCGTAATGTGCGTTATATGAAGAACTGGCCCTTGTTCATGTCCTTTCTCCTACCAGTTTAATATGTTTATTTAGGTGTCCTGATAATAACATATAAGGTACCTCGGACTTGCCCATTTTTTACATATGACATATCTGAAGATCTTAAGAAGACGTTTACATCCGAAGGTCAATCAATCAATCAATCAATCAATCAATCAATCAATCAATCAATCAATCAATCAATCAATCAATCAATCAATCAATCAGTCAATCAATCAATCAATCAATCAATCAATCACTACTGATCTGAATTTAGGGCAGTCGCCCAGGTGGCAGATTCCCTATCTGTTGTTTTCCTAGCTGTTTCTTAAATGATTGCAAAGAAATTGGAAATTTATTCAACATCTCACTTGGTAACTTATACCAGTCCCTAACTCCCCTTCCTATAAACGAATATTTGGCCCCAATGCTTCCTCTTAAATTCCAGCTTTATCTTCATATTGTGATCTTTCCTACTTTTAAAGAAACCACTCAAAATTAATCGTCTACTGATGTCATTCCACGCCATCTCTCCACTGACAGCTCGGAACATACCACTTAGTCGAACAGATCATCTCCTTTCTTCCAAGTCTTCCCAGCCCAAACTTTGCGATATTTTTGTAACGCTACTCTTTTGTCGGAAATCACCCAGAACAAATAGAGCTGCTTTTCTTTGGATGTTTTCCGGTTCTTGAATCAAGTAATCCTGGTGAGGGACCCATACACTGGAACCATACTCTAGTTGGGGCCAAGCTGAGTGGCTCAGACGGTTAAGGCGCTGGCCTTCTAACCCCAACTTGGCAGGTTCGATCCTGGCTCAGTCCGGTGGTATTTGAAGGTGCTCAAATACGACAGCCCCGTGTCGGTAGATTTACTGGCACGTAAAAGAAATGCTGCGGGACTAAATTCCGGCACCTCGGCGTCTCCGAAGACCTTAATAAGTAGTTAGTGGGACGTAAAACAAATAACATTATTATTATTATTATTATTATTATTATTATTATTATTATTATTATTATTATTATTATTATTATTATTACTCTAGTTGGGGTCTTACCAGAGACTTATATGCCCTCTCCTTTACATTCTTACTACAATCCTTAAGTACCCTCATAACCCTGTGCAGAGTTCTGTACCCTTTATTTGCAATCATATTTATGTGATTACCCCAATGAAGATATTTCCTTATATTAACACCTAGGTACGTACAATGATATGCCTTTGCTGGCAGGACCTAGTGTTTACAGTGCACTATGTCTTCTGGTATAGGCTAGAGCAATTTTGTTACTTTCATAGATCTGTCTCTGTCTTATCCTTGGCTTTGACAATATGAAAGTGACTGAGGTATGAGCGATGCTAGTAATGCCAATCCTTATGCAGCCAGTCCCTGCTATGAATGGTGTGAAAATGTTGCTCATAGGGTCGGTTGTTGTGTGCATTTCAGTGGACTTGGCAGACTGATATGTAATAGCAACTCTGGTTCGGTGAGGAAAGCAGCGGGAAACTACCTCACTCCTCATTTCCCTAGTACGCCTCTTCAGTGATGCCTAGGCCATCTATGACATCTGATGGCAGAGCTGTTGAGGATCCCACCAGCGGAATCGCTGACGGAATGAGCATACGTACATACTTACAATGATCCCCGAAAGGAACTTTTACCCTCATCAATGCAGCAATTAAAACTGAGAGGACTCTTCATATCTGTGAAACTCACAACGTGACTTTTACCCGCGTTTATCATCATACCATCGCGTTCTGTCCATCTCACAATATTATCGAGGTCATTTTGCATTTGTTTACAATCTTGTAACTTATTTATTACTCTGTACAGAATAACATCATCAGGATAAAGCCTTATCGCTGATTCTAATTCTTTACACATATCATTGATATATATAAGAAAACATAAAGGTCCAATAATACTGCATTGAAGAATTCCCGTCTTAATTATCACAGGGTCAGATAAAGATTCGCCTGCTCTAATTCTCTGAGTTCTATTTTCTATAAATATAGACACCCTTGTCCGGCTCCATGGGTAAATGGTTAGCGTGCTGGCCTTTCGTCACAGGGGTCCCGGGATCAATTCCCGGCAGGGTCGGGAATTTTAACCATGATTGGTTCATTTCGCTGGCACGGGGCCTGGGTGTGTCGTCTTCAGAATCATTTCATCCTCATCACGACACGCAGGTCGCCTACGGGTGTCAAATCCTAAGATCTGCATCTGGCGAGGCGAACTTGTCCTCGGACACTCCCCGTACTAAAAGCCATACGCCATTTCATTTCATTTCATAGCCACCCATTCAGTCACTCTTTTGTCAAGTCCAATTGCACTCATATTTTCCAGTAGTCTCCCATTATCTACCCTATCAAAAGCCTTAGACAGATCATTCGCGATACAGTCTAATTGACCTTCGGAATACAGGATATCTGCTATATCTTGCTGGAATCCTACAAGTTGAGTCTCAGTCGTACAACCTTTCCTAAACCCGAACTGCCTTCTATCAAACCAGTTATTCATTTCACAAACATGTCTAATATAATCAGAAAGAATGCTTTCCCAAAGCTTACATGCAATGCATGTCAAACTGACTGGCCTGTAATTTTCAGCTTTATGTCTATCACCCTTTCCTTTCAGGAGGTCAAATGAACTGTATTGCGATTGACCTATCTAAGGCATTTGATAGGGTGGATCATGGGAGACTACTGGCAAAAATGAGTGCTATTGGACTAGAAAAAAAAGTGACTGAATGGGTGGCTATATTTCTAGAAAATAGAACTCAGAGAATTAGAGTAGGCGAAGTTTTATCTGACACTGTAGTAATAAAGAGGGGAATTCCTCAAGGCAGTATTATTGGACCTTTATGTTTTCTTATATATATCAATGATATGAGTAAAGAAGTAGAATCAGAGATAAGGCTGTTTGAAGATGATATTATTCTCTACAGAGTAATAAATAAGTTACAAAATTGTGAGCAACTGCAAAATGACCTCGATAATGTTGTGAGATGGACAGTAGGCAATGGTATGATGATAAACGGGGTTAAAAGTCAGGTTGCGAGTTTCAAAAATAGGAAAAGTCCTCTCAGTTTTACTCAGTTTTAATTACTGCGTTGATGGGGTGAAAGTTCCTTTTGGTGATCATTGTTAGTATCTAGGTGTTCATATAGGGAAGGATCTTCATTGGGGTAATCACATAAATGGGATTGTAAATAAAGGGTACAGATCTCTACACATGGTTATGAGGGTGTTTAGGGGTTGTAGTAAGGATGTAAAGGAGAGGGCACATAAGTCTCTGGTAAGACCCCAACTAGAGTATGGTTCCAGTGTATGGGACCCTCACCAGGATTACTTGATTCAAGAACTGGAAAAAATCCAAAGAAAAGCAGCTCGATTTGTTCTGGGTGATTTCCGACAAAAGAGAGCGTTACAAAAATGTTGCAACGTTTGGGCTGCGAAGACTTGGGAGAAAGGAGAAGAGCTGCTCGACTAAGTGGTATGTCAAAACTGTCAAAACAGATCAGATGTAAGGCTTTTCAGGCGTTTGCTTTATACACAGGGGCTACTGTAGCAACTCTCCATTCATTTGGTATAGCTCCTTCATGCAAACAATAGGTATTTCAGATACTAGACTATATCCCAACCCATTGTTTTTAGTATATCTCCCGAAACCTTATGAATTCCAGCTGCTTTTCTAGTGTTCAACTTTTGTATATTACTGTAAATATCCTTATCATAGGTACATGTTAATACCTCATTAGCATTAGTCACCTCCTCTATCTGGACATTCTTTTTGAGTGTGGTGTGAAGTGAGTACAATGAGTTGTTTTTTCTTTTGTATTGAGATATTTCATAACTTGCAATGTAAATGCTACAGCACGCTTGAACAATGAATAATGGCGTGTGATAAATTACATTAGGTTATAAAAGTAAATGTACTTTTCGGGGACGATGGGTGGGTCCATGGCTGTAGCAGTGAACACATCTCTCCTTTACAAGGTATTCCACATAAGATTTGTAACATTTTAAATCCCTTATGATGCTATAAAACTTATGTTTACATACTGAATTTCTATCCTTGCATGTATTTTAGATATAGTGTTATTTTATGCATGGTATATATTGTAAGTTACGTATAATAGTGTGCAAAAGTTAAGCATAATCACTAAACGAGGCCATACCGCCTGATAGGAATGTCAGACGGATTGCTGAACAAACGGATGCTGAATCATACACCATATGTCACAAAATTTGTCCAAAAAAAAAACCAGTGTCAGAAAGGTTCTGATAGCTACGGTACACCATTGACAACAACTAACAGAACTTGGCAATGTCTTTCACAGCAAAATATGCTGATAATAGGGTGTATGGTTGCCCCTAACGGCCACACATGCTTCGCAGCGACGTGGCATGCCCTCTATCAGATGGTCCAAGAGCTCTTGTGGCAGTCGATCCCATTCCTCCGAAAGGGCAATGCGAAGGTCTTGGAGGGTCCTTGGTGGAGGCTGACGGGATGCAGTTCGCCTCCTCATTGCATCCCAGGCATGTTCTATGGGATTCAGATCCGCAGATCTCGCTGGTCAGTCCATGCGATGAATGTCTTCCCCAGCCAAAAATTCATCCACCAGAACAGCGCAGTGCGGTCGGGCATTATCGTCCATTAAGAGGAAGTCTGGACCAACCGCACCTCTGAAGAGTCTGTCAGGGATTGAGACACCCTCTATGTCCTCTATCGGCGTATCATTCTATGACAGAGACTAGCAGAGAGTTGTCTACCTGTAAAACCAGAGAGTTTGTACTAACAATAGTAAAGGGATTTGTTTATAGTTTTTAAACGGCCCTTACTCGCGAGGAACAAAACACACTTAAGAAAATGGAAATTACAACACCATGAAGGCTTTGGTCGTTTGTGTTGATTTTCAAGATATGGAACGATACCATGTAGGTATGTAAACGATCAAAGTTTTAGACCCATTGGATTGTTGCTACAGGTCTCCCCACGTGATTGGTCGCAGAGGAATCAACTCCAATATACGGACTCTGATGTAGCATAGTTGACTTCCAGTCTGTGCAGTGAAGTGTTCCCCATCCAACATGCCTCGACGACAGAGAAGAGCACGCTATCAACAACTGTCGCCGTTTGAGAGGGCTCGGATAATTGGGCTGTGTCGCCGTTTGACAGGGCTCGGATAATTGGGCTGTGTGAGGCTGGATTATCGCTAAGGACTGTCGCTGCACGTGTTGGCCGATAGGCATCTACGGTACAACGTGTATGGCAGCAGTGGTCAGATGAAGGTACCCACACTAGTAGACATGGCACAGTCCCAGCGCGACGGACAACTGTGAGAGAGAATCGCCGCATCATTCGGATGGCCCGTATGGAACCCCATGCAACAGCAGCGCAAATTCGAGCAGCTGTAGCACCCCACGTTACACAACAAACAGTTGGTAATCGCCTGCGTGCAGCTGGCTTACGAGCCCGTGTCCCTGCAGAAGGTGTTCCATTGACCTCACAATAGCGACGTGTAAGGCTGGTCTGGTGTCGAGAAATATCGACGTGGGTCGATGAATGGCATAGGGTCGTTTTTAGTGATGAATCGCGCTTCTGTCTTGCCCGCAGTGATCGCCGGAATAGTGTGCGCCGATGTACCGGGGAGAAGGGCCGCCCCGATCTTGTTGTCGAGAGGCACACAGGGCCAACACCAAGCATTATGGTCTGGGGGAGCTATTGGCTTTAATGTGAAATCACAATTAGTGCTTGTTGAGGGCACTATGACTGCTCGACAGTACGTTGATAGGGTACTCAATCCAGTGGTTGTCCCAATGATGGCGAACATTGCTAATGGGATGTTACAGCAGGACAATGCCCGGGTTCACACTGCACGCATCTCCATAGAAGCTTTCCACGACATCACAATCTTAGAATGGCCCGCCAGATCCTCGGACCTCAGTCCTATTGAGCATGTGTAGGACATGATGGGTCAACAACTGGCCAACCGTCCTCAGTCACCCACAACTCTGGAGCAACTGACCCGTGCAGTACAGCAAGCATGGGCCACAATTCCTCAGGAAGCAATCCAGGTCCTTATTGACGCCATGCCTCGACGAACTCATCAATGTATTGCAGCTCGTGGTGGGCACATCCTGTATTGATTGTTGTCCAAACTTGTGATCAGAGGGACTTGGAAGTGTAATCATCGAATCACAACCGAACACTCGCCCTGCGTGTTCAATTGCGGCAATGTAGCACCACTCCGTCTGGGTGTTGCAATTTCCATTTTCTTCAGTGTATAATACTGGTGCCGGATGGTGGGAGAGGATGGTTGGCACTTCAAAACGATGCCTGAAGAAGGTGTTAGGCAAGGCGTTGATTACCGAGGAAAGGCTTAACACCATTCTAGTAAATATTGAAGCCGCCATCAACTCACGACCTATCTCTCAGAATGAAGATGAAACAGAAGCTCTGACTCCCGCCCATTTCTTGACCGGACAAAGATTAACGGCCATACCAACTGGACCAGAACCAGCATTAAGGACGAACCTGACAAAGGAGTTAGCAGTTCGACAAAAGATCTCACACGATTTCTGGAAGCGCTGGACTAAGGAGTACCTCATGGAGCTGAGGAACTTTCACGAAGGTCGACGTCCTCGAGGTAACAGACCACAATTGAGAGTTGGAGATGTAGCACTCCTTCAAGAAAACGACCAACCCCGACACATGTGGAAGAAGGCCCACATACCGGAGATCCGAGCTGGAAGAGACGGAGTGATCAGAACCGTAATTCTTAAGGATTCAAAGGGGACTGTGATAACTCGTCCAGTGCAGCTGGTCATCCCCCTAGAGATAGACCATTGTGGGGAGGATGTCAGGGATTGAGACGCCCTCCATGTCCTCTATCGGTGTATCATTCTATGACAGAGACTAGCAGAGAGTTGTCTATCTGTAAAACAAGAGAGTTTGTACTAACAATAATAAAGGGATTTGTTTATAGCTTGTAAACGGTCGTTACTCGCGTGGAACAAAATATAATAGAGTCGAACATGTGGTCTCAGGATCTCATCCCTGTATCGCTGAGCGTTAACAGTGTTTCTCGGACCACCCACGAAGATTTGCAGGTCCGTACGCCCATTGAGCATGATTCCGCCCCAAACCATGACGCCACCACCACCATACTGGTCCCGTTCCACGATGTTCCTGTGATTGTATCGGCTAACCGGTTCTCTCCAGATTAATGTGCGACGGGAATCGTTCTGCAAACTGAAGCGAGATTCATCTATGAAGAGCACATGGCTCCATTCATTCATGGTCCAGTTTCGATGTTGATGGCTCCACAGTAATCGGGCCCGTCTCTGTGCTGGAGTGAGCGAGACGCACACCGCTGGACGTCGGGCAAACAGCCCTGCTGTTCTGAGCCCCCGGTACACAGTTTGCCTGGAAACGGCAACCCCTGAGACGGCTGCAAGCTCAATCGACAATTGTCTTGCAGGTGCACTCCGATTTCATCGGGCGGTTAAGGCCAGATATCGGTCCTGCTGTGGGGTGGTTACCCTTGGTTGACCTGGTACTGGCCTACGACTAACATCTCCTGTGTCGCGAAATCGTCTCCAGAGCCCGGAAATGGCACTTTATGGCACATTCAGGAATACGGAGACTTCGGTCTGTGTCTAGCCTGCTTCCAGGCGGCCGAGTATTCTACCCTACAAAACGGGGTCCAAATGGCGTCGTTGTGCCATTATGTTGTCACGTTTACCACGAGGCTACACTCCGCACACTATAACAGGGAAAACACGACTGAGGGAATATGGGGCGCAGGCACTGGCTGTGTTTACCTTGCGGTTACGCCGCTAGTCAAAGCAGGGAACACTCCTTTCCTATACAGAGCGAACACCTAAGGTTGGTAGGTGCATATGTCGTGCGATTTGCGGTCTATTTCCTGTTGCCCTGCTTACTCGTAATTTATGCTTAACTTTTGATCACTAGTGTATTTGTAAATTATGTTTTTCTGGCTGCATGGCTACTTGCCGAATGCCAAATGAAAATAAAAAGAATAGCACTAAGGGGTGTGCTCAAGGGTTTACTATAGGTCCCCTATCAGTGGCGGCTGGTGCATAAAATCAGTTGTGTGCTGTAACCCATCCCCCTCCAAAAATAACAATATTTAGAAACATATGCGGTTTTTCAGGAAGCTCTCCACTGAGTTTTCCATACTGAAAATCACGCACAAACAACCCCAACACACATACACATTCCTGAAACAATAATAATTAAACACACAATAACACCTGCAATGACAAAACATTCACGAACTCAGAAACACTTGGTGTGAGAGCGCAAAAACATAACTTCTCAATGTTACCAAAATCATTGAAATAAAACCAGCAATGTCCTAATGCGAAATTACGTATTCTGTTGTTATAGTGAAATTTATAAACTAGACATTTTGTAATTAAAGAAAATCAGAATATCATGCCCTTATTTTGACAACACAAAAAGTAAAATTTTTATAGTTCGTCGATTTACAAATGTGGCTATGGAATAGGCAAGTTGGGAGTATTAAAAGACGTTGGGAACAGCTGATGGTTTCCTCTAGAGTATTTTGTTTTTTCGTTTGCTTTGAGCGATCCCCTCTTAAATACTGCCGCTGAGTCAATGCCACGTTGTCATTTCGGTCGAAATGCAAGTGTGACCAGTGCTACTTCTCTGTGGTTGAACGAAGACTCGCTGTGAAGTGATGTCTTGGCTGTTTGTTTCCACAGCACATCGGAAAGTTGGGCAAAAGGCAGAGTTCCTGCTTTCTGGCAAAAACCTTAGAAATTCTCGCTGAGCTGTGATCTGCACAATTTATTTTTCAAATGGACAATGTGCTGCAGCACTTCAGCACATAATGTACGGTCGCCCCTGGTCCCCATCCGAAGGGCGAATCACCATCAACAGCGACCGTCGTATGCTCTCACGCCATACGAACGCTGTAGAGAGATTTGGTATTAAATTCAGGGTTTTTGGCATGCCGTCTAGTGATTAGAAATTGTATACCACCTACCTGCCAGCCAACATTATGAAGGTGAATTTTTTCGACTAACGGGATTTAAACCTGCGAACCATGGTGTCCGATCGTATAGGAGTTAACGAGTTAACGATCATGGCCACCAAACGGCCTGGTCACCGCTTTCTCAAACAAATAATTTAGTCGTAAGAAATAATCTTCATATTAATCCATATTGATGAACAATTACAATTCCATGTTAAGAAAACAGTATTGCTCTTATGACAATAAGATTGTCATATCGAATGGCTCTGCTCAACACTATCACGGGAAAACCGTGCCATATATATTGGTGAAACTCAGTACTTAAGTTCAAAATAAAAGTGGTAAGAAAGTAAGCTGCAAATTATTATTATTATTATTATTATTATTATTATTATTATTATTATTATTATTATTATTATTATTTATTATTATTTTTTTTGAAATCTAGGTATTACTCGCGAATTCTAGTGGTACTTCTTTGTACAGGGGTGAGGAATAAGGAGGGAGCTAGCCCGGTTCCGGTAATACTACTAACTGAATGGAAATTAAATCTGACCGGGCAAGTTGGTCATGCGGTTAGGGACGCGCGTCTGTGAGCTTGCATCCGGGAGATACTGGGTTCGAATCTCACTGTCGGCAGCCATGAAGATGGTTTTCCGTAGTTTTCCATGTTCACACCAGGCAAATGTTGAGTCTGTACCTTAATTAAGGCCACGGCCGCTTCCTTCCAAATCCTAGACCTTTCCTATCCCATCGTCGCCATAAGACCTATCTTCGTCGGTGCAACAAAAAGCAACTAAAAAAAAAATCTGAATTGAATCGATAGTATGATCTATCGATAGGAATTTTCTAAACCTTTATTATCTTAAGCCAACAACTGTGTCACACACACATTATATAACATTTCTTGATGCGAATCTTGTTCCTAGTATGAATTCTTTATTTTGCCTTTGCTGTGTAAACAACAACAGTAAAACCAAACCCCACGGCACTTAGCGCCCTAGAAAGGGGCTTGGCCTGCCCAGCGACCGCTACTCAGCCCGAAGGCCTGCAGATTATGAGGGGCCATGTCCATGTGGTCAGCACGACGCATCCTCTCGGCCGTTATTCTGAGCTTTCGAGACCGGGGCCGCCATCTCACTGTTAGATAGCTCCTCAAATCTAATCACGTAGGCTGAGTGGACCTCTCAGATCGAGAGAAAAATCCCTGACCTGGCCGGGAATCGAACCCGGGGCCTCCGGGCGAGAGGCAGGTACGCTACCCCTACACCACGGGGTCGGCTAAACAACAACAGTACTAGTAGTAAAGTGTACGCCAGATGTCTCACGACGATTCATATTTTTTGTGTTCAAAGGTTGCCAATACGAATCTCGAAGATTGCCGAGGTCTACCGATTCAGTACGAGAGAGTCCAGGTATCACTAAAAGTTTCGCTAGTAATACAGGCGTTGTAGGGTGGAAGAGGGGAAGGGGATTTTTAGGTTTTCTCAGCAACGTGGGTAAAGTACTGCACATACAAAACCTCAGTATTGAAGTTCAAGACAACCTGGGAGAACATACACAACAGAAATTTTTTATAGGCTCGGGGTGGGGGATGCAGTGAATTGCATTTAATAAATTTTTCCAGGCAACGCCGGTACTGTTATGCCGTCATATCGTTCCACAAAAAAGAATGGCAAGAATGAAATGCGCTTGTGAAAATGTAGTAAAAATGTGGCAAAAATAAAATGCGCTTAAGAAACAAAGGCTAAATAACAAAACCAAGCACAGATAAACATCACAGCGAATTTCTGTATCAGTACAAGTCATGCCGTGATGTATTACTGTTCACACAGCATCGAAATCTTCAGTAACAACTCCTGTACAGTACGATAATATTAGAACACACGAATAAATAAATAGATGACTTCTCTTCAACAGTGATAACCTGCCGGCGATTCACAGTGTAATGGATCACGCGTTGCATGTACCAGAGCAACTCAGAAGGAAAATAAAGGAAGGCAACAAAGTGATGGCTGTTCCCTCCATTGTGCTTCCTCCCTGCAAATGTATTTATTAACAGAGAATATTAAGTAGTTTTTTTAATAAGTCAGGGGAAAATAAACATGTCTCATCCATTTTCTTTCTTTCATGAGATAATATATAGTGCATTATAATATTCCTTAATCACGAGAAATTATGAGAGTCTCAGAGGCGGGGGGGGGGGGTGCTCACTCCTTGTAGGTCCATAAGAGCAGTACTGTTTTCTTTACATGGAATGAAGCTTATGGAATGAAGAAGAAATTCCGTCTAATCAGTACACTTTATTGATGTAACTACGTAAACACACTTAGTGGAGCTAGTTTCAACCTGAAACCTTTATGTAGCTGAAGATGACCTAGCTTACATCAATAAAGTGTATTGATTAGGGGGAATTTCTTTTTCATTCAACGATGGTAGATCGGAAAATAAGTTGCACTTCCCAGTTATGGCCATTTATTACACCACCTATACAACAGCAACACGACTATAACGACATACACTGTAACGTCACTTTTCCACATAGTTTCCAAGAGACTCCAAACATTTCTGCGAACACACAACCAACTTGTCGATGCCGGATGCATAGAAATTTCCTCCAGCGTTCTGCAACCACTCGGAGACAGCGGCCTTTACCTCCTCATCGGTCGGGAAACGTCAACCACCGACCTCCGTTTTGAGCTTACCGAACGTATGAAAGTCACATAGCGTTGTAGGGTGGATGTTGCCAGACCTCCCACTTCAAACGCTGCAACTGTTCTCTCGTTTGGCGGGCCTTGTGAGGTGTTGCGTTATCGTGCAACAAAATCACACCGGAGCTCAGTTTCCCCCGGCGCTTCTCTTTAATCGCTTTACGCAACCGGTGCAACGTTTGACAATACGACGCCGGTTGATCGTCGTTCCTTTCGGCACGAATTCCACGTGCAGCAAACCCAACATGTCAAAGAACACTGTCGCCATAACCTTACCGGCTGAAGGTTGAACCTTGGCCTTCTTTCGATGTGGTGATGAGGGATGCACCCATTCCATTGATGTTCGCTTCATTTCGGAGGTGAAGTGGTGGACCCACGTTTCGTCGCCTGTGACGATTCGGCGCAGAAACCCGTTGCCGTCTGCGGCATAGCGTTACAAAAATGACAGGGAGGATTGGAAACGTTGTCCCTTGTGCTCATCGGTGAGAAGACGTGGGACCCATCTTTGACACAGCTTACAATATCCAAGGTCCTCGTGAACAATGGCGAACACACTGCCATACGACATGTTCAGCTGCGTCGCGATTTCTCTCAGTTTAATGCGCCGTTTCTGTCTAATGATCGCATTCACACTGTTGACCTTTGCACGGGTCCTGGACGTTGCGGGCCTGCCTTCGCGATGGTTGTCCGTAATATCCGAGCGTCCGGCTTCGAATTGCTGACACCACTTTACGATACCTTGCCGGGAAATGGCTCGCTCCCCATACACAGCACTATATTCACGATGAATGTCCGTGCAATTCTTCCTTTTGGCCCATAGGATTCGGATTGTCGCACGCACCTCATATTTGGAGTGAACGTCCAGTTGACGCGCCAGTGCATTTTGCCGCTATTCACACAATACTAGACGAGACACCACAGCGAGCTGCCTAACAGACATGTGGGCAGTGTCTGTCCCTTTCTCCGCTGTACCCATGTTTGCGACACACAGCGCGCTGCTGCGGCGCGTTAGTGCAACTAACCTTTTGATCCACCTACGTAATTGTAAATAATTTTGTGTTATTCGGCGTCGCTATTATACACAACACGTCGCTTGTTGCTGCTCTTCTCTCCGTTCCATTATAAATCTACACACGCTGTTACAGTATTTTGATTTCTCTGCCCTAGACCTCGCTCCTCGCTACTCCCCTATAATCGCACCCTAAGTTAGTGTTACGTTAAAACACTAACGAAATAAAAAATCGAAGAGGATTCTGCCGAGGTTACGGACGTAGAATATGGACCGTGTGATAGATACGGGCTAAATAAAACATCTAGTCAATGTAGATATAGAATCGGCGGTGCCGACTCCGGGGTGCACCGATCCTCAAGCAACCTCCGCCCAAAAAGCAGGGAGGAGAAAGAAAACTATAGATAATAACAGAAGAAAAAGAAAGGAAAAGGGGATCTGAATTTTTTCGTCGTAGTTTAGGGGTTGTCAAGATCCGATTTTCGGTATGCGCCAAGTAATTGCAAAATGCTACGAGAAGAATGGACAGCTATGTTTATCATTTGTGGATCTAGAGAAAGCATGTGACAGAATACCGAGGGAAAAGGTGTTCGCCGTACTGAGAGACTAGCTTATTAAAACCATTCAAAGGAATTTATGTTGACAATTGAGCTGCAGTGAGAATTGATGGTAGAATGAGTTCTTGGTTCACGGCACTTACAGGGGTTAAACAAGGCTGTAATCTATGGATCATCTGCTGAAAAGTATAGAGTGACAGGGTGGGATTCTGTTAGGTGCTGAATTGAGTCGGCCTCACATCTAATGGTGGAGTCCAGAATATATGCTAAGTCCTTTTGTCGGTCAGTTGCGATTATACTGTATATATTCTGCGGTTGCTTCCACCGTGAGCAACACATGGCACCTCTTCATGTACCTCGTAACCTTTCTGGGAGAATGCTGCTGCAATTCTAGATCTTATTTTGTTGTGCCTAACATTCCTAAGCGAGTCCTGCCCCCCCGCCCCCGGTGGACATGAGCTAGGGCAGGGATGGCGAACCTTTTCCAACCAGTGTGCCATTTTAAGTCTGGTTTATTACTATCATCTGTTGACTGTGCCACTTGTTATTTTCTATTAGGGGATGTCTACAACCACCCTCCCCCCCCCCCCGGGACTTTCTTTATAAATTCCCGATTATGTTTCATAATATGTCATTTATTTATTCATTTACAGATTCATTTATTTATTTATTATACATATATCTGGTAAATACATTTGACTGCATGTTCCGTGGGGCTGTGCCTCAATTATGGCCACGGCGGTTTCCTTCCCACTTGTACGCCAATCCCATTTTCGCCACAAGACCTATCTATGTCGGTGCGACGTAAAACAAATTGTAAAAAAATAGTTATTAGATACAAAATTCAAAAGTACTAATATTGCGAATGGACTTAATTTGCTCCATTAGTTTCATTATCATTCCATGTTGTAGTTTGTATGCTCAACAATTAAACTAATTTCTCCCTCATCACATTTCCATAACGAAATCTAAAATTAAAAAACAGGTATCCTTTTTTGTAAGGTCACATTCTGCTTTCATCAAAACATACTGCATACATGTGGGAGTTATCCAAATTAGCTTTCAACTGCTCCGAAACTTCTTCACTCATTTTTAATATTCTATCCTTGACAGCAGTTCAGCTGGCTGGCATTCCTTTAATGTGTCGGACGTCAATGAGAAACTTTGTTTCAACAACTCACCATCAGAAATCGTTTTCCCATGCATGCTGTACTATGCAGTGAGACAGATGGAAACAGCCGCACTGATATTATTCCTTGGCCGAAAAGATGATACAAAAGAATTAGTTTGTTTTGTGCAATGTTCGATATTTTGTTAAACGAACTCTCTTCTTTCTTCATTTGAAATGGAACAAATATTCGAATGATCAGTCTCGAAGTCGCGCTTTACATTAAATGTGAAGGATACAATTGTTTTCGAACACAGGCAACACATCTTTTTATCAATCCGAATTTCCTTGGCCAGAGTTCTTGAAAAATACGGTCACCACCTTTGTTAAGTTTCTGCTATTTTCGGCACCGAAAACATGTTTGCGATGCCTGCATACAAAACCACCAGAAAACGACACTATCTCGCTTGACTTTCGGACCTATCAGTGTAGCAGTGTTGCCATATTGCACGTCCGAATGGAACTAGTATTTAGATTTTCGATATTTATTTCTTACACGTGAAACTTTATATGTATTGTCTGCAGTGCAAGACGTATATATCAAATATTATTATGTTCATGTGGTGTGCCACCGAAATCGTGTTCGCGTGTCACCGGTGACACGCGTGGCATAGGTTCGCCATCCCTGAGCTAGGGTGTCAGGCTCAGTGCAGTGTTTGCAGTGGACTCCATTCCGGCTACGTCCAGGAAGGGCCCGTACAGGAACCACGTTGTATTATATTTTTAGCGCGTCTTTCCTCACTAATCCGACGAGTCCATTTAGTGTGTCGGTCCTCCGGTTAGCCCGTGTGTATTCCTGATAGAGGATGGTGTCTTTACCGTGAGTTCTTAATGCACACCATTTGCTATGCTACGTTTCTCTTAGCATTTCCCTTAACTTTCTTGCGCCAAGTTCTTCGAGTTGAGTGTTATCTGCATTTCTTAGGTCAATCTCCGAACACACAGTTTTATCTCTTCTACCAGATTGCGCAATAATCTATGTACTTATTACCAGCCTTCTCTAGTAAGTGACAGATTGACAGATGTTAAGATGTTCAATCAATCAATCAATCAATACTGATCTGCATTTAGGGCAGTCGCCCAGGTGGCAGATTCCCTATCTGTTGCTTTCCTAGCCATTTCCTAAATGATTTCAAAGAAATTGGAAATTTATTGAACATCTCCCTTGGTAAGTTAAGTTGGTGCTTCCCCTTCGGTCTTCAATAGCCCAAGGCTCCTTCATTTTCCTTGCAGAGTAAAATGAAGAATTTCTTTGATTGTGCTTCTTACGATCTTGTCGACATGAATTAAGACGGACTGCGGAAGTTTAGTGGTATTAACGTTCCGCAGAGGGTATATAAGAGTGGACCATATGAACTGATTTACAACCAAGAACATTTGTTCTGCTTTTAACAGAGGACTCCTTGCTAATAGTCAAAATTGCATTTTATGCCATTTATAACTTACTGCTGATCGAAAATACTTTTTTTGGTCCTCTTTTCCTATTTATTTCTTTGTTGGAACTTAATCGAACCTGCCAGTCAACCCATCTGTTGTCCAATATCTTTCCTACTAGCCTGCGCTGTCTTTTAAGTAATCGGAGGTTTTATCATGTTCAAAACGGTGTCTATACTAGGTATAATAACGATATCTCGAATCACCTCGGGAGCTAAACTTTATTTCGAGTTATCGAAATTTCCAGATATAGGGAACACCGTTTTTGAGCATGTATAGCACATAATTGAATCATATGCATCTTGTATCTACGGTCTTATATGGAATACTTTTTTTTTTGCTGTTTGCTTTACGTCGCACCTACACAGATAGGTCTTATGGCGACGATGGGATAGGACAGGCCTAGGAATAGGAAGGACCTGGTGTGAAAATGGGAAACCACGGAAAACCGTCTTCAGGGCTGCCGACAGTGGGGTTCGAACCCACTATATCCCGGATGCAAGCTCACAGCTGCGCGCCCATAACCGCACGGCCAACTTGCCCGGTTACATTATTTTTAACAGTACTTCAAAAATATACGAACAAGCTCTATATTACGCCATCACTTTAATTATAACCCTCATTATAGTAACTTTTTAAAAGACAGGATATAGTACATGCAGTAGTGAAACACGAAACACCTCGGTTAACACATTTGGAAAAAAAAAATCCGTCTGTTAGTTACTGTTAAACTTTCCTCCCTTCACGTTGAAACTTCTCGTCAATACCACGCAACCGAGATTCGTAAATGGAGCTTGTCACCCCCGAGAAACTGCCAGGCTTCGCCGATTTTCCGATCATTAGAAGTTTTAGTTTTTTGGTTCTCCCTCATATTAGCTCCCAGCATTACTGTAAGCCTTTCTTTACTTGTTAACTGTTCCTCACCAACCACAAATGCCGTATTGCACAGTTCATGTTGCACAAAATTCGAGTTACAGTGTATTTTTTGCCTCAAGGGAAGAAAGGTTTGCTTCGAGAAATCGAGAAATTCGTCTAACCGAATTTCGAGTAATAGATAAATAAATATACGCGAAGAATAGGTTTTTTTTTAGAGCGAGAACGTGAGAGTCCCGGGACGAAAACTATGTCCCTCTACTCATCTGTTTCCCCGACATAGCCGATGAGTCGGAAAATCTCCATCACGTGCACTGGCGGGGGAAAAACGATCTGTCGTGGAGAAAAGAAGTGTTTCTCCACGTCAGGAAAGAAACCCCCTCTTCGCTACTCTGTTAAAGAAAATCAAGTAAAAGGATCGGAGTAAAATTTTGAGTGAAGAAGAAATTAGAAGAGGCAGAAAGCTTCCTTCTTAACAAACGGGCCCTTTCAGCGGGGATTAATTTTTAATTTTGGCAGGTTTAATTAGTATGTGTCAGATAAGGCCGATAAAGGGGGGTGACCAGTTAAAACAGGTCGTAAGTTAGCCAAGGGCCGCGATATTTGAAACGGGTGTTTGGCTTCTTGGACCTAACAACCTGTTTTAAGAGGAGGATGCCTGGTTAGAGTGACTTAGGAGGATTCCAATCTTGGCCATCTTGACTATTTTATCTGAGATCTAATAAGCGGAATACAAAGTTCAGTTCGTATCTTTTTATTAGATCTCAGAACAGGAGCATTAGTCATCCGGCGGAGGGTTTAATTTTGAAAACGTTAAAGGCTTTGCATGTGGGATTTCGGAATAGCACCAGGCCGCACAGCCGTATAGGATGATAGGCCTGACACATGCTAAATAGATATATATTTCTATTTATAGTCTTAGATATGTGCCTCAAACGGCCGAGAAATTTAAGTTACTTCGAAATACTGAAAATTCGAGTGATGGAGGTTCGAGATATCGAGGTTCGACTGTATTTTAAAGTCGCGGTGGGCGATATGTAAAAACAATTTGGCGGTAGATTGTCACGGTTTTAACGGCCGCAGGGTTTTGAGGGTTTCCTAGACTTGCTTAAGGCGACACTCCGGAGATATTTTGGTCATTTCATGTTTAATGACTGAAAATAAAGGATTGAGTTTCTTTTTTTCTTGTCGCCAAGTTATTTTGCTGAATTCAAACAATTTATCACTGTAATAATGCTTTGTTTGCCAATTCTAATTTTACATTTAAATCCCATTTTTCTTCCACAATATTCTTGTATGGTACATCATGTATCACAGCTATATTAATAAACCTGTTTATGGAATTTTTGATTCCAGAATTTTTCAAGTAGTAGGGATTTTGAAGTCCAAAATTTTGGAACGTAAAAATTACACAAATTTGAATACGATATATCATCTCCTTATATAAATTACGTACAGAAAAATTGATACGCAGTGCTTTTAAAATAAGTAGGCCTATTATCTACCTAATTACGAATTTACTTTAACATGTTAATTAAATTACATGAAACATGGAATTAAAAATTTTAGAAACAAATAATTATTTTGGGAAGACTATTAATTGTAAATGACAGAAATGTTTGTGATATCTCTACTTTTATGTAGGTGACATTCCCACAAAGTTTCTTGAAAATCCATGCATTGGGTAAAACTAACTATCTATTTTTATCTCCGGAGTGTCGCCTTATTAGAAATAAGTAAAAATTTTTCCTGTTTCAATTTCTCAGAGTAACTCCTATTACGCTCATTTCTTTTACTCCTTTATCATTCAATTTTCTCCATTTAAACTCTTCCTTTTGCACGTTTCTTTCCTTTCTTTCTTTCCGAATCCTAATCAAACCTTTCTTTTCCATTATTAAATGTGTTATTTTATACAACTGATCATTTGCTAACCTCGAACTGAGCACGTGAGTCAATACAGCGCCATCTTATAAGAAAGTATGCGTGTGACATAATATATTTTGCCCAAATTTATCCTTAGGTTACGTGAACAAATAGTATCCATGAAATTTCATTGCATTTTTGTCCCAAATGGAGCATAATAATTGCTTTCACGCAAATCAACTGTAAAATTAGCGGTAATTTAATAAATACCGTGCTTACTAGAGAAATTTACATACGTACCTACAGCGACTATTTCGCTGTCGACACGACTCTCTTCTGTGACATTCCGCGTAATCGTGCCGCCTTTTATTTCTTTCCTGAGGTCCAGGGGTAGCACCGACGAACAAAAGTACTATTTCGGTGAATTCTCAATATCTTTGTCCATCATGACTGGCGCGCGCAGTTCAAACGGGAAAATGGAGGTGAAAAGTATATCGTAACACAAAAATTATTTTTGTTAAAAGAAAAATAGTATGATCCCTGGACCAATAACTATATTAATTAATGAGTTATGGGCACAAGTCAACAACTCGCCCCACCAAGTAACCCTAAGCCAGCTATGCAAAGCAGAGCAAAGCAAAGAATTTCAAGAATTTAAGTGAGCAAAGACTTCACACACAAAAGTGTTACATGAATAAAAGACACACTGAAGCGCTGTGGCGTAGGAGGTTTCATAGTCGTAATGTAATAAAGTATGTATGTATAAATTTCTCTACTAGTAATGACATTTACTAATTTACCACCAGGAAGGGGGAGCACGGCTGGACAGTAGTTATAGTGGGTGGCGCTTTGCATGTGGACTGGTTTTCCGCCCGTGCAGGGGTCACCAAGTTAATTTTAGGATTATAGGGTTATTATAGTATTGTAGGGGTGGCCCTTACATGTGGCCTGGTTTTCCGCCCATGTAAGAGGCTGCTTAGTAGATTTAGTTTGTGTGATTTTAATTCTGTTTATAATTGTCCAGTGTCGTTGTAATGGTTCGTACTGTTTTAAATTGGTATTGTGAACATGTATTGTGGTGAAAAGCCCGTAATGTTCAATAAATTACGCATACTCTTTTACCGCTAATTTTACTCTTGATTTGCGTAAAACAAATTATTATCTTCCATTTAGGACAAAAATTAGAATTAAATTTTATGGATACGATTCGTTCAAGTAACCTTCGCCTTACTTTAAAGCGGTATTTAATGAAAACCGCGTTACAGATTTTCAATTTTGTTTTTGCAACAGGTAGCCTGTTCTTTTATCTCTCAACTGAGACATGAAACGTAATCGTAAGTTATTACTCTCAGCGATATATGCGTTCAACCCAAACACTAAAAGCGTCTTAACATTTTTCTTCCCATGTTCCTCTTGTCGAGGAACTTAAGTCTACGTTCAAAAGGTCAGTAAATTTTTCCGACAAATATTTTCAGGGTAAGGGCACAGGGTTTCGAAGAAAGGGACAATCGCGTTGTGGTATTCGTTGGTTGTAGGAGCTCCATGATAAGGCAGTGACAATGGCCGATGTGAACAAGATTTTAATTGCCGTATAAATTGCATGCTGCGGTTTATGTACATTAAAACCTACGTAATAAAGTTAGGTTTATAACAACTTAATTTGCATAGGGTGGATAAACATTTAAGCCCAGAACGTTTAGATGTGGATTCCACTTCAACATCTGCAACAAACAGTGGCTACATTGGATACAGACATCTATAAACGTGTTAAGCTGCAACTTCGGTCGTCAACGTTAAGGGCACTGTGCTTTATCATGTCAAGGCCCGTCAGGGCTGTACTGCAATGGGGAGAGGTTAAATCGAATTAAATTATAAGTTAAGAAATAACCTCAGTAGATACTGAACAAGGAACGGAAATACGAAGTATGTTTTTAAAGTAAGGACCTTTTTTAAATATGGCCGCTGCAGCGCTTAGATCGTCGTTCAGAGCATGCGCGCTCAGTACGCACATCTGTAGGCTAGCCTCAAACGCCATTATGGAAGCATTCGCCCGTATTTACGTTTGTTTGTGCGTAATAAAAATGCCTCTGACAATAAACGGTCCCACCGAGTGTGAAGTACGCGCTGTGATTCGATTTTTAAGTGGAAAAAACGTGAAAGCTGTTGAAATTCATCGGCAGATTAGTGAAGTGTATTAGAACACACTATGAGCAAATGAATGGTAAAAAATGGGTTAGAGCATTTAAATAAGGCTGTACTAATGGTCCACGACAAGAAGCGTAGTGGGTGACCGTCTGTCAATACTGAAGACTTGGAGCAAAAAGTTGATGCAAACAGATGCTTTAAGATTTCGTCATTAAGTTATGAGTTTCCGTAAATTTCAAGGTCTGTTTATGAAATTGTTTCAGGATGCTTAGATTATCTGAAGTTGTGCTCACGCAGTCCGAAACAAACGACTTGTCATGCTCACAACGGGGATTCTTTTGCTTCATGACAATGTGCGATCTAACACTGCTAATCGAACCCGAGACCCCATCACTTTATTCGACTGGGGACAATTTGATCATCCTCCGTATAGTCGCGACCTAGTGTCTGTTGACTACCACTTGTTCCTGCGCCTGAAAAAGCATTTGTGAAGTCAACGCAACGACGACGATTATGACCTATGGCAGTCTCTGACACATCAGGCGGCAGATTACTATGCGTACGGAATTTAGAAGCTGTCTTTACGATATGATAAGTGCCTTAATATGCCTGGAATTTACGTTGAGACGTAGTTTAAGGTACAGGCTTACAAGAATTGTTTAAGGAATTGCATTACTTTTCTTCCAAAACACGCCTCGTATGTGTTAAAATTGTCGTCTTTGAATCTCATAAAACAATTTTGAACCTTCATAAGAGGCATCGCTTCTTCGCCATACACCACAAATCGCTCGAGCAGCTTCTGTGGCTATGGCACCTCGATTAAACACAAAAAGCAGAAGGTGTCGAAAATGCTCTTTTTGTCGACTTGACACTCCGTTTTATTATTATTAATTAGGTAATGCGCACAGTGTGCAAAAGTTTACATAGACTAGAGGAACAAAATGTTGTCAGAGATTCTGTTCTGAGTTCGCAGTACATAGCGTGATATCTGTCACAATGAAGTTTGCATCTTTCACATACACATTCCTGTCTTGGTTCATGGAATCGTTTATGTGCACATATCTTGTGATGGAACCCAAGGGTTGCGAATCGTGTCATGATGTGTCGGAGGCTGAAGTTAGCTTGTTTCCAGTCATTGGTTGTCATGGCATCCGTAGAGTAAAATTCGCTTTTTCGTTGTCTGTCTTTGAGTATTTTCTCAGAAATCATGGTAGATGGCAGGCCGTGATTTATTCTTAAGTTTTCCAGGAAAAATGTTTCTCCAGTAAGTTCATAGGAGAGTCTTGATAGGCCTAGAACAGCTTTCAAGAACCTGGCTTTCACTAGATCATGGAGGGATAGTTTGGACCACATGATTTGAACGCCATATGTTAGGCTGGGTATAATTTTGGCGTAGAAAAGCTTAATGGCACTTTTTCGCGATAGTTGTATGTTCTTTATATCATGTATACCCTTTATTTCTGCTGTATATCTGTCTTTTATATGGGCTCTGAAGGAAGTGTTTGTTGTTTGAAGAGTAGTGCAAATGTAATGGACTAGTATAACTTGGAAACAATTCTCTAACTCATGGATAAATAATGGAAATATCGAGCTCTATTATTATTATTATTATTATTATTATTATTATTATTATTATTATTATTATTATTATTATTATTTGTGAGGTGTGAGGTGTGGCTATGAAGTTGTTTACATCTATTAGTATTATTATTTACGTAGTTATGTACGGACTTAATTTGGTATAAATCGTGATCGTATTATTTGTGAGGTTATGTCATGAAACATCTTCTGTATGTATATGAATATGAGTTTATTTAATGTAAGAACACGTAATTAATAGTATATATGCATTATTACCTGTAAATATGATGTATAAATCCAGCGTAATATTGTGCAACGCAATGTAATAGTCCAGAACAACGCATATTGCCATTGGAATTGTGTAGAAAATTCCTTTCATTGTAAATAGGCTCTTGGAGACTCTCGAAATTACGAGAAACATGTTGTGTCATATTCTTCTAGAAGCCTGGCCAGGTAATGTATATAAAGAGGCAGTCTTGGTAGTTGAGTTTGTAACGAGACTTGTAGTGGAAGTCGTTAGCAGAGTGCTTGAAGTCAAGTATGTGAACTTTGTTGGGTTGGTATTTGGTTGACATGCAAGTATTGCAGACTTCTTATTCTTATTCTTCGTAGCAGGGTTTTGTTTAAGAGGGCAGTTATTAGTGTGTGTGTATATAATTTGTAAATAAAACTGTACACAATTGACAGCATTTCGTGAGTGCGTCTTTGAAGTTACAACGAGAGTAATGCTTAGGTATTTAAATGTGTTCACTATTCCTAATGGTTGATTTTTGTGAGTTATTCCATCCTTTCCTGCTATTTTCCTCTTTCTGAAGATCAATTATACAGTTTTCTTATCGTTAATTCTTAAGCTGTTAGTATCTGCACGGGTGGGATATGTTGTCCAGTCCCGTCTGAAGGTCTTCTTTGTTTTTTGAAACCAGAACCACGTCGTCTGCGTATACGTAGAGTGATACGTATGTCGTTCCCTCGATTGCTTTCATAATGCCGGAGGTTGCGATGTTAAACATCAACGGGCTGATGGGGTCTCCCTGTAAGACTCCGTTTGTTTGGATGATCTCAGACGAACTTGATGTGGAGTCATTAAGAACTACATTGTTATATGCTAGAATATTTCTTAATAATTTAACCAGGGGGTGTGCGTTTCCAAGAGCTTGTTCAAGCTTCTGCAATAACCTTTCCCTGTCTAGGAGATCAAAGGCTTTTGTATAGTCAATAAATACCCAGTAGAGCTTTCCTTTTGGACGTCTTCAAGATTCTTCTGTGTCGTCAAGCAAGTTTGTTACTGCGTGGAGTGTGCTTCTACCTTTGCGAAAACAGAATTGTTCCTCTGGCATTTTGCTGTCCAGTTTTTCAGTTAGTTTGTTTGCTAATAACTTGGTGAGTATTTTCATTATATTGCTTTCAAGTGCGACACCTCTGTATGAATTTGGATCTTATGAATCACCTTTGTCTTTGTACAGGACTTTGATCGTCGATTTTCTCCAACTATCAGGGATGTTTCCAACTTTTACGCACTTATTTAATAAGTTCGCCCAAATGTCCAGGAATAGATCTGCAGTTTGCTTTATGTGTTCGTTAAATATGTGAACAGTGCCTGCAGATTTTTTTGTTTTTGGTTGATTAAAAACTTCTGCCACGTTTTCCTTAGTAAATACTTGAGAATTAATATTTTCATTGTCATAAATTTGTATAACACATGCCATTTGGCTACCAGTGGTGTTCAATGTTTGGGAAAAATGGGTGGCCCAAGTCTGCATATCTATATTGTTGATATTTCCTTTTGCTTAGTGTGACAAAAGGGTCTCGAGCAGCTTCTTCTGCAAGCTTTTTAGCTTTTGTTTCAATGTGATTTGTCTTCTTCTCCTGAAGGAGGTCTTTGTACTTTCTTCTCGCCGAAGAGTATTTTTTTAGATCTTCTTGTATATTAGTCTGTCTTGCGTTCCATATACGTTGTATAGTTCGGTATGTTACTTGAAAACATTGAGTATCGAACCATATTTGGGGTTTTCTATTTTTGCATGGTATATCTGCGTCTAGAATGATGTTTTCCAGTGTCTTGTTGATTATTTCTCAAATATTGTTGGATAGTCGGTATTTGTTCCAAGGCTGTAGAGAGCTTCACTTCGTCTAGTTTTCTTGTTCCATTGTAGTATGTTTGTGTATTGACTTGTGTGGTAGTTAAGATTTTCATTTTTACCGATGCTGGACAGCGTGCTCTTAACGGGACTATTGTTTTAAGGTTGTCTAGATTGTAATCTATGATTTTCATCTGTTGGCCGCTGTAAAAGATGAGATATATATAGTACTGCTTCCATTTGGTGCGAGGTAAGTTTTATATTTTGCCCTGTTGATTAGTTGAAACCTTCTTCTTACACTGTCGGCATTAGAATCTCTTTCCGCTGATTTTGAAGATGTATTCTGGAGTTGAAATCGCCCGATATTATTATATTTCTTGATGTATTAGCTGCTTTGTTATTTCCATTATAGTTTCTATCACATCCTCTAGGGAAGTATCGGTTGACAGCTACAGTCCTGCTATTGTGATCTGTTCCGTGTGTACCGGTACTGTTACGATATTTTCTTCATTGAATACTTTCTTGATTTTTCCTAGGCGTGGTTTGTAAAAGCAGGAAACCCCTCCCGATGGTCTGCCTGAATCTTTTTATACAGTTAGTGTATGGGTTGCATAGAATTCTTGAAGGTCCATGTTGTCTGTCAAGAAAGTTTCTGTTAAAATTAATATAATTATCTTGTCTGGTTATTAAGTTATCATGTTGAGGGCATTTCTTAAACCTTCGACATTCCAGAGGAGTATATTATAAATCGAAGCGTGCCCCTTTGGATCGTCGAAATCGATAACGGGCCAGAAATCAGCTTTTTCCACCTTCGCGAGATCTGTAAATAGTATGCCTATGCGAAATGCCTTGGGGTAGCCCTTCGTTTGTAATTCTTCACATTCAGTTACACTGGTGATTGTGTAGATGTCTTTCTGTTTTCTCTTTGGTGGTATATTTATGTACCTTGCCGACATTGTAGAACCTTGTATGTTTGGTTTCCGCCTGTAATTCTGCTTCGGCTGGTTGCATCGTGCCTATTGTTGCCTTGGGGTGACGCGGATTCTCGTCCTTTCTTTTCACTGCCTCTGCATATTTTCTTTCTTCGTCTCCCGTTGTTTCGTTGTTCTCATATTGTTGAGAAGTTGTTGAGGTTTCTTCTTGTTGTGTTGAGTTTCGAGGTTTTGTGTGGCGTCAGCTATTTGTAGCTGTTGTGGGATTGCTGGTGCTGGCCTTTTGGGACCTTCGTTTATTACTGTTGACCTGTGTTGTTGACTGAGGAGTTTTTCAACAGTTTTTCCAATTATTTCTGTCATGTCCGTGGAGAGGAAAGTCATTATGTTTTCGACATTTTCATTCAGTTGACTTGAACGGTTCGGTTTTTTCCCTTATGATCCAAGAGTTCAGGTCGACACTCCATTTTAAGAACCTGAAACTGATGCAAGTGTAATGGACTAGTATAACTTGGAAACAATTCTCTAAACCATGGGTAATTAATGGAAACATCGAGTTCGATGTTGATTATTATTATTATGACTTGTGAGGTGTGGCTATCAAGTTTTTACATCTATTAGTATTATTATTTATGTAGTTTTGTCCGGACTTTATTTGGTATAAATCGTGGTCTTATTATTTGTGTATTATACGTGAGGTTATATTACGACACGTTTGCTTGTGTGTATATTAATAAGAGTTTATTTGATGTAAGAACACGTAATTAATAGTATATAATTTATTATTGCCTGTATATATGACGTATAAACCCAGTGTATTGTTGTGCAACACCACTGTAATAGTCCAGACCAACGCACTTTGTCGCTAGACGTTAATCGAACATTCGATCCATTTATAAATAGGTTATTGAAGACTCTCGAAATTACGAGAAAACATGCTGTGTCATATTTTTCTAGAAGCCTGGCCTGGCAATGTATATAAAGAGGCAGTCTTGAGAATTGAGTGGAGTTGTTCACGAGAGTTGCTAGTGAAAGTCGTGAACTCATATTGTGATTCTGTTGACATGCTAATGGAGTAGTAGTAGTGGTGTTTTGTTCAAGATGGCAGTTTATTACTGCGTGTGTGTACAACATGTATATATAATTTGTAAATATAGTAGTGAACACAACTGACAACATTTCGTGTCTGCGTCTTTGTGGTAACAACAAAACGAACAAAACTTATACCGGTATAAAAAACACGCTATTTTGTAGAGTACATAATTCTCTATCGAATAACATAAAACACATTGCCAAATCATTTTGTTTTTCACGCAAAATTTTCACTTAGAAAAGTCACGACTCACAGACCAACCCATTACTATCAGTTCAGCAGTTCAGTGATTAACTGAATAAACTAAAAACATCCAGTTATTTTTACCGGCTGCTGCTTCTCATTTGTGTTCATCATTATATAACGTACGAGCTTTTTCTTGGCTTGGCAGTGTTTAAAAACTAAGTTGGAGTTTCTTATTCATATTGGTTCTGTTGCGCGCCTGCGCATATCATCTGGAGGCGTTTGACACTTTTCTTTTCCAAAATGCATGAGTTAGCAAGGTCACGTCCTTCCTTGCTTGTTCTAGTCAGCATGTTATGTCCTCATTATTTCTGCCAACATTAGTTATTCCACTAGCGAAGTAACAATACCGATCTACTTCTTTTAAAGACTTCATTTCCTAATCCTATTTGTTTCACAAAAGGAAAAGTCCTCTCAGATTTAATTACTGCATTGCTGGGGTGAAAATTCTTTTTGGGGATCATTGTAAGTATCTAGGTGTTAATATAAGGAAATATCTTCATTGGGGTAATCACATAAATGGGGTTGTAAATAAAGGCTACAGATCTCTGCACATGGTTATGAGGGTGTTTAGGGGTTGTAGTTAGGATGTAAAAGAGAGGGCACATAAGTCTCTGGTAAGACCCCAACTAGAGTATGGTTACAGTGTATGGGACCCTCACTAGGATTACTTGATTCAAGAACTGGAAAAAAAATCCAAAGAAAAGCAGCTCGATTTGTTCTGGGTGATTTCCGACAAAAGAGTAGCGTTACAAAAATGTTGCAAATTTTAGGCTGGGAAGACTTGGGAGAAAGGAGACGAGCTGCTCGACTAAGTGATATGTTCCGGGCTGTCAGTGGAGTGATGGCGTGGAATGACATCACTACACGAATAATTTTGAGTGGGTCTTTAAAAGTAGGAAAGATCACAATATTGTAACAGCTTGGCGAAACAGAAAATACTACATAAATAAATAGTCACTAGGATAAAGCATAAATAACGAAATTGTGCGCCACCTGCAAACAATTTACAGGAATAATTGACTCATAGAGCATGACAGAACTCCCCCTCCCAAGGCGACGGTCATCAGACTGACGATGCTCCAAACTTGCTATATAACCATACATGTTACTGTTTACCCCTGAAATTAAATTTAGATAACATGCCAGGTTTTCACTCCATGAGTAAAAGTTATCATACGTTCAACTATGAAATTTACTGAGAATTAAAGTTTATCAAAAATTCTAACATTACTCGCAATATACAGTTACATTTCCATCTTGCCCATTTCACAAACAACATAATATATAATTCTGTACCACTCACTTTAAAATTTACACTGTACATACGTACCTCATCTGGTATCCTTTATAATAGATTCAAACACATATTATTTTCACTCAACATATTAATTAGTGAGGACAAGGTGCTTCAACTAGCGTTATGATTTGAAACTAGTTATTTGCTAAGTGCATCCCTGACGTAACACAACGCTCACTTCTTAAATCTTGACCTCTGAGCCTTTCCAATTGCCACAACCATTTATAGGTTGGTTGGTTGCTCCAAAACATCACCACCCAGGAAACACTGCACCAATTCCCCTCATCTTTATCCAGATTACAGACTGCTTAGCCTATTACTGACAGTTCGGAAGTGCGAGATCTTCGTCCCATTTTGACCTCGTATATACATTGAATAAGAAGTACCATCACTGTTCGAGAATACCAAGTAATGTCACTGTATGAGGTATTAACATAGACACATCAGCATGCTGGGTGAAATCAAATCAAATCTTAGCTACGTACAATGTCAAGTCAGGTGTTTGCGAAGAAACTATCAAATTACGTGAAGCGAAGAGAACTGCAGCGAAATAAGTATAAATGAAAACTGTTCACACACTGAGTCCATACTGGTTACTGAATCTGAATGCACATCGGACATTGTAAAAAGAATAATGACCCCAGTTCCATTCTCGCGTAAGTTTATAAAGCCTCTCTGCACGATAAATAACAACAAGCATGTGGTATTCTTCCAAGAATAAGCAGGTAATGAACAATTAGGCTATATTTCACCAAGTTGTAATTAGTTCTGTGAACCACATATTACCTCCACACTGCACATATAAAGGCTGCCCACAATGTGCATTTCCTTGGCAAGGAAAAATCCATAGTCTTATAAAACATCACTGTGCAGCATCTTCCACCAATCGCTCACTGGGAATGTCCATTAACGAGCAGTGCACTCTTGACTCCGTAATTGTACAGTAATAAAGCTCCCGTAAAATGCTCGTGCAACACCCACTTCGCGGTATCAATTGTCGTCAACAGTAACCTCAATAGCAATAATCAGCAACTGTAGCCGGCTTTACATTTACGAGTAACTCGTATACGAGTAGGAAACGCGTTTACATTTATGGTGCTTACTCGTATAAGAGTACAGTTTTCAATATGGCTCCAAGCAGACGAAAATGTCTTGCTATGGCTGGTATCTTGCTGTTGTGTTTTAAAACAAGACAACAGAATGAAGCGAAAAAAGTCAGGAGCTTTTGGGTTAAAGAATCCTTGAAGAAAAGACCCGTTTTTGGAATACAGGAACATTTACTAGTTGATTTATTAAACGAGGGAGGAGATGGTTATAGAGACTTCTTAAGGATGGATTTTAGTACATTTGAAATGTTGTACCTTTTGGTAAGTGGACGAAATGACTTTTATAATACCGGTACCGATATGCTAAATACTGGCATATTATTAGTAATTAATTTTTTCTAGGTTGCCCCTCATATCCCCAAAGAAAACACTCAGATGAGAAGTTGTATCAATTCTCAGCTGCAACTGGCAGTGACTCAGATTTTTAGCTACTGGAGATAGCTTCAAATCATTAGAATTCTTGACGCGTGTATCAGCCTCAACTATTTCCTTGTTCATTCCAAAAGTTGTTGATTTTCTTTTTAACTAGATCCGTAGTTATGTTTAACTTCATAGGCCTTATTTCTCGCATTGATGTCCCGATATTGAGAGCACTTAACATTCCACAGGCACTCCGCTCTTAATGAACTCCTCCAGATTTTCACAAGACATCGTGCAGTATTTAGTCTCCGCCATTTTTAAAACAGTCTAACTCGGATGCAAGTCGGAAGCCTCTCTACTTTGATTGCTATTCGTATACGAACTACGAGTACGTACGAGTCATCGTTTACATTTACGATTTCTTATCCGAGTCAGTCCGAGTAGCCTACTCGTATAAGAGTTACTCGTAAATATAAAGCCGGCTTAACAGTCATGCATAGAGGCATGATTTTTTCGCATTAATTTTTGAACGATTTCGCGAGAAGGATACTTATTTTCGTGTTATTTCGCGAAATAGACATTGCCGTATCGCTTTAATTTCGCTTTAATGAAATTCTAAATTTAATTATTGTTTCCTTAGTTGGTTGGCTGTGGGAAGGTCTCCAAATACTAATCAATAGAAAAAAGAAAAATCTTCATCAGAAAGAGAAAACCTAGTCTTACTATCACTGAGCGTTGATTGTGGAGGTTTAAGTGATGGACTGTATATACCTGGTACATACTTTTGAAGCCATTTCCGGACTGCAGGGTCATCTACCTTCTCCAGCGGGCTGTTGGCTTTGAGTAGCATCGCTGTTGTTTCGTGAATAAATTCTATTTTTTCACTCTTAGCTTTCTTTTGCATATCTAATGGGAGTTCTATTGTTGCCTGCCGTTTCACTGTTGGAGTGCTAAATTTACGTTCTGAATGTTCCTTATTTTTAAAACAATGTTTTGAGACAGTATCTCTTTTCTCCCACTCGATACGAACATTACAAAATCTACGCATTAAAATATTGCTTTCCGAAACGTATAAACCTTCACTCGCAAACTGTTTAGCTCTGCTGTGCACCGTAACACTTGTCGAGCGACCCTCTTCGCTACTGTCTGTGATCCAGGGGCGTATTCTCCTTGAATGCAAGGCATTCATTGCATGCGTTATGATCACACAAAGAACTGTCTGATGTACGATTTTAGGTTGTTTCAAGTCAAATATTAACGATTTCATCTCTCAGAAGTTCAAAAGGTCCGCGCAACTGTACTAGTTCCGTTGCTTGACTACGTGTGGTGCTGGTGTAGTCTCGCCGTCTACTCCACTCTAGGAAGAAGGAGACAGCAAATGGAGGAGTTAAGGATGTAAGGCATTCACTCTTAAAATTGCATTCGGTGGCAGACGTAGTTCTGAAACCCTCCGAACGATGTCGCTGCAATTGAAACTTGGTCAGAATTTGTCACCCCATACCCGTGCTACCCTCTGCCATCTGTTAGCAACTTGGAGAAAGTCGGCATCTTTACAGCGAACGGGACCCGCAGATTACCCCCCAGCGAGAACCCAACGTGACGAAACTGACCAATGCCACTGGGGTGACTTACCTCCAGTGCTTGAGTTGTGGCTAACTAATGAGTTAATTCATTGTGTTTTCGGTGTTTTATTATATTTTGCGCACATGTGGTATTAACGATGGATGAGTCTAAAACGGATATAATTGTAAGTCAGTTTGAAAAGCCATTTACTGGCCGTTCGTTTGATGAAAAGATTCAAATAGTTAAAGCCGGGAGACCTCTACTTTCCCTCGTAAATTTCTTCTTCTTTTTAATCTGCTTACCCTCCAGGGTTGGCTTTTCCCTCGGACTCAGCGAGTGATCCCTCCTCTACCGCCTCAAGGGCAGTGTACTGGAGCTTCAGACTCTGGGTCGGGGGATACAACTGGGGAGGATGACCAGTACCTCACCCAGGCTGCCTCACCTGCTATGCTGAACAGGGGCCTTGCGGGGGATGGGAAGATTGGAAGGGATAGACAAGGAAGAGGGAAGGAAGCGGCCGTGGCCTGAAAGTAGTAGTAGTGGAGGAGTAGTGGGAAACCACGGAAACCACTTCGAGGATGGCTGAGGTGGGAATCGAACCCACCTCTATTCAGTTGACCACCCGAGGCTGAGTGGACCCCGTTCCAGCCCTCGTACCACTTTTCAAATTTCGTGGCAGAGCCGGGAATCGAACCCGGGCCTCCGGGGGTGGCTAATCACACTAACCACTACACCACAGAGGCGGACGCTCGTAAATTTAAAAACAGAAAACAAGAATTGTGTACGCACGTTCAACCCAGAAACACAGTAAAACTGTTTGGCTCGAGTTCACCTACATGTAATTAGGGTGAGTAGAATTGAAATTTACTTAATACATTGTGTTAACTGCATGGTTACTAGTTGCATGCCTCAGTGGAGATTCCAGGATACGCCACTGCTGTGATCACTTTCTTAATTTTACCTGACCACGAAGTCGAATTATACCAGTCAATTGTGCTGCTTGTAAACGTCATTAGGGATTACAGGATTGCACAATGCCGTGCGGAGTCAGGCTGGGGTGGGATTACCAGCCCCCACACGAACAACATTCCAAACATTTCGTTTGGCAAGAAACCTGGACCCAACCCGTTTTCTTTGAAGCCATGATAACATCTTTCCTGTTGATGAATCTTTGTTCGCTCTTCCTTTTCTTTTCATACATAATCTTGAAACAAAATGTCAAGTTCGTTATTCACTACAGATTTCGCTGTAATATCGCGCTTATCGCGAAATAATTGAAATTCGCTTTAAAATGGCCTTATCGCTTTAATTCGCGAACATAATATCCATATTTTCTTAACCAGAAACATATGATTCGTAAAGATATCACAAAGTCGCTTCAAAATATTTTTTGTCGCGTTTATCGTTAATGCGAAAAAATCATGCCTCTAGTCATGCACAATAATACCAATAAACTCACATATGCAGTATAGAGACTCGCTCCATGCAGTACAGCGTCCGCCAAAATCCACATGTTGCAACACTTTAAACCACCTTCAACTGTCTTTACCGACATAGTAGCTGTTTTTCCGGTTGCATAAACTTCACTGCTATGCCATGTGCAGATTCATACACAAATTATGGTTACACCAATATATAGAAACATAGATACATAATTCCCTACTACCAAATCCTTCTTATAATATAATGTTCTTACATCTCAATTCAAAACTCACAACATATTTACTACTTTATATTAAAAATTATTTTATGAAAATTTCCTAACCTAAAATTGCAAGTTATACACTCGTACAGTTACAACATGAAGATAAAGCTAGAATTCAGGAGGACAAATTGGGGCAAATATTCGTTTATAGGAAGGGGAGTTAGGGATTGGAATAACTTACCAAGGGAGATGTTCTATAAATTTCCAATTTCTTTGCAATCATTTAAGAAAAGGCTAGGGAAACAACAGATAGGGAATCTGCCACCTGGGCGACTGCCCTAAATGCAAATCAGTAGTGATTGATTGATTGATTGATTGATTGATTGATTGATTGATTGATTGATTGATTGATTGATTGATTGATTGATTGATTGATTGATTGATTGATTGATTGATTGATTGATTGATTGATTGATTGATTGATTGATTGATTGATTGATTGATTGATTGATTGATTGATTGATAATCTAATATTTCCTCCATCACCTGACTTCGTTCAACTCCACTCCATTATTTTCGTTTTCGATTTATTTATTTATTTATTTATTTATTTATTTATTTATTTATTTATTTATTTATTTATTTATTTATTTATTTATTTATTTATTTATTTATTTATTTATTTATTTATTTATTTATTTATTTATTTATTTGCATTTTGTACTACCTCTCCAATACCGTGTCCACCTTAAGGTAATGTGTTTATTTAAAATTATTTAATTATTCACTGAAATACGTTTTAATTGCTTTTGTACTTTGATGTCGATGATTGTCTAATGACGTAGAGACTCCGTGGCTCAGGCGGCTCGTTCAAATTACGGTCACTCCATGCGAGAGTTGTGCTGGACAAAGCAGAGGCGGGACAGGTTTTTCTCCGGGTACTCCGGTTTTCTCTGTCATCTTTCATTCCAACAACACTCTCCAACATCATTTCATTTCATCTGTCAGTTATTAATTATTGCCCCAGAGGAGTGTCCCCCGGCACAATCCCTACCCCCGCTGATAGATAGGGACATCATTCATTCCATTCCTGACCCGGTCGAATGACGTCTTATCTGACTGACGTGTGTCGATAGGTTTTGTTTTTCCTTTGATGTATCGAAACTGAAGTATGATTACAATAATAAAATATTAATAAAGTAAAATTCTTAATCGCCTCAGGCTTGGGCGACATTTCAAATCTATATATGATATATGAATAAAAAAATTAACTCAAATAACTTAATAAAGTAATTGAAATAAAATAATTAATCGAAATGTCCATAGTATGGGCCCCAGAGTTCACCAGAATGGATCCCTGCCATCGGCTGTCCTGAGAGTGGTTTTGCATTCTCCTGCCGGGACAGTTCCTAGTATAGGCCACGGCCGCCAACCGTCTCACCTCCGTAACAAACCTCCCGGTCTGAGAGATGACGTCTAAGAGGCCCGCCTCCCGCTTCAGGGGAGTAGTAGTACAAATGCCACGTGCGTGTCTTTTCATTCGATTTCCTAAACTCAGACGTCAAATCAGGATTGCTTCACGTGTTCCTACATTTCTTTTGAAGATGTGTGTCTCTCTTCCATAAAAACTTACCTCACCCCACGATGGATCTCTATGATTAACAGTTGTTTAAACTGAGGCCTCCTTCATGAAGGCATTGATTATTCCACTTGTCCTTCAGATTTAATATACTGTTTACATCAGGACTGCTTTAGGCTTCTCTGGGGTTATTAAATGTTTTTACACTAGCGTCTATAACTAACAATTTCTCGTCTTTTCTACAGTTCACTTGTTGGAGTAAAGACAGTGGAGTCACATCTAACGACCACCTGACCTGAAGTGAGTAATGTCAGCCTTCACGTTAACTTTCTTAAGTAAGAAAATTGTTTTTTTAATAGTACGAAATGCAAGTTATAGAAATTAAACGGTATGTCGAGAAAAAAACTGAATATCATACGGCGTGAGGGTTTAGTTTAGTTTAATTTAGTATGTTATGTTTTATTTTACGTGGTAAGATTAAGGCCTTCAGGCCTTCTCTTCCATATAACCAGGCACTAAAATATACGTGCGTATATTACATTTTATTACTTTACACTAATTAGATTTAATACAAATTAAATTAATAATAATACAAGAATGATGAGTGATGAGATTAAATTAAGATGAAGTATATTAGATACAATAAAAGGAAAAATTCTTAAAACCAATATCCTACATCTTATTAAGGTAACAACTATCGTCCACCACAATAACACGCAGTTACCTACACATGGCAGATGCCGCCCACCTTCATCGGAGGGTCTGCCTTACAAGGGCTGCACCGGGCTAGAAATAGCCACAGCGACCAACTTTTCAATATTGATTTCCTATGATTGTTTATCTCATGGTTCAAATAACTAATCCTGTATAAGAATATCAGAAATTTCAACCAATTAGCAGTTCTCTGTCGCCACAGTATTATAGTTTCCGTGTTATCACTTTCGTATTATAGCACCTACGTATCTTACGCTTCAGTATTCGGGAGACAGTGAGTTCGAACCCCACTGTCGGCAGCCCTGAAGATTGTTTTCCGTGGTTTCCCATTTTCACATCAAACAAATGCTGGGGCTGTAGTCTACCTTAATTAAGGCCATGGCCGCTTCCTTCCCCACTCCTAACAATTTCCTGCCTCATCGTCGCCATAAGACCTATCTGTATCGGTGCGACGTAAAGCAACTAATAATAATAATAATAATAATAATAATAATAATAATAATAATAATAATAATAATAATAATAATAATAATAATAATAATAATAATAATGAAAATCCACAGCCTGTTTCCGGTCATTCGACCGGGTCAGGAATGGAGTGAATGAAGCCCCATCTAGCGGCGAGGATAGGAATTGTGCCGGCTGCCGAAGCCATGAAAAGAGCCATGTTACTTCGCCTAAATTCATGAAGGAAACATGTATTCCATTGCAGATTCCCACGCAAAGAACGGATACAAATGCTAGTATGAAGATAAAGTTGGAATTCAAGAAGACAAATTGGCGCAAATATTAATCTATAGGACGAGGAGGAAGGGATTGGAATACATTATCAAATGATATATTGGACAAATTTCATAGAAGAAGAAGAAGAAGAAGAAGAAGAAGAAGAAGAAGAAGAAGAAGAAGAAGAAGAAGAAGTCCACCTGGTGGCTATGATCGTTAAGGCGTTGAAGTCTAAACGGTCTGACACCGAGGTTAGCTGGTTCGAATCCCGTTGGCCGGAAACATTTTCACCTTCCGAATGTTGGCCGGCAGGGTAGGGGAATTGGTGGCATACAAGTTCTAATCACCAGAATGCGTGCCAAAATCCTGCATTAAATTCCAAACCTCCCCGCAGTGCTCATATAGAGTGAGGGCATATGACGTTGTTGATGGTGATTCGTCCGTCGGATGGAGACATTAAGCCTTGAGCAGACGCCTTGATGCTATTCGACAGGAGTAGGCTATGTGCCGGCACCGGGTTTTACCCTCTCCCTTCCTACTATCATCTATCACGTCATTCATTTCATATCATTAACTCCTCTGATGAGGTTGACGTCAGGAAGGGCATTCGGTCATAAAAGTCCACCACGATAGATTCATCTCACCTCATACCCGACCTCGTAAGTGAAACGGGACAGAGTTGGACAGACAAACAAACAAACAAACAAACACGCATAATAATAATAATAATAATAATAATAATAATAATAATAATAATAATAATAATAATAATAATAATGGTTTGATGAAATAATTCTGGATAAACAAGAAAAATAACAACATATCGTAATTTGCTTTATGTGATCCTTTATGGGTCGAAACAAACTAACTAACTAACTAACTAACTAACTAACTAACTAAATAAATAAATAAATAAATAAATAAATAAATAAATAAATAAAAAGATTTTACGTTCTACTAACTACTTTTACTGTTTTCGGAGACGCCAAGGTGTCGAAATTTTGACCCGCAGGAGTTATCTTATGTGCCAGTAAATCTAGTGACAGAAGGCTGACGTGTTTGAGCACATTCAAATACCACCGGATTGAACCAGGATCGAACCTGCGAAGTTGGTCTCAGAAGGCCAGCGCTCTACCGTCCGTGTTATTCATTCCGACGATAAATTTCCAATTTCTTTGAAAATGTTTAAGGAAAAATCTAAGTAAACAATGGATAGGGAATTTCCCACCTGGGCGACTGCCCTATACGCAGATTAATGGATGGATTGATTGATTCTACCGCCTCCATCTACAGGGTGATTACTGGTGGTGGAAATCAAAGGCCGCGTTCTGAAATACTAGAATAGAATAGAATAGAGTACTCCCATTCCCCAGTTCCTGAATTGCCTGAAACTAGAGAGAGAGAGAGAGAGAGAGAGAGAGAGAGAGAGAGCACTGTTTTATTGCAATTCATTAAAGTTTGATACATACATTATCTTTTCCTCTTATAATTATTTGACCATTACTACACTAAATATAATTGACTAGCAAGTGCCCGCGGCTTCACCTGCGTGTATATCGGTCATTTTTCGGATTTATACATTTCACCCCCTTCCTTTGGGGGTGCTAGGGGTTTCTTGTCGCTACAGTAATTTTTCCAGATAGTAAGTTATATGAGTATCTAATTTGGTTGAGAGCTATGCTGAAGACACACACCCACACACACACACATTCACCCGTAATCTCTGTCATTTTCGACATTTCCTTTCTTCAACCCCCTGTGGGGGGGGGACCAGGCGAAGAATACACCCACGGTATCCCCTGCCTGTCGTAAGAGGCGACTAAAAGGGGCGACCAAGGGATGATCAAATTAGAACCATGAGACTACTTGTAATTAGTACCATAACGCAGGGAACACCCTGGATCGCTTTTACTTGCGCGTAGTATTTTTATTTTATATTCACTTTTCAGATATTTTACTCCCATTGCTGCGGTTGCTCTAGAAACTCTTAGCACTTCTTCCATTTCTTCTCCACAGAGTAGACACTGATTTGTGTTCTCTCTCTCTCTCTCTCTCTCTCTCTCTCTCTCTCTCTCTCTGACCCTTATTTTTATAAATTCCCATCAGCCAGCACATCATTGCTCTCACTTCCCTGTCAGAAAGTCTTTCTCTCCTTATTGTCATATTCTGTATCATTTAAAAAAATTCCAACTGTGTCCTTTTATTTTCCACATTCTGCCATAATCGTCTAATTCGCAATATCCTTCACTCTAACCATTTTTTGTTACTGAATTCCTTATCTTTATACTGAATCTCTTTACCTCAGTAGCTTCTTATTCTGTCGAGCATCCTTTTCACTTCTGAAATACTAATTCAGAGTTTCAAGGTCTACATTGAGAATTCTCTTTGTTTCATTCGTTCTATATTACTAAATACTCCCACCAATGAAAGACTCCATCCTAAATGTCGTTCACCTCAAACGGTTGCATCATGAAAAGACAAGCCCAGTTTCAGTCTATTGCCAATGTTCTGCTCGACGTCTCAGGCCTGTGTTGAAACATGCATGTCAAAGATCTGATTATGATCATGACACTGCTGTTTCATTGCTTGATAATAGCTGATATCACTTGATGTGTTAGCCTACGATGTAGGACTGCCGCAAATGGGAATCACAGTCATGATGGACCATGTGAACAGGGTCCTTTTTCTTGAAAAAAACGTTTAGATGTACGCTCATCTGAGACTCGGCTAATTGGTAATCCTAAATTTGAAGTTTCCCTCAAAGCAGAAAAAGTAGTAGACTTTAGTCCTTGTAATAGTAACGTAAATAGTAGGCCTATATAATAGAATTTGCCTTAAATCGCAGCGACTTCCAATTAATTGTTATAATTTGTCAGTTCTATAATCCGACGAACCTGCTGCGCTGGCGTAGTAGTGGGAGATGTGATACTCCCACTTGGCGCATCCCAGGTGAACGATAGGGGGGTTCTAACCGGCTTGCCGGCGGACTTGAGCGAAATAAAATAGCTCTCGCGGACCAAACACACAGCCCCTGTGGGTGGGGGATACAGGCGAAGAATATACACACGGTATCCCCTGCTTGTCGTAAGAGGCGACTAAAAGGGGCGACCAAGGGATGATTGTATTAGAACCATAAGACTACTTGTAATTAGTACCATCACGCGAGCAGCACCGTGGGTCGCCTTTACTTGCGAGTAGTACCACTACAGTATGCTAGATTATTATTAGTAGTAGCAGAGGGTGAATCAGTATGGGTTTCACAGTACCCGTGATTAGAACCACTATATACGGAACACCACGGGCTTACGTGGCATGATGGCAAGCATAATTGGTGGTCATACAAATTTTAGTGAAAAATGGAAGAGCATGTATAGGTACTTTAAGGCAGAAACAGGTTCAAAGGAGGACATTACAGGAATCATTAATGAACAAGGGGAGTGTGTATGCGAGGATCTTCAAAAGGCAGAAGTATTCAGTCAGCAGTATGTAAAGATTGTTGGTTAAAAGGATAATGTCGAGATAAGGGATGTGATTACACTAAAGAAGTATTAACATTTACATATGATAACAATGACATTTACAGTAAGATACAAAAGTTGAAAACTAGAAAAGCAGCTGGAATTGATAAGATTTCTGGGGATATACTAAAGGCAATGCGTTGGGATATAGTACCATATCTGAAATACTTAATTGATTATTGTTTGTTTGAAGGAGCTATACCAAATGAATGGAGAGTTGCTATAGTAGCCCCTGTGTATAAAGGAAAGGGTGATAGACATAAAGCTGAAAATTACAGGCCAGTCAGTTTGACATGCATTGTATGTAAGCTTTGGGAAAGAATTCTTTCTGATTATAGTAGGCATGTTTGCGAAATTAATAACTGGTTTGACAGAAGGCAGTTTGGGTTTAGGAAAGGTTATTCGACTGAAGCTCAACTTGTAGGATTTCAGCAAGATATAGCAGATATCCTGGATTCAGGAAGCCAAATGGACTGTATTGCGATTGACCTATCTAAGGCATTTGATAGGGTAGATCATGGAAGACTACTGGCAAAAATGAGTGCAATTGGACTAGAGAAAAGAGTGACTGAATGGGTGGCTATATTTCTAGAATATAGAACTCAGAGAATTAGAGTAGGCGAAGCTTTATCTGACCCTGTAATAATTAAGAGGGGAATTCCTCAAGGCAGTATTATTGGACCTTTATGTTTTCTTATATATATAAATGATATGTGTAAAGAAGTGGAATCAGAGATAAGGCTGTTTGCAGATTATGTTATTCTGTACAGAGTAATAAATAAGTTACAAGATTGTGAGCAGTTGCAGGGTGACCTCGATAGTGTTGTGAGATGAACGGTGGACAATTGTATGATGATAAACGGGGTTAAAAGTCAGGTTGTGAGTTTCACAAATAGGAAAAGTCCTTTCAGTTTTAATTACTGCGTTGATGGGGTGAAAGTTCCTTTTGGGGATCATTGTAAGTACCTAGGTGTTAATATAAGAAAAGACCTTAATTGGGACAATCACACAAATATGATAGTTAATAAAGGGTACAGATCTCTGCACATGGTTATGAGGGTATTTAGGGGTTGTAGTAAAGATATAAAGGAGAGGGCATATAAGTCTCTAGTAAGACCCCAACTAGAGTATGGTTCCAGTGTATGGGACCCTCACCAGGATTACTTGATTCAAGAACTGGAAAAAATCCAAAGAAAAACAGCTCGATTTGTTCTGGGTGATTTCCGACAAAAGAGTAGCGTTACAAAAATGTTGTAAAATTTGGGCTGGGAAGATTTGGGAGAAAGGAGACGAGCTGCTCGATTAAATGGTATGTTCCGACCTGTCAGAGGAGAGATGGCGTGGGAGGACATCAGTAGACGAATAAGTTTGAGTGGTGTCTTTAAAAGTAGGAAAGATCACAATATGAAGATAAAGTTGGAATTCAAGAGGACAAATTGGGGCAAATATTCGTTTATAGGAAGGGGAGTTAGGGATTGGAATAACTTCCAAGGGAGATGTTCAATAATTTTCCAATTTCTTTGCGATCATATTAAAAGGCTAGGAAAACAACAGATAGGGAATCTGACACCTTGGCGACTGCCCTAAATGCAGATCAGTAGTGATTGATTGATTGATTGATTGATTGATTGATTGATTGATTGATTGATTGATTGATTGATTGATTGATTGATTGATTGATTGATTGGTTGATTGATTGATTGATTGATTGATTGATTGATTGATTGATTGATTGATTGATTGATTGATTGATTGATTGATTGATTGATTGATTGATTGATTGATACGTTGCCTGTGCTTAGTATCCACTGAGAGAGGAACACCACGGGATAGTACGAGTCCCTGTGATTAGTACAGCTATGTGAGGAACACCATGAGTTTGTGTTGCCTATGAGTGGCGCCGTAATGTGAAAAAAACACCATAGGTCTGCGTTACCTGTGCGCAGTACCAGAATGTTTGGAACACCGTAAGTCTATGTTACTTATGATTAGTACCGCTACATGAGAAATACCATGGTTCTTTTCCTAGCGATAAGTACCATTATGAGGGGCCGTTGACTTGCATTTTGGTTCCCTTCAGAAAACAAGCATCATCGATTCGGGTTTGTTCTTTGGAAGTCAGTATACACAATACCATTGTTTTGAAGTTTGTGGGAAGGTGGGGCAATTTGGGTCGAATCCACTAATTGTTTCAAGTTCATAATCATTGTTCATCGTCTCTTTTTTTAAATTATAGTCAATGGATTACCGGTAATTTTGGAATTATTTTTATCTTCCAATGTTGTGTGTTGGATCCGCTGATTACTTTAAATTCATATTCATCCATTCATTCTTCATCATTACGTTTTGAATTCTGGTCAGTGGACGAGTTTCGGACCTTTAAATTGTCATTATAGCATGACGAATATAAGAACCAAGTGTGATGACTCAACGAGTTCAAGCGCGCCCCGCCAGGCAGCGCTAGAGTGTGGTAGCTCCACATAACCGATCAGCTGGTCTTAGGAATGGTGACACAGGAAACGTATTACCCCGTAACTGATAAGTATATACACTGTATTTTATTAAAAAAAATTGAGAGATTGCAATTAAAATACCACGGCAGAGAAGAATGCAAAAATATCATACACGGAAATAAAGATCTACGACCTTCATCACATGTTGCGAAAAGCACAAGTTACTCGAGTGTACATATACAATAATAACACACAACTCCCAGCATATTAAAACAAACACCAACTCAGTTTTTCGGTTAATGGACTTTCGAAAGCTTGCGTGAATATTTGGCGGATGTTCGAGATTGTAAATATCACCGGATTTCTTTCATACTGAAGAAAAATCGGCACTTCAGATAATGATAAACAAGTGGGGATTATATCCATAACATGTTGAAGACAACAGCGAACTGCTGAAGGATCAACTGAAATTTTGTCTATAGAATCGATACAATCAAAAAATATTTCTCCCCACATCGATTTTGAGTTCAGTTTTTCACGAATTATTTTCTCGGCTTGGAAAAGAATGTCGCATATAGTTTTCGAAGGGCGTGTTAAAAACACTTCATTATTGCTTGAACCGTAGTCTGTTACTTCGGAGAGAACTGAAAATGTACTTTGATTATTGTCACGTAGAGAAGGGGCACAGGGCGAACACTTAATAAACTTAGAAGGAAGTATATGAATATTGTTACTTGGGTAGTAAAATAATAACTAACGATGGCAGAAGGACAAAATAACATGCAGACTAGAACGAGCAAGGAAGACCTTTCTTACGAAAAGAAATGTACTCACTTCGAACACTGAAATAGGTATTAGAAAGATGATGATTGTTGTTTAAAGGGGCATAACCGCTAGGTCATCGGCCCCTAATGGTACGAGGTGCAGCAAAATGTAAATTAAAATTAAAACTTCAAAATGTATCGACTAGAATCTAAAACGAACGGTGATGAAAAGGTCTTTTGGGCATCAGAAAGCACAATAGGATAACTCAAATTTTGTTCAACATTAGATTGACCTTTTAATTTTCCATTAGCTGATGCACTCCCATCTTCAATCTTGTTTCTTCTTTTCCTAGTGGTGTCTAGATTCTTTTTCCTGTTGGAAGTTTCACACTTGAAAGGTATTTCGGAAAATTAGGGAAAATGTGAGACACCGCTCCTGGACGTAATTTCCATCTCACAGGAGACATAACCACTTTTTCACCATTCATTATAAAATTATCTGATTTTACTATGAAATCATCAGAGAAATGAACTTGACAAATTCTACTATTACTCATTAACACAGTATCCTTTCGTGGAACAGCTCTGGCCCATTTTTCAAATTTATTTATATCCTTCGGTGGTGAAAAGAATCTTAATACCATTAACTACTCTAGCATAGCCTGACTTACAGCCAGGCACAAAACAGTACGACATGTTGAACTATTAATTTAATCAAGCCACATAACATATGTGCTTTAAGTGCACAACACACAATGAACTGAGTTTAGGAACTGAAAGCAAAGAAAATTCAACTTATTGACTTGAAATATCTCGCACAATAACATCTCCAGCACTTTCCTACACATGGCATTGCCGGTCTACTGAAGCACGTGTTGGACACTGTCGTTCGCAGTGCTCCCAGTGGCGGGTCCACAAACTACCACGCTATAACGGTTGAGTCATCACACTTGTTATTATATTCGTCATGATTATAGTACAGTATTCATTGAAGAACATTACAGGCTTTCGGCCCAAATACATGTTCACGTTACAAAGAGAAAAAGGTAAACAAATGAACTAAATCTACCATGTGGACGCAAAATAAAAATAAACTAAGTCTACAATGTGGACGCTCACGCGGATAACCGGGCCACAAGCAAGCGCCACCCTAAAAACATAAAAATAAACTAAATCTACTATGTGAACCCTCACATAGGCGGGAAACCAATCCACATGTGAGCGCCACCCTTATAACTACCTCACTGACCGGTCGTGCCGCCCCCCCCCCCTGGTGAAGAATAAAAAGGAGCCGCCGTCCCTGGAACGGCACGTCCGACCCTCTACACAGTAGACAAAGCTATATCCTCATCATTCCGTTTGATTACAGGCCACCCGCGCGCTGGAATCCAGCACCCCAGGCGCTCTCTCTCTCCCTCTCGACCTCAGTCTATTCACCTTTGTCAACAACCTTTGGAATAAATAAATAAATAAATAAATAAATAAATAAATAAATAAATAAATAAATAAATAAATAAATGACATACAGGAGGCTACTACTCAGCTCCAAACACTGCACTCAATAGCGGCTAAAACGGGTCTTTTGATCAACATAGGAAAGACCGAGTTTGTTACTAACATCAAAGATGCCCCTGGAAAGATGAGAGTCAGTGATAATATCTACATCAAGAGAGTCAAAAGTGTAAAGTACCTTGGGGAATGGTTCTCAGAGGACCTCAGCGAAACAATGGCTCTTGAACACAGGAGACTCAAACTAGATAAGGCTTACCATGCCTGTAGAAAGCTGTATGCTTCAAAAAATCTGTCGATGAATGTCAAACTAAGACACTACAATGCAGTAATCAGACCGTCAGTCCTCTATGCAGCAGAGTGTCTATATTTAACTAAGAAGACCCCACTAAGAGCCCTCGAGGTACAAGAAAGAAAGTTCCTGAGACGGATAGTGGGACCAAGAATTTTACCAGATGGAAGCCGATGGTATCAACCAAATCGTGAGCTATATAAACACCAAGAAAATCTCATAGATGCCATCAGAAGAAGGCGACTGGCTTTTTACGGACACCTATCCAGAATGGACTCAAATAGATTATCTCATAGGATCTTCAAGGCTGCTAACAAGGGCAAAGCTACTGGGTTCGTGTGGATGAAGCAAGTGGAGAAGGACCTTTCGGAACTCCACATAAATCAAAACGACATAGCTGATCGGAGTAACTATCATTCAACTCTTAAAACTAAATCCTTTGTAACATCCCTCACAGAAGTTACCCACAGACCAAAAGACGAGACCAGGAAATGGTCTGAGGAACGTAAGATTGAATTTAGCCGGAAAATGAAGGACTACTGGGCCATCAGGAAAGCTCGAGGTACCAACAAGAAAACAGCTGCCAAACCAGCCGCTAAGAACACCAATTGTGGCAAACAACGACGATGACTTCAAGAAACAGCTAAAACACAAGCACCGTGGTCCATAGATGGCCCTAACGAATTAAAAATAAATAAATAAATAAATAAATAAATAAATAAATAAATAAATAAATAAACAAATAAATAAAATGATATACAAAGTCTACTATGTGGACGCTCACACGGGTGGGAACCAATCCTCACGTGAGCACCCCCCTATGACTAACTTATTCTAAAATCCTCTATCTTACTTCTTACATACACTTCTTTACTCATGACCATCAGACCTGCGCTATATTATTCAGACCTCTTAAAATCAACATTTCATCCTCAGCATAACACTGCTTTCCAGCTCCGCATATTTGATGTTAATCTGTTAACCGCAGCGCATGTGCCTTCATTCTTGTTACCTAATCGCCGTATTCAGCTACTGACTTAGCAATTAAATTGTTATTACATTTCGTACCATTAGGGACCGATGGCCCTTTTAAACAACAAGCATCATCACACCCAGTGTTGTCAATTTGGCGATTTCGTCTCTAAATTTAGCGACTTGTAAACATTGAAAACGACTGAATTTTAAGTTTTAGCGACTAGCGACAAAACTAGCGACTTCTACCCAATCAATTAATGTAATCTTGAAAGAGTTTCAGGAAACCATTTTATCAAATATTCTGTCTATCTGAATGACCAATTTTTTTTTTTTATTCACCTTCAGTAGCCAGTACGGCCTTCGACACAGGACCAAAGGCACTTCCCCTGTTACAAAACTAAGAATAATAAGTTGTGGGTTGTAACCAGTACTTAAAATCTAAAATGTTAGGTGGCGGAACGCAAATGCCCACATTTTGCCCCCTTTTCAACCAACGTCGTTCCGGCGCGTTCCGGCCGAAATTAGGTTGTAACGAATACTGTCATTGGCCAATTCATTTATATCGTGTCAGAAGCTTACATAAGTTTTAAATTAAATATGAGGAAAGAAGATAAAACATAATATAAATTCTTCAGTGACGAAGAGCCACATTAAACCATGTGAGCCCAAAACCTTGCGACATCAAGTGTAATTGGCTTCGCTTTAACCAGGTCTTCTGTTGTGCAACTGAAGGGATACGAACTATACATTGCAACAAATGGGCTGTGTGTATGTGGAGAAGAGCAGACCTTGGCCAATAGTACCGTATATCTTCTTGTATACTGTATATATTATAGTCCGCGGACCTTTTTGCGAAATTTCTTTGTACGGGGAGGAGGAGTAAGGAGGGAGCTCTCGCGGTTCCGGTAATACTGCCAACTGAATGGAAACGAAATCTGAATTGAATCGATAATATTATCGATCGATACGAATTTTCTAAACCTTTATTATCTTAAGCCAACAACTGTATCATATACACATCATATAACATTATATGACATTTCTCGATGCGAATCGTATTCCCAGCATGGATTCTATATTTTGGCTTTGCTGTGTAAACAACAACAGTACTAGTACGTAAAGTGTACGCCAGATGTCGCACAGCGATGCATAAGCGATTCATAGTTTTGTGTTTCAAAGGTTGCCAATACGAATCTCGAAGATACCCGAGGTCGACCTATTCGGCATTAGGGTGTCCATGTATCGCAAAAAAGTGCGCGTGCGGTACATTTAAACTGCAGGCTGCAGCCAGTCATTGCCCAGTAGCATTTGTGATTTGTAGTTTCTTGAGTGTGTTGGTATTCAGAGTTGTTTTATGGTTTCCAAAAAGAATGGGAAGCCGACCAAAATTATGAGGGATGACTTACTAACGTGGCTGGCGACTTATCACAAGTCTTTTGCAAATACTGTCTGCGGTTAGGCTATATACCTGTGCTAAATCGACTAATTCAGCACAACAGAAGCCTTCCACTAGGAGTTGCCGAGTTGGCTTGGTCGGGCTTGAGATTCGTGCCCAGAAATGAGCATCAAACACTAACACAGTGTGGGTTTCAGTCAATGCGAGCCTATCAGCAGGGAGGTTCTTCAAATCAAAATCAAAATCTCTTCATTTGCAAATGAGGTGTCTACCTCGGTGGCAAATGGTACACTAAAATACATTATTGTCAAGCACTAAATATTAAATTAACAAGAGAATAAAATTTTCCCAAAATACAATATTATACAATTTACGCTAACAATTTTTTCTATTAAACACACAGCTCATCCTTAATAAATTTATATTGTTTACAAAATTCTACTTATAATATCTCCTGTACTAGTTACAAATATAGTCAACTGATGTGGAATTACTTCAAATGATACTATACAACTGGAATAAGATTAAAATTTGCATTGCATTTTTTTTTTTTAATTTTACCTATTCTGGAACTTAAGTAGCATAACGACCTGCTGCGTCTTAACCAGAGCCCCTTTTGCCACCACTTTTCAGAGTTCCTGAAGGGCCTTCACAGCTACCGTAGCGGTCCCAGGGCCCTCGAAGTCCCCACTGTACTTCACCCCTACAGGCAGTCCCCTACTTTGGCTGTCCAAACTCCTTAGACCAGCGGATGGATTTAATTTATTCACACGCATTTTTTATTTACATTAACCTGCACTGGTCGAATGCCCTCTAACATTTCATTTATTTTCTCTGTTGCTGTTTATTATCTTCTTGAATATCTGTACAGATTTTGGAAAAGGATCAAACGCTACCCCTGGTAAACTGTTCCACTCCTTCACACCCTTCCCAATGAATGAAAATTTACCCCAATCGCTTCTGCTAAAATTCCTTCTAATTTTATATCTGTGGTCAGTCCTGCCGGTATAATTATTTTCCAACTGAAGCCTCGCACGGATATATCCCCATGCTTCTTCTTCTCCTGTATAGGCTCTATATATTCCTATAAGTCTAGTTTTCTCCCTTCTCTTACTTAAAGTTTCCCACCCAAGTTCCTTTAACATTTTTGATACACTACTCTTTCTCCTGAAATCCTGTTCAAGTCCCTCCCCTGGAGAAATTTATTTCTTCTATTGGCGCTCTCAAGCAGGTCGTAAGCCACGTGCAGATTTAGCTACACTACCTCGGTAAAGCCCATTTGAATTCACCTGTGAAACGATCTGATTGGCTAACTTCAGCATCTGATAAAATGACAAAGGCGCAATACATATAACTTTTTTTTTCAAATTACTTATAAGTAGGACTAACGTTTCTAACGCTCATATACTCTGTTCACGTTATTTCCGATCACCCTGTATTTTTAGGCTGCCATTTTCGCCTTCCTCATTCTGTCTGGAGTGTATAGGGACAAGAATTTGGATTGGCAACGCTGGCTGCGCTTGATATTTGGACTTTCGCTTCTTGGGGCAGAGGAAGTACAGTAGAAGACTGTTGTGTTATATATAATATTTAATGTCTGTAATTCCTGCCATGGTTCAAATATTTGCCGACTACTTCGTAGACACCTACGTAGCACAAGACTCTCTCTTCATTCCGCATCTATGGGCTTCAGACGACATGTCATCAGAGAGGACGACCGACGCCATGTAAAACATTTCACTACCCCCTTGTAGGGTGGGGGACGCAGACGAAGAATACACCCACAGTATCCCCTGCCTGTCGTAAGATACGACTAACAGGGATGATCAAATTAGAACCATGAGATTACTTGCGATTAGTACCACCACGCGGAGAACACCACGGGTCGCTTTTATTTGCGCCAAGTACCACTATGTTAGGTACCAAACAAGTTTGTGATTAGTGTAGCAGCAATAGAGTACGGTGCCGCTTTTACAGTACCAGTGATTCGTACCACTATATGAGCAACACCAGGGGATGAGCAACACCATGATTCTGCCTTGCCAATGCTTAGTACCCACTATGTGAGGAACACCCCGCGATAGTGCGGGTCCCTATGGTTGGTCCACTTTTGTGAGCAGCGTCGTAGGTTTGCGTTGCCTGTAAATAGCGCCGCAATGTGCGAAACACCGTAGGACTGTATTCCATGTGCGAATTTCATTACCTGTGAGTAATACCCTAATGCGTGGAATACCGCGAGTCTATGCTACTTTTGATTAGTACCGCGACATAACAAATACCCTGGTTCTACTTTCCTAGCGATAAATACCATTGTGAAGGGCCGATGACTTGGATTTTGGACCCGTTTCGACTACAAGCATAATCAATTCAGTATTATGCTATAGACGCATTCCCTTGGTCAGTAATACTACTGTTTCACGTCAGTTTCTGTGAATGGGAGACATTACTGGTCGGATCCACTGATTGTTTTAAATTCATATCCATCCATTCATTCTTCGTCTTGAATTCTGGTCAGTGAAGGATTTTGGACTTTTAATTTGTCATTCCATTTCGTCTCATTTCGTACCATTAGGGGCCGATGACCTCGATGTTAGGCCCCTTTAAACAACAAGCATCATCATCATCATCATCATCATCATCAAACATTTCACTCCAAATTTGCTCAACACTTCCATTCATTTCGCCCGAACATTTTAAATTATTTGAACGTAATTAAGAGATTTCAAACAGGTGTGTTTGTTGGTTTAAAAATGTCTGGAATGGCCTAGGAAGGTAACTGACAAAAATATCTGAATTTGAAACATTATTGAATCCAAAAATAAATAGTTTAACGATCTAGTTTCTATGATGGATTATCTGAAAAGGGCCTCCTTCTGTTACAAACCATAGTGTTTCCAATGTGTAGGTTTTTATGTATATATTTTACTGAGAATGAGTCAGTGAGCTATTGCACACGTTCGATGATTTCTAGCTCATTGAAGACGGCAGCTTTATGTGCCTGAGTGAGCAATGGCCTCTTGCGAGATGACCGCCTCCAAATGTTCATTAAGTGCAGTTATGCAGTTCCCGTCTCTAATAGGTTGGGATAGACTTTCATTCACTAAGAGCAGCAATTCCTGTCGGGTTTGGAAGCGATTTTGATTCACAAGCCGCGAAACATGTCCCGGACTGCCTCAGTCAGGATCTGTTTCCGACCACAATTCTGAAGTCGTGTTTCGAGGCCATTGCTTGTAGACACGTTGCACAGTCCGCTTGAAACATCAATCTCTCACTGATCACTGCTGCCTTAAGGGGCCCATAGACGTGCAATATTATTGCGCAAAATAGATTGTACAGACGTGCACATTAATGGTGTCCCGACATAAACAATCAACACTGCCCCACTCCAGTACTGAAAAGAAGAGGAGAGAGTGAAGGGGTAGTGTTGAAGGCCAATCCAGTAAAAAGCATGGGGGAAGGGAGTGAAGGGATAGTGTCGAAGGCACAATGACTCACCTTCTCGCTTAACGCATTGCTGCATGGACTGCATGCTGACAGCCCGCTACAAGACTTCGTTGTGATCGAAATGGGCACAGTGGCGGATGTATTGAAGTAGAGCATTAAGTTACCTACTCGTCCGGCCCCGCGGTGTACGGGACAACGCGTCCGCCCGGGTTCGATTCCCGGCCGGGTCAGGGGTTTTAATTGTAAATGATTAATATCCCTGGCCTGGGGACTGCGTGTTTGTGTCGTCCTTAACGTTCCTCACATTCAACACTCAACACTTCCGCAATTCCAATTACATGCAGGTTCATATATTGTGCACGTAGGGGCAACAGAACTCTATAGGTCGACGCCCCGAACAAATATCATTTAAACATAAACAATTAAAAAAGTAACCTACTCTGATAATTACAGTATTAAGAGGTAAAGGAGGTTTTTAACCGAAAAGTATTTTATACTACAGTAGTTAGGAATATTTTGTAGCCGCGTTATATCGGGTCTACCAATCCTTCTTCACCTCGTTCTTGTCATATTTCTATCCATCTCCAAACTGTCTTAAGACTACATGGTATTGCTTGTGCTATTGTTTGGGGGACCATGTGAGCCTCCCACATGCCAATAATACGGCCTCGATTCACCTGCGATAGGATAGGAGCCATCTTATTACAATGTTACAGTATAACGCCGGAATACACACACTATGTATTCAGCACTACCTGTTCACTCCCTTCCCCTCCTTTTCAGTGCTGGAGTGGCCTTCAACACTATCCCTTTACTCTCTCACCTCCTTTTCAGTACTGGAGTGGGGCAGTGTTGATTGTTTATGTCGGGACACCATTAATGTGCGTGCCTGTACAATATATTGCTAGCTGCCCACAGACATACAATATTATTGCATAACAATCAGGTTTGTGCAATAAATAGAATCGTGTGGAGATAATATTGCTGGTTGTGCAATATATTGTGCAAAAGCGCTCATAGACGTACAGTATGTGTGGCAATATATAGTCATTCCATGCCGGTATTTTGTTTGGTGAACACTCCTTTCTGTATCACAAAGCCGCTTCACTTCCTTCCGGAAGTTTGTACGTAGAGAACTGATTTTTAAAATAATTTCTTGCTTGTCGGCGTTCCGGTATTTTTCACGATATTTCTCGAGAAGCACCTCATTCTTTTCACCTTTTTTTAAACTCGATTCTTTGTAGATTTGCATCCAATAATGCATTGCCCCGCCCTCAACACATGATAATTCTACATTTTCCGTCTTCATTTCCCCCACCAATTTCTTCAAGTTCATTGCCTCCCTCTCCCTTAAGAGGCCCATAGACGTGCGATATTATTGCGCAAAATAGATTGTACAATATACAATCTTTGCTCTTAACGTCCCATAGAGCCGGAAGGCTTCGATAATCTCCAAAATAAACTTTTTCACCACCTGTTTGTCTGCCATCACGATATGTTCTCCCCCACTTGTTGACACCAACTGGCGGTACGAAATAAAAAAAGTTTAAAATATATTGCGCAAATCGCAAAATACTGTGCCGTGTGTTGGTAATATTGTTGCGATATCGCGTCCTCCCACCAGTTGGTATCAACAAGTGGGGGAGAACGTATCGTGATGGCAGATAAACAGGTGGTGAAAAAGTTTATTTTGGAGTTTATCGAAGCCTTCTGGCTCTATGGAACGTTACGAGCAAAGATTACCGTAATCGCGTTTTTAAAAAAAAGTGTGAACAGAACGAGGTGCTTATTGAGAAATATCGGGAAAAATACCCGAACGCCGACAAGCAAGAAGTTCTTTTTAAAAATCGCTTCTCTGCGTACAAACTTGCGGAAGGAAGTGAAGCGGCTTCGTGATACAGAAAAGAGTGTTCACCAAACAAAATGTCCGACTCGTTGGCTGAATGGTCAGCGTACTGGCCTTCGGTCCAGAGGGTCCCGGGTTCGATTCCCGATCGGATCGGGATTTTAACCTTAATTGGTTGACTCCAGTGGCCCGGGGGCTGGGTGTTTGTGCTGTCCCCAACATCCCTGCAACTCACACACCACACACAACACTATCCTCCACCACAATAACACGCAGTTACCTACACATGGCAGATGCCGCCCACCCTCATCGGAGGGTCTGCCTTACAAGGGCTGCACTCGGCTAGAAATAGCCATACGAGATTATTATTAACAAACAAAATGCCGGCATGGACTGACTGTTATTGCCACGTCTATGGGCCCCTTCATACTCACGTAGAGATAGCCTATAGTTCGGCCCACGAGAGTTGAAGTCTGACGTTTGAAGCCACCGACAAGAGAAAGTTGACTAATGCTTCTCGGAAAGGGTCTGTTGCTATGGCAATGATACACAGATTTCACCCAGAGAACCAGTCGTGATGTAAACATAAGCACGTGCTTGGATTAATGTTTATTGGTTAATGCTGCCGCGAGACACCTACGCGGAGACATGAAACTAGTTCGTTAGCCACATCATGGCTAATGCGATCCTAGATGCAAAATGTCCGAAACATAATTCCTCAAATAATTTAAGTCATAGAAATATACAAAAAACTACTTGTATTCAATGTTATTTAATATAAACAAGCATTTCGAATTGAAGAGCACAAGGGACCCATTCGCTCATGCTTGACCCGCCATTTTGTTAAGCTGTGAACGTAGGAAGCAAGCAGTACGGGCGTGAGTGAGTGACACATTATTTTTCTTGTGCGATGTGGATCACCGAGTTGAGTTCGTTAAGCATCGCAAAGGGAAACCTTTGAAAAGTGGCGGGAAGGCAATTGCATTGAATGTGTTTCATAAATTTTGTAAGAAATACCCGACTTTAAAGGATTTGCGAAGCTGACATCCGAGTTCACTTGTCTTTCGGAGTGGAGCATTAATACCGCGCGCAGCGAACGACTGCACCAAGGATTGGTAAGAACACCTGGGAAATCGAAGAAGTGCTTACTTGGAAGACGTTCGTCATAGTCTGATTAGGTAAAGTACCGGTACTGTACTTTTTATTCTTTTAATATTGCCTCTTCTAAGTTCCTCGCTAGAATTTTACTTGATTAAAATATTAAATGTGTGAAGTTTTACTTACCGTATATGCGCTGTTATGATTGATTTATTACGTATTTATGTTTCGGCCATAAATTCAAATCTACCTTTCTTTTCTGATAGGTTAAATATCGAGATGCCATTTATCATTCATTGTTGTTTATTTTTCGCGGACAGTGAGTATAATTTGTGCTGTAATCCGCATCACAATTGCCTGTCAACTACTGTACATGTTGACGTCAGTGGTATCCGGCAACAGTCTATGTACAGCTAATCCTGATGTAATCGCCGCATTCAAGCGAAGTAACGACAGTTTCAAGACTGCCCACGTGGTTCCTGCCATGTGTCCGAGAGTAACACAGTGATTCTCCAATCAGCGTTTAGACCGCGGATGGATACATACGGATACATATTTTTCTTTGTTTACATCAGGTTCGGTTCTCTCGGTGACGGGGGAATAACAGAGATACCACATTTAGCTATCGCCACGTGGGTTGGCTTGCTCTCAGTCGCTTTTTTGGATATTATTCGGAGTAGTACTGTGTTTGCTGTGTTAGCTGTTGCTGGTTTATGTTATAATTTAAATGTTTGTTTCCTGAATATTATTTTCGTTGTTAGTTTATTTTTTGTAAGTTATTCAGTGGCTAGTTGTACAGTTCTATTTTCTATTTAGGCCTAACATGTACATTTGTTGAGGTTATTGTCAGTTTAGTGAATATGAAATCTAATATTTATCGGCAATGACGTGTTCTGTCTTAAATGCCAGAATTATTAGCACGAGCTTAGGAACGGCTCAGGGTTTATTGAATTGCATTAGGCCAACATAGTTGATGAAATATTCAGCCTGTTTGAAAGGATGATATGCCGAAGATTGAGGTAACTATGACTTCATATTTACTGCTTTCGTCACTCAGATGTCCGACTTCAGTTCTCGTGGGCCCAACTATAGTGTGCGTGCGGTTGATCACGGGAATCGTTCTCTGTGCCATCTGTACAGGCTTAACGATCCATCTGTGCATGCGCGCCAGGGTGACTTTTGTCTGGTGAGCTTAGATCGACATTTTCCATCACTTAGACTGATTTTTTCTCCTCCTGTAAAATTTTAGAAATTGTCATAAGTCCTCTTTCAGTATTAAGCGATTTAAGTATCGTTGTTGAGTTGACGAGCGATAGACATGAGTTACATCGGCCAACCCCTAAAATAGCCGAAGCACCGTCTCAAGGCGTACAGTTAAAATTTGCTATATGTGCTGTTTTGAAGGGATTTTAATTTCACGATTTTCCGTTTATGATATAATTAACCAGATTATTTTGGTAACTGAGATTTGTATAGAATCAGTACGTAGCTAAGTTTCTTTAAATAATGGAAACTTTTAGTGTTTTGTGAAAAGTAAATAGCAAGAAACGTCAAAACAAGAGCATAAATAACAGTAGTCTGCCTAAAATATTCTTGAAGCAGTTTTTCCAACGCCAGCAACATCAGACGGTACTGGATCAGCTCATGTTCTCTCTCTTTCTTTCTCACTGTCAACATAAAATCTTATGGCTGTAGATCATCTGAAAATTTGTGTCACGGAAGTTAGCGTGATGGAAGTGTAACCCTAGCAACCGTGGAGGCTGTGATGTAAGGTATGGATAGATGGCCAGACAATATTACCTAGCAACCGTGCAGCCTGTGATGTAAGGTATGGATGGGTAGCCAGATAATGTTACCTAGCAACCGTACAGATTGTGATGTAAGGTATGGATAGATAGCCAGACAATGTTACGTAGCAACCCTGTAGGCTGTGATTTAAGGTATGGATGGGTAGCCAGACAATGTTACCTAGCAACCGTACAGGCTGTGATGTAAGGTATGAATAGATGGCCAGACAACGTTACCTGGCAACCCTGTAGGCTGTGATTTAAGGTATGGATGGGTAGCCAGACAATGTTACTAGCAACCGTGCAGCTTGTGATGTAAGGTATGGATGGGTGGCCAGACAATGTTACCTAGCAACCGTGCAGCCTGTGATGTAAGGTATGGATGGGTAGCCAGATAATGTTACCTAGCAACCGTACAGGCTGTGATGTAAGGTATGGATGGGTGGCCAGACAATGTTACCTAGCAACCGTGCAGCCTGTGATGTAAGGTATGGGTGGGTAGCCAGATAATGTTACCTAGCAGGCTGTGATGTAAGGTATGGATAGATGGCCAGACAACGTTACGTAGCAACCCTGTAGGCTGTGATTTAAGGTATGGATGGGTAGCCAGACAATGTTACCTAGCAACCGTGCAGCCTGTGATGTAAGGTATGGGTGGGTAGCCAGACAATGTTACCTAGCAACCGTACAGGCTGTGATGTAAGGTATGAATAGATGGTCACCGGGCGAGTTGGCCGTGCGTGTAGAGGCGCGCGGCTGTGAGCTTGCATCCGGGAGATAGTAGGTTCGAATCCCACTATCGGCAGCCCTGAAAATGGTTTTCCGTGGTTTCCCATTTTCACACCAGGCAAATGCTGGGGCTGTACCTTAATTAAGGCCACGGCCGCTTCCTTCCAACTCCTAGGCCTTTCCTATCCCATCGTCGCCATAAGACCTATCTGTGTCGGTGCGACGTAAAGCCCCTAGCAAAAAAAAAAAAAATAGATGGTCAGACAATGTCACCTGGCAACCCTGTAGGCTGTTATTTAAGGTACCGGTATGAATGGGTAGCCAGACAAAGTTACCTAGCAACTGTACAGGCTGTGATGTATGGTATGAATAGATGGCCAGACAATGTTACGTAGCAACCGTGCAGCTTGTGATGTAGCCTAAGGTATGGATGGGTAGCCAGATAATGTTACCTAGCAGCCGTGCAGCTTGTGATGTAGCCTAAGGTATGGATGGGTAGCCAGATAATGTTACCTAGCAACCGTGCAGCTTGTGATGTAAGGTGTGGATGGGTAGCCAGATAATGTTACCTAGCAACCGTGCAGCCTGTGATGTAAGGTATGGATGGGTAGCCAGATAATGTTACCTAGCAACCATGCAGCCTGTGATGTAAGGTATGGATGGGTAGCCAGACAATGTTACCTAGCAACCGTGCAGTCTGTGATGTAAGGTATGGATGGGTAGCCAGACAATGTTACCTAGCAACCGTGCAGCTTGTGATGTAAGGTGTGGATGGGTAGCCAGACAACGTTACCTAGCAACCGTGCAGCCTGTGATGTAAAGTATGGATAGATAGCCAGACAACGTTACGTAGCAACCCTGTAGGCTGTGATTTAAGGTATGGATGGGTAGCCAGACAATGTTACCTAGCAACCGTACAGGCTGTGATGTAAGGTGCGGATGGGTAGCCAGACAGTGTTACCTAGCAACCGTACAGGCTGTGATGTAAGGTATGGATGGGTAGTCAGATAATGTTACCTAGCAACCGTGCAGGCTGTGATGTAAGGTATGGATAGATGGCCAGACAACGTTACGTAGCAACCCTGTAGGCTGTGATTTAAGGTATGGATGGGTAGCCAGATAATGTTACCTAGCAACCGTACAGGCTATGATGTAAGGTGTGGATGGGTGGCCAGACAGTGTTACCTAGCAACCGTGTAGCGAGGTTACATATGTCTTATAGCTGATGAGCATCTGACATTTTCAGCCGTTGATGGATGGCCATGACCGAGAGATATACTTATGATTATTTGATTTTCACCAATGGGAACGTGGTTTCTTTTTGACATAAATATCTCTTATAACTGGACGTCATTTGAAAATTTGTGTAACGCGACAAAATGTGTGAAGGAAATGACGTCACATTACTCGTTATCATAGGTCTTGGTCGCCAAAGATGCTCTGTGAAATGATACAAATTAGATCGCTCGTTATCAATATTTGAATTTCATTTATTAAAAGACGTATTCATGATCATTAGCTTTTCGCAAAGGGAAATTATTTTTTTATTAACTTCTTCGAGTTGCAGCCTTCAAAGGAAAGTCGCGTTGCTAATCAAATAACGACACTAGTTTAAATCTATGTATCAATAAATTTGAATTTTCAAAGCAGTGAGCTCCCCAGATGTTCTATCCAAGCACCGCCACTGCGCGAGAGTCAACAACTGAATACTTTTACTGTTACCTTTCACAACCACCTAAGACGTTAAGTACTCAGGTAAGCACTGATACGGATTCTATTTACGAACAAAGAAAATATAATAATATCGGATAGATAATCTTTTTCTGATAAGATGTTCTTCTATATCAAGGTTGTGCTTATCTCGGGAATGATACACACAATACTGGATACTGACATTTCTCTCAAAGAATGAGAGGATTGACTACACCAGCAATATGCTCAGTACAACCGTTCGTGTGCAGTATCCGACACGAATGACGTGAGGCAACCCAGTAACAGGCTACGCAAAACGTACGGCAGACCCGAACTGCTTTGTATCATCTATGGTTGGGAGATGAGAAGAATGCACATGCCCGGTGAGGCACGGGGCGAGGGGTTTTCACCAGCAGAGCCAGTGACGCAATGGTTACCATAGCAACTCCGCTACTACCCAGGCGACTTCTACTGGCAGCTCTTCGCTCTTGTCAGTTGTAATCTAGCAAACTGCAAAGTGTGAGTCAATGGTTTCGTGTAGCAGATAAGAGCCGATCTGCCTGAGCAGAACAGGAAGTTCGTGCTTGCAGGCCACATTCCTCATTCTTGCATTCTTCTCATCTCTACACAGTACCTACAGTGTTTCTCAACGGACGTGCGGCGAGATTCTCTACGTGTGCTGTGAAATGCCCGGTATGTAAAAGTGTTTAAAATAATTTCATTCAATATTTACTGTCCAGAAGGAACAAGAGAAATTAGATGGGTGATGAGTAGTAAGGCAACAAAGCAGAGATCAAAGTCTCTGTGCAGTGCGGGGGTAAAAGATTGTACAGACAGCAAATTTACCCAGGATTGTGGGATATAGCGGTCACGGGAGGTGGGGGGGAGGATACACATCAAAACTGGGAAGAAATAAAGGCTACAAAATGGTAAGTTTTTTAAAGCTCTCTGAGCGAATTTCGACTGAGAGGTTAAGGTTGAGAGTTTACCAATAGTGCAGTAATAATTCTTTTTTTTTTTTTTTTTTTTTTTTTGAGATTTTGATTCAGTACTATACAATAAAACTTTCACCAAAGGAACAATAATTACACATGTATTACAATTAAATAGAAGTACGACGTGTTTATACAATTTAAGAATATTTTCTGTTTGACTACACACCAAGAAACTAATACACGAAAGAGACTGCCAGACTGACGAATGCGTGTGGCAAGCGGGTGAAACATACCTTGGCAATGTATATACCCCTGCTACCCTTCTTCACACCACATGCTAAGTCTCCACTACTGCTGTGGCGCTGTACAGATCGGTTAGCCAAGACGAACGAATTTTTGTGCGTATTTCCGTTAGTAATTTAGTTATTAATTAAAGAAAAGAAAGGAACGAATTAGCTTATAATATAACAGGACTTGTACAGACGACCTTTTTGAATAATTCCTAGTTTCAGCCGACTAAAATGGAATACCTATGTAATGTTTGCTCCAAAAAGTGGGGGTCGGTTGCCCCCTCCTCGCTCCCCCCCCCCCCCCCCAATCGCCGCTACTGCCTCTGTGTAGGGTCATTCATCAAGAGTTACCGCCACTTATGGTGCTGATTAATAAATAATCAAGGTGTATCAGAACTACACTGACAAGAAAAAAAAGAATCAGAGATGCTCTTCGTGTCACGTTAAGAAAAATGGTGCAATCGGATTGACGGAGGAAATAATAATATAATGGCGTATGGCCTCCAGAGAGGCCTGGTGCAGGTCTTTTTCTCGTAGACGGCCTATTAGGCAACCTGCATGTCTGTAAAGATGAGGGCCCTACCTAGGATGATTTCTAATAGTGAATATGCCACACACACCCAGCCCCCGAGCCATTGGAATTAACCAATTAAGGTTAAAATCCTCGACCCGGCCGGGAATCGAACACGGGACCCTCTGAACCGAAGGCCACTACACTGACCATTCAGCCAACGAGTCAAACACGGAGGAAATGTTTCTTTTCTAGAAAATGAGTTTACTTTGTTATTTCCGGACGCGCGATTCAAATGGATGAACTTGCCGTATTTTTGCTATGCCAGAGCGCCAGCCGCAACCTATTGCTGTGCGTCAGAGGAGAGAAGGGAAAGTGGCAGACAGAGGTAATGCTCGGTGCAAATGCACAAGTTCCTCGTTCGTTTCGCATAGTCACTTCCCAGTATAGATGGGGAATCTGATTCATTTAGAAGAACCGATTCATTTGAAACGATTCACTAAAATGATTCTTTCATTTGATTCGTTCATTCGATTACCACGTGACGGAGAGCCGAAAGTGAAACCGTAGACTCAGATGAACCATTCTTTTTTAGAGGTTATAGTCGAAAAATGCTGCACAACTGTCCGACTAATACTTTCTAAACTTCAGTAGCTACCATTCGAAACTATACGAAAATCGAATTTGAAATTTATAGTAGATATGAACATTCCATGGCATGGATTACAATATACTGACACTAGACGCGACTAACCATGTTCACAGAATAAACCACACGTCTCACACACTGATTGACCTTATTATAACAAACAATCCGCAGAAAGTGGTAAAACATGGACAGCTTGCTGTACCAGGTATTTCGACCCACGATCTCATATACTTATGTTACTCTCTCAAGGCACCAAAGTACAAAACCAGGTACATAATGCGAAGAGACTTTAAGCATTTTAATACTGAGATAATACGAAATGAAGCATATCAATTGCCGTGGAATGACATTCTACTGACTAATGACATTGATGATAAGGTTGACAGACTGAACTCTTTAATATTAGGACTGTATGACAAACACGCTCCGAAGAAGCAAATTCGAGTTTCTCACCCTTCGTCTCCTTGGCTAACAAATGAAATTAAGTCGGTCATGGCAAATCGTGATGCATGGTATAGGCGATTTAGGCGAACTGAAAGCACTAGTGATTTCGAAAATTACCGTATTCTTCGAAATCAAGTTAAGAAATTAATTCGTAACAGCAAGTATAAATATATTCAAGAGATAACAAACAGACGAAACTCAGCACTAATATGGAAACATTTGCATCAGATGGGTATAGGTCGCAGCCTGACCATGCAGACACCCAGTATACCACTTGATGATCTAAATTCTCATTTTACGAAAGCAGCATACACTAATAATGATATTACTGACAATAATGACTATGATGCTAACTATCCTAATAATGATAATGATAATAATAATAATCATCATCATCAACCAGTTGATGACCTAACTGATGATGATATTAACGCCATAAATGCTCATTCCCGAGTAAATCAAGTAAAATTCACTTTCAAAAAAGTTGGGGCGAACGATGTGAAGCGTGTAATTTACTCCCTCAAGTCTGATGCTCCGGGTAATGACGACATACCATTATCTTTCATAAAAAATATTATTGGTGCCATATTACCTATTCTGACGCATATATTTAATCATTGCCTCGTGCAGGGAGTATTCCCAACTCTGTGGAAGCACGGTATCGTCATTCCTATTCCTAAGAAGAATTCTCCTAGTTTACCATCAGATTATCGCCCTATATCCATTCTCCCACCCCTTTCCAAAGTACTAGAACGCTTGGTACACGAACAAGTCCTCACTTACTTGACTAACTTCTCACTGCTTGACCCTTACCAATCTGGTTTCAAGAAAGGACACAGCACAACGACTGCCCTACTGAAAGTAACTGATGATATCCGACAGGCAATGGACACTCGACAAGTGACTGTACTGATTCTACTTGATTTTTCTAGTGCTTTTGATACTGTTGTTCCTCAACTGCTACTTTCAAAATTGGATTCATTAAATTTCAGCAAGACGGCAATAAACTTTTTCAGTTCGTACCTCAAAAATCGCCGTCAGTGTGTCAAAGTAAATAATAGCAGATCTGAGTGGCTTAACAAACCCGTCGGTGTCCCCCAAGGGTCTGTACTTGGACCATTGCTGTTTGCAATTTACTTACACGATGTTGCCAAATCGATTACACATTGCAAGTATCATCTTTATGCTGATGATCTGCAGATCTGCTACCACTCAAGAACTGATAAAATTCAGAGTGCTGTAGAAAACGTTAATGCTGATTTAAGTCTCATAAGTAATTTTGCATTGAGTAACAATCTCAAAATTAATCCTCTTAAAACGCAAGCAATAATCATTGGTACTTCAAAAAACTTACACGTCTTAAAACAATACGAAATTCCTCCTGTAGCACTAAACAATACCATTATTCCATTTTGTGAAACAATTATGAATCTTGGTGTGGCTGTAAGCGAAACATTGAACTGGTCGCAACATGTGATGAAAGTGTGCCAAAAGGTATATCAAAGCCTGCATCCTCTGAAGCGGTTTAAAAATATATTTCCTCGGTCCTTGAAAATAAAGCTCATTCAATCACTCTTGTTTCCAATTCTCGAATACTGTGATACAGTTTTTACTGATATCAATAACGAGCAAAGCATGAGACTGCAACGTGCCCAAAATGCATGCATCAGGTATGCATTCGACATACAACCATACGCCCATGTATCCCCATTCTATACACAATTATCTTGGTTACGACTGAATGGCAGACGTAGACTCCACGCAACTACTTTGGTGTATCAAGTGCTTTCTGAAAACACTCCTCCTTACCTATCCACCAGATTTCGCTACCTTAGTTCCCTGCACCTGTTCAATACCCGGTCAGGCTGTACGCTAGAAATTCCTGTGCATCGAACCGCAACCTACAACAGATCGTTCACTATCACCGCCACGAGCTGGTGGAATGAACTCCCCAATGACATCAGGGAAGCTAAATCTAAGACAAAATTTAAAATCCTTTGCCAGCGTCATCTTTTAAGCACTTCCAATCTTTCTTGAGTGTGAATGGGATGCATGAATGAGAGTGAATATGGTTGTTTATTGCAATGTGTTCCTGTATATAATTTAGTTATACTTTACTCACCTTAGTTTAGTTAGTGATACTTTAGTTGCTTTAGTTATACTTTAGGTTGTAAAGATTTCATATGTTTAAATTTTATGTAAAATAGACATTGTATATACATGAAGTGGTTAAGTGTAAGAAAGGGCCGGGAGCCCTAACTTCGCCACAATAAAGACGCTTTAATAATAATAATAATAACATTTTTGTGGCCATGTTCCACATGTTAGTTCAGAGTAGTTCACGAGAACGGGAACGGGAACCTTGAAATAAACTTAACCTAACATTTCGCAACGAGCTGGAAGTGTTTTGAAACGACATGATAACTTCTTAATTTTTAAAAAACAAATATTTTTCCTTGTAAGGTTAGTTTAGGAGCATTTGACTTGTGACCCGAACTTTTAGTTAAGGTTAAATAAGTAATAACAGAGTCGTTCTTCACAAGTTGTCATTGAATCAAAAATGGTGGATACCCGATTTGGTGGTATGAATCAGAACGAAGGAGGAACCAAGGAACGAGTTGCGGCTGCCATCTCTCGATTCACCTTTCGATTCACAAGCGAATCGATTCATTTCGTTCCCTGAATCATGATTCAATCGTTCACTGCAATGACTCGTTCATTATGAATCACTCGTTCAGAATCTTCCCATCTCTACTTCCCAGCCCCAGTAGGCAGTGCACAGTTTATTCTACACACACTGACTACTATGTGAACTCCGTGGAAAGAGAAGATGAACTTGTACCAAGAATACAGGCAGCATTCCAAGTCATTCGCGACACACCACACATCCTGAACAGAGTCCAGATGTCAGTTACTACACCGTTGTGAACTGTACATCGAAGTAGGAGGGGAGGATATTGAACATATACTGTAATCAAATCATTGGGTGTACTGTTTCCTTCGTTCAGTATTTCATTCCATCTACAATGTTGTGAGTGAAGGAATACACAATCGTGGGGCAGCAGCGTTGTATCTTCGACCGTGTTAAATAATAAAGAACGTTACTGCGACCGACAGACGAGAGGAGAAACGATCTCGTGACAAGTGTGCCTTAATTACAGCGTATTCTTGTATTGTGTGTGCAATTACGGCCGTTTAATAAAAGAACTGTGGATATTACCTGTAAGGACAATTCTATGCGATTCGAACGAGCAAACTTGTCCGTACGCGCGGAGCATTATCTCTGTTTCCATCATGCACCCCACTTCCCATCCCTCCCCTTCTCTTCCGTGAAGCACGGCAGCGGCTTGTGCTCTGGCATAACAAGTACGGCGAGTTCGTCAATTTGAATCGCGCGCCAGGAAGTAACAAAGTAACGTCACTTTCTGGAAAAGAAAAATGTTGTCCACCAATCCCATTGCACAGTCGTTCTTAACATAACACGAAGAGCAGTCCTGATTTTTTCTTGTAGGTATAGTTCTGATACTCCCTGTATTTTCTGCTAAAATACAGGGTCTTTCATAAAGAATGAACCGATTTCATCAAGCTATAGTTTCCCAACAGTCAGTAGTACAAGATTAAACCTAAGACACATGTGTTTGACTGATGTTCAAGTTTAGTACTACAAGTGTTCAATATGACCACCACCAGCAGCACGGACCACATCAAGGCGATAAGACAATTCTTCCCAAACGCGTTGCAGCATATCACGATCCACTGAGATGATCACACGTGTTATCCGCTCTTGAAGGCCATCCAGTGTAATGGGTAGTGGCGGAACATAAAACGTGTCCTTGACGTATCCCCACAGGAAGAAGTCGCAAGGAGTGAGGTCTAGGGATCTGGGAGGCCATGCGAGTAGAGCACGATCCGTAGCAGTGTTGAATGGAGTCGGGGAGGGGAGGGGAGGAAGGCGCGGAGCACTCTACTGACTACTAATAGAAATGCGAGGCCGCGCCCTTTGTAACGATATGCGACTTGTTCCGCTGCGTGGCTTGAGTACGGCGCAATAAGCCTTCGAAATCGGTTCATTCTTTATGAAAGACTCTGTATATCAAATGAACCTGTGCACTAGCTCAATACTTCCAGAGACCGGGCGAGTTGGCCGTGCGGTTAGGGGCGCGCAGCTATGAGCTTGCATCCGGGAGATAGTGGGTTCGAGCCCCACTGTCAGCAGCCCTGAAAATGGTTTTCCGTGGTTTCCCACTTTCGCACCAGGCAAATGCTGGGGCTGTACCTTAATTAAGGCCACGGCCGCTTCCTTCCCACTCCTAGGCCTTTCCTATCCCATCGTCGCCATAAGACGGTGCGACGTTAAACCAATTAAAAAACTTCCAGAGTTGTAACAATTTGAAAGCTGTTTGTAGAACACAATGATCTTTAGTTCCTAACGTAAAATTATACATGTATACTTCATTGTTAACTGTTACGTCTTTCAGCGTTCATTCTGCAAGTCTCTTGGAATTAATCGACAGGCAGCGTGATTTTGCACTTTGTTAACATGACTCTGTCACTGCTTACACTGCGAATAACTACATGAGAGAAAATCGCTATCCACAGAACACAGTTATTAGTAGGGACTTGTAGCCCCCTCGGTCTTGCCAATATGGGTATGGCGTGCCCCCTCCCTCCTCGCTTAACGCATGCTGCAGGTAGACAGCACGCTACAAGCCTGTTGTGATTGAAATGGGCACAATGATGGATCACGGCCGACTGGATCCCTCGCTGCGCTCCTGTAAGGAGCTAGCTAGAGCGACGCATCAACTCGGCCGTGGATGGATGCATAAAATTAGCAAATAATCCACTAGAGGTAGCACTGGCGCTGCAGTCGCGTGCGAAGTTGAACGAGCGCGCTGTTTGGCAAAAGCTGGATTGTTCGGCACTGTCACTACTGGAGTTTCTCGATAAAATGCAGTCTTATACTTCTCTTAAGGAAAATGTTAGTCTCCTGGGCAGCTTATGGCTGCACAGGGAGGTTCATAAAAAGCAAAGGCGTATTATTTAAACAGGTATGTTTATTTGAAATTCATTTTCGTGCGATTAAAATAATAATTTGTGTGACACGTATCGCCATGTCGATTGCCCTACTTGCGCTGACTTCGCGGTTTCTTTCGCTGTCGGCGTGAATGAGGTTCAATGGACTTTACCATGAAGACTGAAAGAAATGTTTTAGAAAATATAAGGGAAGACATTTTTCTTTCACTGAATGGCCATGTCTTTGAGAGCGAATATCCAGAAAATCCAATGAAGAAGTCTACAAATATAGGCCTATGTATAGGCTACATCGTGTTGGCAGATCATACATCATGATCCCAATGTTAGATGTAGGTTAACAAAGACAATTTTGTTTCGTAACCAGTAGGTTTATACACTGTTACTCTTCATTATAATCAGAACGTAATATTGATTTCTCAACATATTTCTTACAGCGCTGATTGTATTGATGGGTATAATTGCCTCCTCATGGCCATGATTACTCAGTGTTTAGAGGTTAACCTGGTGTATTTCTTTTCTTTTCTTGTAATGCGCCAACGGCCGTAGCCGTGTTGAAACACCGGATCCCGTGAGATCTCCGAAGTTAAGCAACATTGGGCGTGGTCAGGAGTTGGATGGGTTGCCACGCGCTGTTGGTGGGGGGTAAGGGAATGGAGGAGCGGAAAGGAAGTGGCCACCCTACCGCACGTAAACTCCGGCTCAGGAACACCTCTGCGGAGGTTCGGACCTGCCTTCGGGCAGAATAACCCGTACCTCTTGTAATGCCACTGATGTGCATGATACTGAGCGAGTGGTTGCGGGTTTTGGGTCGCGTAGGTGTGAACTTGTATTCGGGAGATGGTGGGTTCGAACTCCACTGCCGGTAACCTTGAGAATGCTTTTGCGTAATTTCCCATTGTTACACCTGGGGCTGTACCTTAATTAAGGCCACGGCCGCGGCGGCCCCAGGTTCGATTCCCGGCCGGGTCAGGGTTTTTTAATTATAATAATTAATATCCCTGGCTTGGGGACTGGGTGTTTGTGACGTCCTTAATCTTCCTTTCCTCACACACAACATTCCACACTACCGCCATTCCAATTAAACGCAGGTTCATAAATTATGGTGCCGGAAGGGGCAAAAGATCCACATGGGTTGACGCCCCGAACAAATAGCATTTTAAAAAAGCCCTTTCCTATCACATCGTCTCCATAATATCTATCTATATCGGTGTGAAGTAAGGTAAATTATAAACAAACTATTATTGTAAAGATTTTTTCAGTTCTCTTCAATCATATCATTTACACTCTCACTTTCCATTAAAGGAAACAACTTAAAATCTTAAAGCAAATCAAACATTTCACGAGAAGCTAAATAAAAATCTCCACAATAAACTGAAACCACAACTGAGTGTCATACTTCCATTTGTAATCACGTTCAGAATATAGTGATGACAATAGTAATAATATTATTGGCTTTACGCCCCACTAATTACTTTTACCGTTTTCGGAGACGCCGGGGTCCCGAAAGTTTGTCCCATGGGAGTTCCTTTACGTGTCGGTGAATTTCCGATGCGAGGCTGACATATTTGAGCAACAAATGCCACTGGACTGAGCTAGGATCGAACCTGCCAAACTCGGGCTCAAAAAGCCAGCGCCTTAATCGGCAGTGACAATATTTTGTCTACTTTGCTCCAAAATCTCACCAACGCTTTTAGGCCCCAAAACACTCTGATTCGCTTCGTACGAAAGAGAATGTTTTCGGTCGTTGAGCAAAATTATGCTGTACTCCTGCCCATTTATTACTTTTACACAAGAGATTACGAAATATACGTATCCCCATTCTAAAGGTATGTTATTAGACGACTTAACATGAACAGTAGATTGATTTTGCAACTGAACACCGTCCTCTCTAATCAAGCACTTGTTCTGTATTTCTTCTTTCTGGCCTTTCTGTCTACTGGACAGAAACGTCGCAAGTATATTGTAGTCGCTGAGAATGTTTACATGTATGAATTTTAAACAATATCGATATACACACAGTTTTAAAAGTCCCCTATTTACAATGATGAGCACAGCAGAGCGATCTGCTTGCCAAACAGCAGAGATTTCAACATGCTCGGCTGGTTACAATGATTCTCTCGCAGACGGTGGCACTGCTGCTTCCTCTAGGCCCGGTTTCTTCAACGAATGTTAAGTGTTAACACTGCTGTTAAGGAGACTTAACACACAATTTAACAAAATGGTCGTCTCATCAAGGCCCGGTTTCATCAACACATGTTAGTACTTAACAAGGTGTTAAATCATTTTAACATACGATTTAAGAAAATTTGCGTTTCATTGACAAATGTTAACATTAACAAATGTTAAACTGCGTATTAAAGTTAACATCAGCCATTTCCAATGTTAAATGGCTAACATTAGCATTTAGCAACCTGTTCCAAAATGGCTGCTGTGAATCTCGCTTTCGAGGCGGAATTGCTCTATTTAGATCTTTTACAAAACAATCCTGATCGAAGAAGAGTTCAGCGACGTAATGACTTTGAAAATTTGACGGATCCGAAATTTCTTCATAGATACAGGTTATCGAAAACAGTCGTTGCTAAGGTTATTGACGAAATTCAAGTGAGGTTAGAATATCCTACGAAGAGAATCTTACCTCTTTCTCCAATGTTGCAGGTACTGATAATAATACGAGTTTTTGCTACTGGTTATTTTCACATAATGGCCGGAGACAGTGCTGGAATTTCTAAAGCCACTGTTAATAGAGTTGTTTGTCGAGTGTCTGCAGCAATAGCATCCATGAGAAGGAGGTATATAACATTCCTTTCAGTAGAAGAGCGTCAGCAAATTATCTGCGACTTCTATGAAATAAGCCGTTTTCCTGGTGTTCGTTCTACGTGCAATAGATTGCACATATGTAAGAATCCAATCACCTGGAGGCAATTGGGCCGAAATATATCGTAATCGAAAGGGATATTTCTCTGTTAATGTTCATGTTCAGGTGATTAGTGAGCCTAACCTCCAAATCAGGGATATACTTGCTAGGTGGTCTTGTTCTGCACAAACAATACAATATTTAATAACTCCCATATCGGAGCACAGTTTGAAGTGGGACAATTAACGAAGTGATTTTGTTAGGTGACAGCGGATACCCGCTAAAAAAAGTATCTGTTTACCCCATTGAAACCCTCGCGGACTTTTTCCGCGCCTCGTCCTTTTCCTTTATCGTCAAGCCATCTGTGCGCTTGCACTCAATAACTTACATATATTTACTAACTAATTCAATTAACAACTCTTTTTCGAAGGAGGAAAAATTAGAACTACGATTCCGTTTCACTTCACGCGCCATATTTTACAGCTGTGCTCAAACAAAAGCGCATCGGAGCGCGCTGTAAAACAGCATGTTCGTACCACTGCCTCCTTGATTCGCACCAGTTCGCAATATTGGGAGAGTTAACAGTCGATTAGTTAACATTTCACAAGAAAAGTTTGATGAAACGCAAGAAACCTAACAACATGTTAAATTTCTAACTCCGTATTAACTAACTACTTGTTAGTATATATTTAACATGTGTTGATGAAACCGGGCCCAAGAATTGTTAACTCTAACAATTGTTAAATCTTGTGTTAAATTAACCTGGCAGCACCCCTGTGTTAAACCTCTTAACAAATGCTAAAATTTCAAAATGGAGACATGTAGAAGACGTAAGTTTGAAGCTTTACTGCTATATGAGGACTATTTATAAACTGAAGAAGGCAAAGGACGACCCATACTAACAAATAACGACCTCTTAGAGTTGTCAGAAGAAAGATTTCTAATTACCGAAGCCATAATGAACAAGGTACCTACTAGACGATATAGGTTAGAGTTTCCAACAGATTGCGACTTAACAATCTCTCCAGTGCAGCAGTTGCTTATAGATTTTACAAGGATGGTTCAGACCCTGCGTCCAATCGATTTCAACTAGCTTAATGTACCTGCTGGGGGATACTCAACAGTAACTCGTGTAGAAGGGTTTGGGTCAATACCGTACAGTTTCGTTTTCGAAATAAATGAGGACGAATGTCATGAGGCAGGATCCGCTTCGGACCACGTGGAGGGGATAGAACACTAAAATGCGAACACATTTAACTTGAACTTATTAGGTCCGCAACCTAATAATTTCCGAAAAAAAATACGAATTCCCGATTGTAAAGCACCGCGTATATACTTGAAAAGTTACACACTACCGAAGTATAGCAGTGGCCGAGTGGTCATCGTACTTGTCTACAAACCACAACGATGGTAGTTCGAGTCCCGCGTTAGATTACTTTTTTTAAAATACAAATTTAATTATTTCAGGGAATGTGAAGGTAAAAATGCGAATAAAAGTAATGATCAAATTGCAGTGGAACTTTATTTCCTACCTCAAATTAATATAGTCCGCCTCTGTGGCGTAGTGGTTAGCGTGATTAGCTGCCACCCCCGGAGGTCCTGGTTCGATTCCTGGCTCTGCCACGAAATTTGAAAAGTGGTATGAGGGCTGGAACGGGGTCCACTTAGCCTCGGGAGGTCAACTGGGTAGAGGACTGTTCGATTCCCACCTCAGCCATCCTCGAAGTGGTTCTCCGTGGGTTCCCACTTCTCCTCCAGGCAAATGCCGGGATGGTACCTAACTTAAGGCCACGGCCGCTTCCTACCCTGTCCCATCCAATCTTCTTTCCATCCCTCCACAAGGCCCCTGTTCAGCATAGCAGGTGAGGCCGCCTGGGGGGTACTGATCATTCTCCCCAATTGTATCCCTCGACCCAAAGTCTGAAGCTCCAGGACACTGCCCTTGAGGCGGTAGAGGTGGGATCCCTCGCTGAGTCCAAGGGAAAAACCGACCCTGGAGGATAAACAGATTAAGAAGAGATCCAGCAGTAACTGTGAGAACGTTTAGACCTATATTAATTTGAGGTAGAACACAAAGTGTACCGGTACTGCAATTTGCGTAATATTTTTGTTCCAATTTTTAAATAACTTTCCCTGAAACGAGACTCGAACTCACGCCTACGACGCTCGCAGACAAGTACGATGACCACTATGCCACAACTCCTAAATATATACGCCTTGCATTGGAATCGGGGTTTCATCAATTTTTCAGAAGTTATTAGGTTGCGGACCTGACATGTTTAAGTAAAATTTGTTCGCCTTTAGTGTTATATCACCTCCACTTCGTCCGAAGCGGAGGTTTGTAATGACATCTGACCTCGAGACACTTTCCATGTAGGCCTAATTGTAGGGGTAAAAGATCTTCATAGGTCGACGTCCCGAACAAATAGTATTTTTTTTAAGAAAAAAGGCCTAATTGTAGGCGACTATGTTCACGAGGGCAAGAAAAGAGTGTGTAGAATTCTATAAAGAATTCTTGCTGCCATTGCAGCATTAACAAGGCACTACATTATTTTCCCCGCAATAAAAGAATGCCCGAAAATCATTCAAAACATATCAATTATCACATTTTCCCGGTGATGTAGGAACCTTAGATTGCACTCCTACAAGAATAGGCTATATAGAATGTTGTGATATAACAGTCCTTTATTTCATTTTTTAAGCACACTCGCATAATTTTAAATTAAAACTATAACAACATTTGTCTCGCATTCATCATAATAACGCTGTTGTTGCCTCTTACTTGACATGTTTACTTCTTAGCGGTCTCCGCTAACCATAACCTATAATATTGTCAACCATGTGTCTGTGTGACAAAATACTATTTCAGCACGCCAATAGGAGCGCTATATGTAAAGAAACAAAAGACGCTCACTGCCAAACGCGTTCAGAAATCTTACGGAAATGTGTTAAATTGTCTTTAACAATTGTTTCGTAACAAATGTTGGAAATATGTTCGTGAAACAGGGTACTTTTAAACGAAGTGTTAAATTAATAACAATTGTTAGTTAACATTTGTTAAGCAAAATTTAACATAGAGTTGAAGAAACCGGGCCCTAGTGTATTATTTTCTAACTCTATGGGTGGATGTATAGCAATATACTCGCTGTGCCTTCAGCACTACCCGTTCACTCCCTTCTCGTCCTTTTCAGTGGCAGTGTTGATTGTTTATGGCGGTACACCATTTCTGTGCATGCGTGTACAATCCTCAGCCCGAAGACTGGTTGTATCCTCAACAGCTCCACGTTTAGCTGTCAGAGATGGCCTAGGCATCTCTGAAGAGGCGTACTAGGGAAATGAGGAATGATGTAGTTTCCCGTTGCTTTCCTAACTTAGCCGGAAGTTACTTTACATATCAGTCTGTCAAGCCAACCGAAATGCATGCACCACTAGCATTACTAGTACCGCTCATACCTCAGTCACTTTCATTTTGTGAAAAGCAAGAATAGACTCAGACAGATAGATCTATGCAAGTCACAAATTTGCACTGGCCCATACCAGAAGACATAGTGCGCTGTAAACACTAGGTCTCGCCGGCAAAGGCGTTCTCCCTTGCAGGTGGATAAATCCTCCCGATTGATCCACCTCCAATTATTATTTCTGAGATAATTTAAAACATGCCCTGTACAAGACGAATCCTCCCACTACACTAGAAATGGAACATAATATTGGTCAGGAAATTGCTGGGGTTTCTGAACATGGTAGCTTCAACACCTCCTATCATTATTTGGCAAGTAAAGGCATTCTTAAAAAGTTGTTTGTGATGATGATGATGATGATGATGATGTTTGCCGGGCTAAGTGGCTCAGACGGTTGAAGCGCTGGCCTTCTTACCGCAACTTGGCAGGTTCGATCCTGGCTCAGTCCGGTGGTATTTGAAAGTGCTCAAATACGTCAGCCTCGTGTCGGTAGATTTACTGCCACGTAAAAGAACTCCTGTGGGACTAAATTCCGGCACCTTGGCGTCTCCGAAAACCGTAAAAGTAGTTAGTGCGATGTAAGGCAAATAACATTATTATTATTATTATTATTATTATTATTATTATTATTATTATTATTATTATTATTATTATTATTATTATTATTATTATTATTATTATTATTATTATTATTATTATGTTTGTTGTTTAAAGGGGCTTACCGGTACCAGCTAGGTCATCGGCCCAAGATTGTTTGCACCGAGCTCGATAGCTGCAGTCGCTTAAGTGCGGCCAGTGTCCAGTATTCGGGAGGTAGTGGGTTCGAACCCCACTGTCGGCAGCCCTGAAGATGGTTTTCCGTGATTTCCCATTTTCACACTAGGTAAATGCTGTACCTTAATTGAGGCCACGGCAGGTTCCTTCCCACTCCTAACCCCTTCCTGTCCCATCGTCCCCATAAGACCTATCTGTGTCGGTGCAACGTAAAGCAACTTGCAACATATAGGCTATTTGTACTAAGTCTTTTGTTGTACGATTCATCTCCCCACTATTGACCTCTGCACGCATGCAGTAGAAGAGCGAGCGCCCGCCCATAGTAAAGAACATCACGCGTCGGAGTAAAGCATGTCTGATCACACTGTAACAACGAGCTAGAATTAAGACAAGATAAGAAATAAGACTAGTCTTCTTTCTAGGTCTCTGCCCTGTAGTAAACACGCACTAGTTATTCTGCGACTTAAGAACCAACATGAAACAATCGACAAGCCAGTTTATTAACTGTTTCGTATATCATGAAACATATGAAGTTAGAAACACTGCTCAGGAAACAATTCAATTATAACTTCGTCGTCCTGTTTCTTACTTTCTGCAGAGCGAGGAGGTTGTGTAAACTGGTTGTGATCTGCTGAGAAACTTATCTCTAGCACAGAACTGTGTTATCTGTGAACAAAGAGGCTGAGAACAAAGAAGGTACTGATAGTAGGATAAGATAATCTAGTTCGGGGAGTGTTTCGGCTGACAAGGAACGGTGGTCTTCTGTTACCTAGTGGTGTGACAAACGGTTATTTTTTTGTAACTGCTACATCTGTCACTGCGACAATAAAGTAACTGTGAAAAGTAACAGTTTAAAATAACGTCCAACGTTACTCACCTTTTATTGGTCACAGTTTCAAGCTTACCTCCTTACAGCTGTGTTGCGTGCGAAGTCCCATTCATTCACTCGCACATGCGCGCACCCATCACTACAGCAAAACACACATTCCTATTTGCTATAAAGTTAACGAGAGGCAGACAACGAATGAAATGAGAAGACAACACAGTCTTTTCTGAAATCTAGAGGAGTGAGTTTGACAATGCCCCGATCAAGGATAGAAGACAAGAAAACATGATGATCTGTCTGCCAAACCTTGACACAAACCGGTACAAGAGGATCGATTAAGTAACATGAACTATACTGCTAATAATAAGAGATGGCTTGTGACATTTCGTAGAGGGAGGTCCGTTTACTGCCTGCCGAGGCGGGATAAAGGGAGTGGCTGTGTGGTTGCCATGGAAACGAGGGTGGGGCGACTGCGGTTGCCGTGGAGATAAAACTTCAGGGCAGCTCGTCTTGCTGGGAGTTGCCAAACCTGTCGCTGATAAGAACCTGATTGTTTGTATAAGAGTGATCGCAAATGGGACTACACCGCCTGGCCAGGTAGTCTACAAGAGATCACAGTGGTCAGATTGAAGGAGGAAACAAGTGAGCCGGAAGCGAGGGGTAAGAGCATGTAGAAAGGAATGCTGGAATGTGGCAACATCGTGAAATGGCACGTGCAATGCTCCTCCCTCCAACCTTACCTGTCAGACACCAACTTTAGTTAAGTCTAGTATAATGTTATGTTATCTATAATATCAATATTGAAAGTTAATATACTAATTTATTTATGGTACAAGAAAAATTATACGGGTGAAACTTGTTGTTGTTTGAGTCATCAGTCCATAGACTGGTTTGATGCAGCCCTCCATGCCACCCTATCCTGTGCTAACCTTTTCATTTCTACGTAACTATTGCATCCTACATCTGCTCTAATCTGTTTGTCATATTCATACCTTGGTCTACCCCTACCGTTCTTGCCACCTACACTTCCTTCAAAAACCAACTGAACAAGTCCTGGGTGTCTTAAGATGTGTCCTATCATTCTATCTCTTCTTCTCGTCAAATTTAGCCAAATCGATCTCCTCTCACCAATTCGATTCAGTATCTCTTCATTCGTGATTCGATCTATCCATCTCACCTTCAGCATTCTTCTGTAACACCACATTTCAAAAGCTTCTATTCTCTTTCTTTCTGAGCTAGTTATCGTCCATGTTTCACTTCCATACAATGCTACGCTCCACACAAAAGTCTTCAAAAACATCTTTCTAATTCCGATATCAATGTTTGAAGTGAGCAAATTTCTTTTCTTAAGAAAGCTCTTCCTTGCTTGTGCTAGTCTGCATTTTATGTCCTCCTTACTTCTGCCATCGTTAGTTATTTTACTACCCAAGTAACAATATTCATCTACTTCCTTTAAGACTTCGTTTCCTAATCTAATATTTCCTACATCACCTGCCTTCGTTCGACTGCACTCCATTACTTTTGTTTTGGACTTATTTATTTTCATCTTGTACTCCTTACCTAAGACTTCATCCATACCATTCAGCAACTTCTCGAGATCTTCTGCAGTCTCAGATAAAATAACAATATCATCGGCAAATCTCAAGGTTTTGATTTCCTCTCCTTGGACTGTGATTCCCTTTCCAAATTTCTCTTTGATTTCCTTTACTGCCTGTTCTATGTAAACATTGAAAAGGAGAGGGGACAAACTGCAGCCTTGCCTCACTCCTTTCTGGATTGCTGCTTCTTTTTCAAAGCCCTCGATTCTTATCACTGCAGACTGATTTTTATACAGGTTGTAGATAATTCTTCGTTCTCGGTATCTGATCCCTATCATCTTCAGAATCAGAAATAGCCTGGTCCAATCAACATTATCGAATGCCTTTTCTAGATCTACGAATGCCATGTACGTGGGCTTGTCCTTCTTGATTCGATCCTCTAAGATCAGACGTAAAGTCAGGATTGCTTCACGTGTTCCTACATTTCTTCTGAAGCCAAATTGATCTTCGCCCAACTCAGCTTCAACTTGTTTTTCCATTCTTCTGTAAATAATACGTGTTAACATTTTGCAGGCATGAGATACTAAACTAATGGTGCGGTAGTTTTCACACCTGTCAGCACCGGCTTTCTTGGGAATAGGTATAACAACATTCTGCCGAAAATCGGATGGGACTTCTCCTGTCTCATACATCTTGCACACTAAATGAAATAACCTTACCATGCTGGTTTCTCCTAAGGCAGTCAGTAATTCAGAGGGAATATCATCAATTCCAGGTGCCTTGTTCCTATTTAGGTCACTCACAGCTCTGTCAAACTCTGACCTCAAAATTGGGTCTCCCATTTCATCAGCATCAACAGCCTCTTCATGTTCCAGAACCAAATTATCTACATCGTTACCTTGATACAACTGTTGGATATGCTCCTGCCATCTTTCTGCTTTGTCTTCTTATAATAACTTATAATAATATAATAACGTAGATATCCCTGCGCGATGTCTGAGTCAACGATTACCCCTGAGCAGTTGAATATGTCATAACAGTTTACACTTTAGTTACGCAGCAACTTAAACAAATACACAGTAGAGTACATTATACCGGTACACAATAGTGTATTTCACTTAAAGCAATCTCCTACGAAAGTGCTCTCACTTAGAAGACATGCGTACCATCTGAACTCCGAAGGTCATATTCTGTTTCTGTAAGCTGCTACTAGTGACAGTTCCCACTTCCCAGTTACTGTTTTCACTAGTACGTTATTCTGTTGTAGTTACTCGGTAACCTGTTTTTTTTTGTCCTCGTTACATTTGCAACAGTGACAGGCATGTAACTGTGACAAAGTAACTGCTACGTTATTTTTTAGCCATCTCTATGTTACACAGTATTTTGTAAACTTCATGGACCGCTTTACTGCTGCATATAACAAAAACAGAGACGAAACTAGGGTACATCTGTCGAGTCGTCCGCCAAGAGGATCGTTTAATCTCTATGTAGATTATGAAATAAGAGATTTGTCTGTACATTGCTCAGAATTTTAAAAAATGGCATTACTGTATAGGTCCTGTCGACAGTAAGAAGGAAATGCACTTTGTAATTTTCCGTCCTGTCTGTCTGTCTGTCTGTCTGTCTGTCTGTCTGTCTGTCTGTCTGTCTGTCTGTCTGTCTGTCTGTCTGTCTGTCTGTCTGTCTGTCTGTCTGTCTGTCTGTCTGTCTGTAGACTAGTGTCCAAAAGTTAAGCATAATCACTAAACGAGACCATACCGCCTGATAGGAATGTCAGACGGATTGCTGAACAAACGGAAGCTGAATCACACACCATATTGTAACCGTCCAGGCTTCTCCAGCCCTACTAATTTAATAGAATATCATTTTACACGATATCATTTGATGTCAAGTTATCCGCCATCGGCAATTATTTGTAATAACATATTTATTCAACGTCAATCATTTGTAATCAAGGCATTTTGGAATCATATTGTATATATGATAACATCGTTTTATTATTTAAATTATTATATTATGTAGGATAAGAATTCATTATGTTGTAAATACGGTCAATATGTTGAGACATAGTTGTTTTCATTTCATCTCATATTTGTGTATACGGAGGGTTATTCTTGAAGCTTGGGATTTTGCGTGAGTCATGGGTTTATTTTATGACCAAGGCTAGTAAACAGCGACCCGTGCGCGAGGCTTGCAAGCTGGTCAGCTATATCATCGCCACGCCTTCTGGACTTGTCGAGGAGGAAGAGAAGGGGAGTTGATGCTTCGATCTATCGAATCAGATACTTCGTTGTATATGAGTTTTGAGATTGAACTGTTACCAAGAGTGGGGGTGAGCCCGGATATATACTGATTCTCAACACGAGAACGGAACCTTACGACCTTACAACCTTACACCCTAACTACGTGAACTCCATCACTACTACTTCTACTGTGAACATCTACTTTGTACGACGTGATTTGATTTTTGATACAGTGTGTGGTCGCTCCGCGACATAGTTATTTTTGTACAATGTGTTATCGCTTCGATACAGTACTCAGCTGCGGTAATGTTATCGGATCTGCGTGAAACAAATCAAGCTTACGGCTTGTGTTATTTTCAGTAAATATTCTGGACGAAGAACTATGTTTAGTTCAAGTCTACGGAATTTTGGTACAAGTCTGTACCGTATAAATAGTATAGCTCAGTTGGTTTGAGATTTCTACTAATATGGAAAAATTCATATCTCTGAATTTTCTCCTCATACGATCAACGCTGATCAGTTATTACAAGTATAGGGCCAATGTCTAATTTAAAGACTAGGCAAGTAGGGAGTGTTAGTCCAGATAGCCCGTACCATATCAGAGAAGGAAGGAAGGAAGGAGGTCCATGGAGCAAAGTCTACATCGAGAAGAAGAGAACGAGTAACCACGGAAACCAGATGACGTCAACGAAAGCTGCAATTGGTGAGCTTCAGTTAGATAAAGCAAGCAATGGTAAATTCAGTAAATTATAAATCCCTCCACGCTTTAAGGAACTTTTCCGATTCATCTCATTGTTTTGTATAATAAATTCATTTGTATTTTATATTGCGTTAATTTTCTTTCTTAAGCGATACTTAATGGTTAATTATTTAAAATCCTACCCCTGTGATTTAAGTATAAGTCTCTATGCTAGTAAATATAAATTTTGGTTTACAGTTTTATTTAAAACTGTAACCATGGCGCCCAAACATTACATAGAGAAATGGGGAACCATGGAATGTTAATTGTTTCTATTTGCGTGGCAATTTGCGGGCAAGCCACAAATAGTTTATTTAATATTCATGTGTCCAAAGATAATAACTTTCATCTCCCCAAGTGTTTTGGACGAGAGGGAACAGTTACAATATGTCGCACAACTTGTCCAAAAAACAGTGTCAGAAAGTTTCTGATAGCTAAGGTACACCTTTGACAACAACTAACAAAACTTGGCAATGTCTTCCACAACTAAATATGCTGTTAATAGGGTGTGTGGTTACCCCTAACGGCCACACATGCTTCGCAGCGATGTGGCATGATCTCTATCAAATGGCCCAAGAGCTCTTACGGCGGTCGATCTCATTCCTCCGAAAGGGCAATGCGTTGGTCTTGGAGGGTCCTTGGTGGAGGCTGATGGGATGCAATTCGCCTCCCCAATGCATCCCAGGCATGTTCTATAGGATTCAGATCCGCAGACCTCGCTGGCCAGTCCATGCGATGAATGTCTTCCCCAGCCAGAAATTCATCTACCAGAGCAGCGCAGGGCGGTCTGGCATTATCGTCCATTAAAAGGAAGTCTGGAACAACCGCATCTCTGAAGAGTCGAACGTGTGGTCTAAGTACCTCATCCCTGTATCTCCGAGCGTTAACAGTGTTCCTCGGACCACCCACGAAGATAAGCAGATCCGTACGGCCATTCAACATGATGCCGCCTCACACTATGTCGCCACCACTACCATACTGGTCCCGTTCCACGATGTTCCTGTGGTTGTATCGGCTAACCGGTTCTCTCCAGATTAATGTGCGACCAGAATCGTTCTGTAAACTGAAGTAGGATTCATCTATGAAGAGCACATGCCTCCATTCATTCATGGTCCACTTTCGATGTTGACGGCTCCACAGTAAACGGGCCCGTCTCTGTGCTGGGGTGAGCGGAACGCACACCGCTGGTCGTCGGGCAAACAGCCCTGCTGTTCTGAGCCTCCGGTACAGTTTGCCGGGAAACGGCAACCCCTGAAACGGCTGCAAGCTCCGCTGACAATTGTCTTACAGGTGCACTCCGATTTCGTCGGGGGGTTAAGGCCAGATATTGGTCCTGCTGTGGGGTGGTTATCCTTGGTCGACCTGGTACTGGCCTACGACTAACATCTCCTGTGTTTCAGAATCGTCTCCAGAGCCTGGAAGTGACATTTTGTGGCACATTCAAGGATACGGCGACTTCAGTCTGTGCCTGGCCTGCTTCCAGGCGGCCGAGTATTCTACCCTGCAAAACGGGGTCCAAATGGCGTCGTTCTGCCATTATGTTGTCACGTTCACCACGAGGCTACACTCCGCACACTAAAACAGGACAAACACGACTGAGGGAATATGGGGCGCAGGCACTGGCTGTGTTTACCTTGCGGTTACGCCGCTAATCAAAGCAGGGAACACTCCTTTCCTATACAGAGCGAACACGTAAGGTTGGTAGGTGCATATGTCGTGCGATTTGCGGTCTATTTCCTGTTGCCCTGCTTACTCGTAACTTATGCTTAACTTTCGGACACTAGTGTATGTATGTATGTATGTATGTATGTATGTATGTATGTATGTATGTATGTATGTATGTATGTATGTATGTATGTATGTATGTATGTATGTATGTATGTATGTATGTATGTATGTATGTATGTACGCGTACACGAGAAAATGGTTAAACAGAATTTAATGAGAATCGGTATGTAAAGTTGGCGAATGAACCTCTACAATTTAGGTTATGAATAATTTTATTCACGCTGAGTGAAATGGCAGTTTAGGGGAAGGCCTAAAATGCAATTCTGAAAAATCTATGTTATTTGTGGTCCTATCGATAAATACTACATAACTAAAGTTAAAAAGAATCACATGTCCGATCATTTATGTCTTATGCATTTTTACCGTACCGACTATAATAATAGAGATATTCATGATTTTTTTGCGAAGTCCAACATCAACGACGAGGGACGAAAAAACGGGTGAACAGAATTTAATGAAAATCGGTATGTAAAGTCGGGGATTAAGGAGCTACATTCTAGGCTATAAATAATTTAATTCATGCTTGATGAAATGGCAGTTTAGGGGGAGGCGCCTAAAATATAATTTTGAAATACCTACAGTAAGTTATTGGTCCCATCGAAAAAGTACTACATAACAGAAGTTATAGAGAATTCAATTTCCGATCATGTATGTCTCAAACAATTTTACCGTACCGACTATGATAACAGAATTCATGAATTTATACTGTCGTTGCTTAGTCCGAGCATTGCTACCATGGAAATACTGTTCAATCATGTTAACTGACGATGGTGTTTGTGAAGGTGTGAAACTGCGTGGTCATTGATCCATATCGACATGGAAAATTGTGAATATGATTACAAAAATTAGAGTAAAATGGTAAAGGAACGATCTTCTTCTTCGTCTTCTTTTGCTATCGCTTTTCCCACGCCTACGGGGTCGCGGGTGCGAACTGCGTCGCACATGTGGATTTGGCTCTGTTTTATGGCCGTATGCCCTTCCTGACGCTAACCCTATCGGGAGGTGTGTAATCACTAGTGCCGGGACTTTTTAAAAAAAATGCATATGCGCATATGCAAATGCATATTTTGAACGTTAATGCATATTTTTAACGTTAGTGCATATACAGACATATTTTTCTCTTATGTGTGATCGGTTATCTAAGATTTTTGAACGAAATGAAAAATGTAATGACCTCTGTATGTTGCACATCACTTGAGAAGACTTCCCTAATCAAGGAAAGTGCTTTCAGTGTCCCAATACGAGTAGGTAGATTGATAATGACGTTTTTCACAAAAGTAATTTCCTTATTTCTGACATTCCTTTCTCCTTTTCCTTAGAGTAGCCTCGCATGGTTTGCTTAAACGAGTGCGTTCATCTCTTAACTTGCTCTTCGTCTATTGCAGTGTTTTACCAGATTAAACTGTAAAAATGCCTGATTTGCCAGAAGAACCGAGCAGTCAGTGCCGGTGTACAAGTATTGCCCATTTACGTCAATCGACGTAGAATGATTATTTTCAGCGTATAAATTAATTATGTCCGACAACAGAAAGTCATTGACTTCTGAAAACATTTTGCAAAAAAAAAAAAAAAAAAAAAAAAAAGAAAACGTATTTATTAATTTAACACTGAGTAAATATGAAGTAATGAGTTTGGTAATTGTATTTTGTTTAATTTTTAGTGCATATGAATCCGTGCCGTAGTAATAACTATTGCGTGTTTCTGTCGTGGTTGGTAGTGTGGTATGTTATCTGAATATGATGAGGAGAGTGTTGGTAGGGACACATATACCCAGTTCCCGAGCCAGAAGAACTAATCAACACCGATTAAAATCCCCGACCCGGCCGGGAATCGAACCCGGGACCTTCTGAACCGAAAGCCAACGAGTCGGACGTAAAGGAACGATCCCTTGAAGAATAAAACATGTGATTGTCCCGTCAACGAGGGACACTACAGCTAGTACCGTAGGTGATGTGATTATCGTAAAAGCATAATTAAACAATGGTGGCACTGTAATGAGGCGTACTAGACAAGATGAGGAGTGAAATACCGTAATTTACCATAGCTTTCCTCAGAAAGTAAAAGTACTATTACAGCCAATGGCGTATCTACAGGCTAGCAGACCCCTGGTAAATGTTTAAGCTGGCACCCTACTTTCCGTTAGTTTCCCTAAATGGCATCCATTATTGTTTATTTTATATGTAACAACTACTTTCATATCCTGCAAATATGTGAAATATTTACAACTCCAATTACAAGACCGTGCGGTTAGGGTAGCGCAGCTGTAAGTTTGCATTCAGGAGAGGTGTATTAGAATCCTACCGTTAAAACCCTGAAGATGGTTTTCCATGTTCACACCAAGCAATAGGGAATCTTTCATTTTCACACCCTGCGTGGCTCTTGTCTTTCTTTGGCCGATACCTTTATTTTCCGAAGTGTTGGGTCCATTCCATTTTTCTCTCACTTCTTCTTCTTCCGTTTACCCTCCAGGGTTGGTTTTTCCCTCGGATTCGGCGAGGGTTCGCACCTCTAACCGCCTCAACGGCAGTGTCCTGGAGCTTCAGACTCTGGGTCGGGGGATACAACTGGGAAGGATGACCAGTACCTCGCCCAGGCGGCCTCACATGTTAAGCTGAACAGGGACCTTGCCGGGGGATGGGAAGATTGGAAGGGATAGACAAGGAAGAGGGAAGGAAGCGGCCGTGGCCTTAAGTTAGGTACCATTCCAGCATTTGCCTGGAGGAGAAGTGGGGAAACCACGAAAAACCACTTCCAGGATGGCTGAGGTGGGAATCGAACTCATCTCTACTCATTTGACTTCCTGAGGCTGAGTGGACCCCATTCCAGCCTTCGTACCACTTTTCAAATTTCGTGGCAGAGCCGAGAAACGAATTTGGGCCTCCAGGGGTGGCAGCTAATCACACTAACCACTACACCACAGAGGCGCACTTTTCTCTCACTGATTAGTGTTAATTGAGGATGGCTGTCCATTTCTACTTCCTCTTAAAACCACAATCGTCATCATCACCGCTACTTTTCTCTTTTCACGCCCGAGCAGAAATAATTCTCACGTATATTCCCTTAGAACAGTATTCATTCACATTATGAGTATAGAATGGGTGTTCCCTGTCTTGTGAACTGAATCATTGAGTATAAATCATGATAACTGTCAACTGACAGCTCCACAACTCCTCCTTGACGTAAATATTGACTTGTTTCAGACAGCAGTTTTATCACTGGCATAATCCTATTATGGATTAGAAAGTTTGTTAGACTTTATGATGGATAGGTGTTTGTTAATGATTGTATCTTGCGGTCTTTTAATGCATATCTCCTGCTTTTGAGCAGCCTAATTGATCTGGAGCCGTCAACTTGAGAGAGCGACCACAGGGGAGCTGAGTCGGATATTTCTTTCACTTATTTATGCCAGCCTTCTCAGTTTCATCTTTTTGTTCGACCTCACTTGGTCATCTGTATGTGGTGGAGCGTTAGAATATCACACACTGTGCCCCCTGTCTGTCGTAAGCAGAGAACTTGGCCAGAGAGAGGGCGTAACCTTCTATGTGGCCCGCCCCACCCCTTCAGGGTGGGGAATAAAAACTTAGATAGATAGATAGATAGATAGATAGATAGATAGATAGATAGATAGATAGTAAGCCGGGCTGAGTGGCTCAGACTGTTGAGGCGCTGGCCTTCTGACCCCAACTTGCCAGGTTCGATCCTGGCTCAGTCCGGTGATATTTGAAGATGCTCAGATACGCCAGCCTTGTGTCGGTAGATTTACTGGCACGTAAACGAACTCCTGCAGGACTAAATTCCGGCACCTCGGCGTATCCGAAAATCGTAAAAGCAAATAAGATTATTATTTGTCTGTCGCAAGAGGTGCCTAAAAGATGAAGCGCCAGAGGCTTCCGATTCCCTATCTGAATCTGCCATTGCTTACTTGTGCCAGGCTCCTCACTTTCATCTATCCTATCCGACCTGCCTTGGTCAACTCTGTTTCTTTTCCGACTCAGACGGTATTAGGGCACTCGAGGCCTTACATTTTTACGCCCTTCGTGATCCTTGTCTTTCTTTGGCCGATACCTTCATTTTTCGAAGTGTCGGATCCCTTCCATATTTTTCTTTCTGATTAGTGTTATGCCTTCAAATTTATTGTACAATAATTTCTTTCTTTCTTCTTTCTTAATCTGCTTACCCCCCAGGGTTCGTTTTTCCCTCGGACTCAGCGAGGGATCCCACCCCTACCACCTCAAAGGGCAGCGTCCTGGAGCGTGAGACATTGGGTCTGTTATATTTTCTGTATCGTGGTATATTTCCCTATTACTTCTTACTTTCCTCTTAAAACAATAACCTCCACCACCACCACCACCACCACCTGTCCGTCTTAAGAGGTGACTGAAAGGACAAGCGCCAGAGTCTCCCATCATGGCAGCATGAGTAGCGACCACCGGTCCCCTAGCTGAATCTGTCATTGCTTACACTTTCTTGTGCCAGGTTCCTCATTCCTATCCCACCTCCCTTGGTCAACTCCTGTTTTTTCTTAAGTCGCACCGACACAGATAGATCTTATAGCAACGTGGGATCGCATAGGGCTAGTAGTGGGAAGGAAGCGGCCCTCAGTGGTGTTCGAACCCACTATCTCCCGAATGCAAGCTGACAGCTACGTGCCCCAAACCACGCGGCCACTCGCTCGGTATGGAAAGACACTTCGAAAAATGAAGGTATCGACCAAAGGAAGACAAGGGCTACGAAGAAGCGTGAAAATGAAAGACTCCCTAGGCCTCGAATGCTCTAATACCGTCAGGTCGGGAAAGAACAAAAGTTGACCAAATGAGATCGGATAGGATAGATCAAAGTGAAGAGCCTTTCAAAAGTAAGTGGAAGCAGTGCCAGGACTCAGCTAAGGGCCCTGTAGTCGCTAACCAACGCTCCTAAGTTAAGAGCCCCTGGAGCCCCGTTTAGTCGCCTCTTACGACAGGCAGGGGATATCGTAGGTGTTATTCTACCGCCCCACCCACAGAGGGAAGTACGATAGGCAGGTGATACGGTGGGTGTATTTTACTGCGCCCAGGCATAGAAGGTGAAGCACTACCAACATTATACTGTAAATGACTGGAATATTATTTTGATGTTAATGACTCGAAGTATAATGCTATGCTCCTGCTTTACTAATTAAATCTACTATATTTTACTATTAAATTATTATTAACTTAAGAAAGTGACAGCTGCCATTGTCAGGTTTAGTAGCCTATCCGGCTCCATGGCTAAATGGTTAGCGTGCTGGCCTTTGGTCACAGGGGTCCCGGGTTCGATTCCCGGCAGGGTCGGGAATTTTAACCATAATTGGTTAATTCCGGTGCCTCGGGGGATCATTTCATCCTCATCACGACGCGCAGGTCACCTGCATCTCGGACACTCCCGCCACTAAAAGCCATACGCTATTCCACTCCTCCTCTGAAAGGGTAGGCGGGCCTCAGACGGTGATGTCGTTTCTCAGACCGGGAGATGTGTTACGGTGAAGGTGGTGCCTCGGAGAAGGTGAGGGGGTTGGCGGCCGTGTCCCGTACTAGTAGTGATGGGTAGTTCGCGAACGAACTAGTTCCTGGGAACTACTTCACTCCCACGAACTGTGAAGTGTTTACTCGTCTCTCGAGAACTACTTCGCGAACTATATATACACATACCAAAGAACATAACAAATGAACTGTGAAGTGTTCGCTCGTCTCTCGAGAACTACATCGCGAACTGTAGAACTTCACGAGTGTGAAGGGAATGGGAAGGAACTTGTTGGCGGACGAACTACTTCAGCGGTGCAAAGTGCTCTGGCGGGAAAATTACACATTTTGAAGTAGTTCGCGAAGTAGTTCGTAAAGTAGTTCTTTCTTGGGAGCGAGAGTGTTGGAGTCTGACGTTTAGCGCCACCGACGAGAAAAAGTTGACCAAGGCTCAGATGTTATAAATTTATGTTTCAGTCAGGGGATGGAATCACCACCAAGAAAAGGGTTCTCTTGCGATAACAGATCAGCGTTTAAAACATCTCATTTTCAAGTCGACAATATTTCACAGAAATTTTTATTATCTTTGAAAAGAAATAGATTTTTCCTACACTTACATTCCAGAGGGTTTGGGGGCGGGGGAAGAGAGTGTGAACTGACATTACCGGTAATAGGCACGTTCATCTCTCTAAATCTGTACGAATGTTACAGAGAAGTGCACCTGCGTGCTACCTGTTGTCCACTTTGTGTACTTCCTCGTTCGGGAAAGCTCGCGAAGCGATGAAGCCTTGTATGAAGGGAATGAGAAGGAAGTTGTTCGCGGACGAACTACTTCAGCGATTGCAGAGTACTCTAGCGGCAAAGTTACACATTTTGAAGTAGTTCGCGAAGTAGTTCGTGAAGTAGTTCTTTCTTGGGAGCGAGAGTGAATGAACTAGTTCCCAGAGGTGAACTGCTTCTTCCCAAAACTACGTACTAAGAACTGTCCCGGCATTCGCCTTAGTGCAGGAGAATGCAAAACCATTCTCAGGATAGCCGACGGTTAGGGCCAGCTATGAGGTTCATCCCTGTTCCGTCTCCCCAATGCTCGGTTGGCCGGTCAGAGTGCAGAGCTGTTGGACCACGGACCACTACCGACGTAGTAACCTAGTGATGGCAATACTCTAATGCCGAAACAACCTCGGTGAGCTATTTTCTTGGTCATCGCTAAAATACAGGAGTGACTGATCTACTTCCTCCATGGTCCTTGGTTTTGTTGTGTAAATGTTGATATGAACGGGCTGGGGCTGCCAGTCATTCATACACATCTGAAAAAGAATGAAAATCCACAGCCTGTTTCCAGACATTTGACCAGGTCAGGAATGGTATGAATGAAGCCCCTCATCTAGCGGCGAGGATAGGAATTGTGCCGCCTGCCGAAGCTTGTCGCACTCCTCTGGGGCAATGACTAATGACTGACAGACGAAATGAAAAATGATAATGGAGAGTGTTGCTGGAATGAAAGATGACAGGAGTATCCGAAGAAAAACCTGTCCCACCTCGGCTTTGTCCAGCACAATTCTCACATGGAGTGACCGGGATTTGAATCACGGAATCCAGAGGTGAAAGGCCGGCGCGCTGCCGCCTGAGCCGCGGAGGCTTCATCTCTGCACATACTCTGAGTAAATGGTGATTTTATCTTCGAAATCAGACTTTCCTGTAATGTATTACGTCAATGAATGGTAATGGTGCTATGTATGTTGGTATATTGATTCAAGATTTCGTAACGATATTGATGCAACTGCCTCCTAAATCCTACTTCTCTTCCTGTTGAGGGACGTCACTATACTACAGTAGGGCCCACGAGAGTTGAAGCACTGGTTGAAGTCTGACGTTTAGCGCCACCAGCGAGAAAAAAGTTGACTAACGCTGTTCGAAAATGGCCTGTTGCTATGGCAACGATAAGAGAGTTGCAACATTTTAGGACGCTATCACCACGTGGGTTGGCTTGCTCTCAGTCACTTTTGTCATTCATATTCTGACTGATTTATTTTCTCGATGAAGTGAGTGTGACGATTAATGTTGCATTACTGACATAAATATCTCTTATGGCTGGGGGAACTGTCGCGCCGTGGAGATTCCCCGCCGGGAGTAGAAGTGGTTTGACAGCTGTCTTAAGGCCGCTACACACGACCCAATCTGCTGGGCCCGATCTGCACCGTCCCTGCAGATTGGGTGGTGTGTAGGTTTGTTGGGACCAGATTGGCCGACAAAACTCATGTCGGGTGGTTGGTCGGACCGACCACACAACCTCCCAACTTACACTCCGGAAGTCGGCCGATAAGCTATCAGTTGTCTCGTCGCCACCTAGCACGTGTTACGTATTTTAGAGTGCAGTGAGCAGATTCAGTTAGATTAGTAGTTCACAATAGACAATAATATAGTTTAGATTAATTTTATAATTTTAGGTTAGTTTCTTCTCGTATTTTCTACTCATACGTAATTTCAGAAATAAATACTCTTACATTAAAGAAATATATATTTTAATCACTTACTTTTATGTATCCCTTCAGGCTATTGAAAATAGCGCAAAATGTTTATGGAATGATTTTAGACAAAAACTATGGTAAAATCAAATGTAATGGCGTATGGCTTTTAGTGCCGGTAGATCCCAGGAAGGTTTCGGCTCGCCAGGTGCAGGTCTTTTGATTTGACTTCCGTGGGCGACCTGCGCGTCGTGATGAGGATAAAATGATGATGAACACAACACATACACCCAGCCCCCGTGCCAGGGAAATTAACCAATGATGGTTAAAATTCCAGTCCCTGCCGCGAATCGAACCCCTGTGACGAAAGGCCAGCACGCTAACCATTTAGCCATGGAGTCGGGCAAAAGCTGTGGTGACACGGCTGCACTAAATTGCAAATCTCTGTAACTCGCTCAAGTAGCTAAAAATCTTAGAGTCACGATTAATCGCTCTTGAACACTCACACTTTCCCCCATTATAGTATCTTGTTTCTTTATTAAAGGCGCCACCAGGTAGAGCAGATCATTGAAAGTGTCGATATCCATTCGCAAAAAAATTCAAAAATCGAATGATTCTAGTTCTTTCATGATATTTGTATGACAATTTCTTCCTCTGTAATAACCACCTTTTAGCCCAATATTTTCTCTTTCGTATCGACTTCAATGATAACAAAGTCAATGCAATTCCTATTTTTTGAAATTTAGAAAATGAAGGAGCCATGATCACGCGTTTCCAGGCTAGAGCGAGCCAGCCTACTGCAGATCGGGCCCTGCAGATTGTGCCGTGTGGAGAGCAGCACCCGATTTTTACCACGCCAATTGCCTGCAGATCGGGCCCAGCAGATTGGGTCGTGTGTAGAGGCCTTTGAGCAACTGTTACCTGCGCTGCACCGCAGGGGCTGAGATTTTGATATAAAATAACATGTCCTGACTGACTGATTCATCATCGCCGAGCCAAAACTTCTGGACATAAAGAAATAAAATTTTCGGAATACATTTATATTAGGGTGCATGTGCTCACTAAGGGAGGATTTTTGGATATTCCGTCGCTGAGGGGGCGAAAAGGGGGTGGATTTTTAAAATGAGGATATCTATATCTCAAAACCTTGAAAGTTTACAGACGTAAAAATTGGTATTTGGAATCTCCTTTAAAAGTAATGAAACACGTATTTTTTTGTTTTAAGAAAATCCCATTAAGGGGGGTGAAAAAAGGGATTGATCACCTTCTATGAGGAGACTTATATCTTCAAAAATTTAAGATGTTACAGACTTGAAAACTGGTATTTGGAATCTCCTTTGAAAATAAAGAAACACGTATTTTGTGTTCTTGGGTAATCCGACGAATTGGGGGTGAACAGGAGTGACAAACGGGGTGAATTTTTAGAAAGACAATATCTGCAAATTATCTCAGATACGTAACATATTACAGATTTGAAAACTGGTAATTGGAATTCCCTGTAAAAGTAAAGAAACGGTTTTTTTTCGGAAAATCCACTTAAGAGGAAGTGAAAAACGGGAGTGAATTTTTAAAATTAGCGTATCTACAGTATATCTGAGAAATTTAAGATGTTGCAGACCTGAACATTGGTATTTGGAATCTCCTTTAAAAATAAGGAAACACGTATTCTTTGGTTTTCGGAAAAAACACTTGACGGGGGGGGGGGTTGTGGAAGAATTAAACAATTAGTTGAATTATTTGTATGAGAAAAAAAATATATAAAGTATATACCAAGAAGTCTAAAGATGTTACAAACGTGAAAACTGGTATTTGGAATCTCCTTTAAAAATAAAGAAACACGCATTTTTTGAGTGGGGGGAAACCAACTTAACGGGCGGGGGTGGAGTGAAAAAGGAGTTGAATTCCTTTCATGAGGATACTTACATCTCAGAAACTAAAGTTGTTACAGACGTGAAAATTAGTGTTTGGAATCTCTCTTAAAAATAAAGAAACACGCATTTTTTGTTGGGAAATCAACTCTCAAAACTGAAGATGTTACAGTCGTGATAATCGCATTTGGAAGCTCCTTTATAAATAAAGAAACGGGTATTTTTGGTTTACGGAAAGCTGACTTAAGGGGGAGGGGGAGGAGGATGAAAGAAATTGAAAAATTCTTTTTTGTGGAGAAATTTCTATCTCAAAAACTTAAGGTTACACACTTGAAAATTTGTATTTGGAATCTCCTTCAAAAATAAAGAAACACGCATTTTTTGAAGGGGTAGGGTGAAAAAAAAGAGTTCAGTACTTTTTATAAGGATACTTATATCTCAAAAACTGAAGATGTTAGAGGCATGAACATTTATACTGTATTTGGAATCTTCTTACAAAGTAAAGAAACACGTGCTCTTGTGTCTTCGGAAAATCCACTTAAGGGGGGTGAATGAATTGAAAATTCAGTTTAATTATTTGTATGAGGATACTTACATCTTAAAAACTAAAGATGCTAAATACGTGAACATTGGTATTTGAAATCTCCTTTAAAAATAAACACGCACTTAGTAGGAGGGGGAAATCAACTTAACGGGTAGGAAGTGGGGGTTGAAAAAGAAGTTACTTTTATGAGGATTCTTATATCTCAAAACTGAAGATGTATTAGTATTTGGAATCGCCTTTAAAAATAAAGAAACACGCATGTGGTTTGTTTTTTCGGAAAATCGACGTAAGGGGTGTGGATTTGAAAATAAGTAAATAAGGAGTTGAAATATATTTATGAGGATGCTTTATCTTAAAAACTGAAGCTGTTACAGTCGTGAAAGTTGGTATTTTAAATTTCCTTTCAAAATAATCACGATTTTTTTGTTTTCGGAGAATCCACTTAAGGCGGAGAGGGGTGGAAAGAAGTGAAAAAGAATAAATTGAATTATTTTTATGAGTATAGATTTATCTCAAAAACTGAAGGTGTTACAGACGTACAGACATGAAAACTGGTATTTGGAATCTCCTTAAAAACGATGAAACACGTATTTTTTGGTTTTCGGAAAATCCAGTTAAGGGGCTGAAAAAAATTGGAAAAGCGGGTACATTTTTAAAATGGGTACCGGTATATTTACGTTATAAAACAATTAACATGTTAGAGAAAAGAAACTTGGTATTTTGAGGGTACTTTAAAAATACAGGAACATGTAACTTTTTGTTTTCGGAGCAGCCACTTAACGGCGGGTGAAAAGAAGTGAAAAATAGTTGAATTATTTTTTATGAGGATACTTATATCTTAAAAACTGAAGATGTTACAGACGTGAAAATTGGTATTTTGAACCTCCTTTAAAAATAAAGAAACACGAATTTAATTTTCGGAAAATACACTTAGATGGGGGTGGGAGTGCGGGAAGGACTGATCGAGGTGGTGGTGGTGATTATTGTTTTAAGAGGAAGTACAACTAGGCAACCATCCTCTATATAACACTAATCAGAGGGGAAAAATGGAAGGGATCCGACACTTCGAAAAATGAAGGTATCGGCCAAAGGAAGACAAGGGCCACGAAGGGCGTGAAAATGAAAGACTCCCTAGCCCTCGCAAACCTAATAGCGTCGGAGTCAGAAAATAACAAGAGTTGACCAAGAGAGGTCGGATAGGATAGATGAAAGTGAGGAGCCTGGCACAAGTAAGTGGAAGCAATGCCAGGACTCAGCTAAGGGCCCCGTGTCGCCAACCCACGCTCCAAAGTTCAGAGCCCCTGGGGCTCCTTTTAGTCGCCTCTTACGACAGGCTGGGGTTACCGTGGGTGTTATTCTACCGCCCCTTCCCACAGGGGGAGACTGATCGAGGGGTTGAATTATTTCTATGGGGATACTTTTGTATATCTCAAAAACTGAAGATGTTACAGATGTGGGAATAGGTACTGTATTTGGAATCTCCTTTAAACATAAAGAAACATGTATTAATTTTTTCGAATTAAGAGAAGACTATTTCTCGCATGTACAGTTCTATGTCGCACGGTCGTATTAGCCCCAAAAGGTAATACCACAAACATGGTTTACAAATAATTTCTGGGGTAAATGAAACTCAATTTTTGAGTGTGATTTTATACTTTATGAATTTTTAGATACCGGTAATGTCTTAGTACAATGTCGAGGACCGATTACTTTGTTCAAATTACAAAATCCACGCGAGAGGAACCGCGGGTAATTGCTAGTTAATATATATAAAATGTTATTTACTCTATCAATGTTGGTTTCTTGCACATTTAAAAGACCTGCATCGTATTTATATCAGTGGGTGAAATGTGTATAACTACGTAGTTTGACTTTATTTACAAACCAAGTGTGGAAACATGGAATCAGCTTTTCATTGTTATGAAGAATATCCACAGTCTGTTTGTAGCTAACTGACAGGGTCAGGAATAGAATGAATGAAGGAAGGAAGAAAGAAAGGAAGAAAATGCTTCCGAATTCGAGGTCTGGCGTGGTTTTCCGAGCAAAGATTAGTGGATGGCAAATGAAATGATAGCGAATTTGTTGAATAAAGAATGGCCAGTGAAAACAGAAAAAAAAAACTGTCTCACCCTACGTTTCCCCTGACATGCACCCCTTATGAAGTGATAGGGCTCAAGAATGAACCATAGCTACTGCCAAGGAAAGGAAATTGTGAGCCCTGGCGAGGACTGTCGCATTCCCCTGGGTATAAAAGGATAATAAATGACAAATTAAATTGTTTCAAACAGTGATGCTGATATAAAGATGAAGAAATCAGAAATAATATTTTGAAAACCCAGATAAGGGGTAAGCCGGTCCCGTGGTGTAGGGGTAGCGTGCGTGCCTCTTACCCGGAGGCCCCGAGTTCGATTCCCAGCCACGAAATTTAAGAAGTGTTACGAGGGCTGGAACGGGGTCTACAGTACTCAGTTTCGGGAGGTCAACTGAGTAGAGGGGAGGGGTTCGACTGCCTCCTCAGCCATCTTCGACGTGGTTTTCCGTGGTTTCCCAATTTTTCTTCTTCTCCTGGCAAATGCCGGAATGGTACCTAACTTAAGGCCACGACCGCTTCCTTCCCTCATCCTTGTCTATCCCTTCCAATCTTCCTCTCCGCCCCACAAGGTACCTGTTCAGCATAGCAGGTGGGGTCCTCCATGGGCGATGTACTCGTCCTCCTCCCCAATTCTATCCCCCGACCCAACATCTCACTCTCCAGGGCACTGCTCTTTAGGCGGTATAGGTGGGATCCCTCGCTGAGTCCGAGGGAAAAACAAACCCTGGAGGGTTAACGGATAATAATAATAATAATAATAATAATAATAATAATAATAATAATAATAATAATAATAATAATAATAAGTGGACCAGATAGCTTTGTGCTTCACCTACTCTAATACTCTTGAGTACTATTTTCTGAAAATGTAGCCACCCATTCAGCCACACTTTTGTCGAGTCCAATAGGCCTCATTTTCGCCAGTAATCTCCCATGATCCACCCTATCAAAAGTCTTGGATATGTCAATAGCGATACCGGGCATTTGACCTCCTGAATCCAAGATATCTTGTATATCTTGCTGGAAAGAAAGAAAGAAAGAAAGAAAGAAAGAAAGAAAGAAAGAAAGAATTGTATTAGTAACGGTAATTAAAGAAAATAAATTGGAGAATTAGCTGATAAGACAACAGGGCCCTTAGCTGAGTCCTGGCATTGCTTCCACTTACTAGTGCCAGGCTCCTCACTTTCATCTATCCTGTCAGACCTACCTTGGTCAACTCTTGTTCTTTTCCGACCCCGACGATATTAGAGCACTCGTGGCCTAAGGAGTCTTTCATTTTCACGCCCTTCGTAGCCCTTGTCTTCCTTTGGCAGATACCTTCATTTTTCGAAGTGTCGGATCCCTTAGATTTTTTCTCTCTGATTAGTGTTATATAGAGGATGGTTGCGTAGTTGTATTTCCTCTTAAAACAGTAATCACCACCATCACCACTCACTTTTAAGGACTTCGCTTGGTAAATTCATGGTTTTCCTTTTTGACCCCTACGGTACAGTATTAAGTTTCCGAGGCCTAGGAGTCATTTATTTAAACATCATTCGTGGCCCTTCCCATTGTTTTACCGATACCTTCAATCTTTGAAATGCCGGGCTCTTCCTTTTTTGCCAAGCTGGTGATGGTGGTGGTGGTGGTGGTGGTAGTGGTGGTGACTATTGTTTTAAGAGGAAGTACAATTATGCAACCATCCTCTATTCAGAAAGAAATAATGGAAGGAATCCGACACTTCAAAATATGAAGGTATCGGTCAAAGGAAGGCAAGGGCCACGAAGGGCGTGAACATGAAAGACGCCCTAGGCCTCGCAACCTTACCTTCAGGGTCGGAAAAGAACAATAGTTGACCAAGGATAGATGAAAGTGAGGAGCTTGGCACAAGTAAATGGAAGCAGTGCCAGGACTCAGCTAAGGACTCCGTGGTCGCCAACCCACGCTCCGAAGTTTAAGAAGCTCTAGGGCCCCTTTTAGTTGCCTCTTACGACATGCAGGGGGTACCATGGGTGTCATTCTACCGCCCCCCACCCACAGGGGATTTGGAAGGGATAGACAAGGAAAAAGGGAAGAAGCGGTCGTGGCTTTAAGTTAGGTATCATCCCAGCATTTGCCTGGAGAAGTGGGAAACCACGGAAAGCCACTTCGAGGATGGTTGAGGTGGGAATCCAACCCCCACCCTCTACTCAGTTGACCTCCCGAGGCTGAGTGGACTTCGTTCCAGCCCTCGTACCACTTCTCAAATTTCGTTGCAGAACCGGGAGTCGAACCCGGGTCTCCGGGTGTGGCAGTTAATCACACTAACCACTACACCACAGAGGTGGGCACTTTTCCCATCACTGATCCTTTTGTGGGTAAGTTTGAAACAAGTTTTAACAATTCAGTTACGCTTAGAAATCAACGAATTTGAAATCCACTTTCCTTGAACGCCTACATTTTACCTCATACACCTTTCCATGACGCTGAATCCGGCAGTTATGAGCTAATGAATCGTAACAAAAATATTTTCAAGATTAACTAATAACAATGGTATATGACGTCCACAGTACCACAAAGGAAACTCAGCTGCCCACGATACCATAGTCTCACCCTTCCGTGACGTCAAACCACGAACTTTTCCGAAAATTGCCGAATGTACAAATCACACTTGTGAATACCCATTGCATCCCAGTGTGACTGGGTTTATAATATTGTTATCGCAGCGTGTCCATCCATGGTGAATGCGTCCAGACAACAGCAGTTTCGGTATGTTGTACTTTATTGTACGTATCTTCATTTATCCATTTGTATTTCTATATAATTAGTGTTGGATTAGATATTTTGTGTACGGTAGTAGGTATAGTGTTATTATTGCCGTGCATTCTTGTATCTGCTTTCTCGAGTGATTTCAAAATGAAGTATGATTTTCAACTTTCCAATGGTAGTGGAGTGAATCCTGGGATCGTTTCCCGGTCGGGCAGAGGAAATTTAAACACACTAATGCTTAATCCTCATGGCCCTAAGACTCGGAGTTCATCTTTATCCTTATACGTACTGTACCTCTCGGGAGAAAGGAGACGAGATTCTCGACTATGTGGTATGTTTCGAGGTGTCAGTGGAGAGTTGGCGTGGAATGTCATTAGTAGAAAAATAAGCGTGAGTGGAGCTTTTAAAGGTAGCAAAGCAAAGCAAAGTCACCTCAGTACAGGCCATGAAGGCCCTTGGAGGAGTGGAAGGTAAAGGCTTCCACCCTTGTTAACCTCGGCACATAATGGGGTACAGTGGTTAGCTCTACCCCCGGCCGCCTTTGCCCCCAGGAATTAACCTGGTACTCATTTTTGGTGTAGGCTGAGTGAACCTCAGGGCGATATGCACCTCCGGAAGTGGAAATCTCGTTTCTTAAATTTTACGACTTCCTGACGGGGATTCGAGCTTTTAAAGGTAGAAAAGGTCATAATATGAAGATAAAGTTGGAATTCAAGAGGACAGATTGGGGCAAATATTCATGTATAGGATGAGGAGTGAGGGATAGGAATAAATTATCAAGGGAAATGTTCGATAAATTTTCGACTTTTTAAAAAAAATATTTAAGAAAACGCTAGTCAACAATTGATAGGGAATCTTCCACCTGGGCGACATCCCTATGCTGATCACTGATTGATTGATTGATTGATTGATTGAATTAATGGATAATAATAATACGTGGGCTAGATAGCCTTGTGCTTCACCTATACTCTTGAGTACTATTTTCTGAAAATGTAGCCACCCATTCAGTCACTCTTTTGTCTAGTCCAATAGGCCTCATTTTCGTCAGTAATCTCCCATGATCCACCCTATCAAAAGCCTTGGATATGTCAATAGCGATACCGTGCATTTGACGTCCTGAATCCAAGATATCTTGTATATCTTGCTGGAATCCTACAAGTTGAGCTTCACTGGAATAACCTTTCCTAAACCCGAACTGCCTTCTATGAAACCAGTTAGTAATTTCGCAAACGTGTCTAATATAATCAGAAAGAATACTTTCCCACAGCAGAGCTTACAAACAACACCTGTCAATGCTGACTGGCCTGTAATTTTCCGCTATAAGTTTGTCACTCTTTCCCTGTCACACTGACGCTACTATTACAACTCTCCATTCATTTGGTATCGCTCCTTCATGCAAACATAAGTATTTCAGATATGGCACTATATCCCAACCCATAGCCTTTAATATATTCCCAGAAATCTTATCAATCCCTGTCAGTTGTTTACTAGTCTTTTCTTAGTAATTGCAAAGAATTTGGAAATTTACTGAACATCTCCCTTGGTATATCATTACGATCCCTACGTTAGAGGAATATTTGCCTCATTTTGTTCTCTTGAATTCCAACTTGATCTTCATATTGTGATCTTTCCTACTTTTCCACGCCATCTCTCCACTCACAGCTCGGAACATACCACTTAGTCGAGCAGCTCGTCTCTTTAATCCCAAGTCTTCCCAGCCAAATTTTGCAACATTTTTCGTAACGCTACTCTTTCGTCGGAAATCATCCAGAACAAAGCGAGCTGGTTTTCTTTAGATGTTTTCCGGTTCTCAAAACATGTAATACTAGTGAGGGTCCCACCCACTGGAACCATACTTTAGTTGGAGTCTTACCCGAGACTTACATGCCCTCTCCTTTACATCCTTACTGCAACCCCTAAACACTGCCAGAACTATGTGCAGAGATCTGTACCCGTTCTTCTTTTCTTATCAGAACCCCTTCATTCTAAAATACGAAAATCCAAACCCCACGGCACTTAATGCCCAGCGACCACTGCTCAGCCCGAAGGTCTGCAGATTAAGAGGGGCCGTGTGGTCAGCACGACGCATCCTCTCGGCCGTTATTCTGGGCTTTCGAGACCGGGGCCGCCATCTCACCGTCAGATAGCTCCTAAATTCTAATCACGTAGGCTGAGTGGACCTCGAACCAGCCCTCAGGTCGAGAGAAAAATCCCTGACCTGGCCGGGAATCGAACCCGGGGTCTCCGGATGAGAGGCAGGCGCGCTACCCCTACACCACGGGGCCGGCCATTCTTGCTCTACTCCTCGGATATTATCAATTTGAGGCTATATTTTGTTGGTTTCCCTTCGAATATCTTGATAGTGTAAATTCAGCTTCTGAACTCCTTTCAATTGTTGACCAGTTGATCACATCTGGTCTTGCCCTCTTCCTCCCACTTCATTGTAGCCGTCAATGCTACGACGTACTTGAAGATCTTCGTCAGTCGGTTCTCGTCCATTCTCACCAGATGTCCGTAGAATTTCAATCTTCGTTTCCGCGTTGAGACAGTGATATTTTCAGTGTGTCTGTAAAGATTCTCGTTCTTTCATTTCTTCCATATCCCATCAGTATCTCTCAGTGGTCCTAGAATTTTTCTCAAGATTTTCCTTTTTTCCCCTTTTCTTTTCAATTTCCTGCAGATCCCCTTTATTATTCAGTGTTAGGCACGCCAAGCCATACAGACCCTCTGGTTTTACTACTCTGCTGTAGTTTCCCCTTACGACAGGCAGTGTGGGTTGGCGACCACGGGAGTCTTAGCTGAGTTTTGACATTGTTTCCCACTTGTATCAGGTTTCTCACTTTCATGTGCTTTATCCGACCTTACTCGGCCAACTCTTGTTCTTTTCTGACCCAAACATTTGGAGGCCTAGGGAGTCTCTTTTTTACTCCCTTCGTGACTCTTGTCTTCCTTTGGACGATACCTTCATTTTTCGAAGTGTTGGATCGCTTCCCTTTTTTCCTCCACCCCCTGTAGCTGGGAGACGCAGACGAAGGATATGCCCACGGTATCGTAAGAGGCGACTAAAAGGGGCGAGCAAGGGATGAGGGATGATGGAATTGGAACTGTGAGATTACTTGTGATAAGTACCATTAATAGAGGAACACCATGGGTCGACGTTACTTGCAGTTAGTACCATTATGGGGCCGATGACCTTCGATGCTAGGCCCCTTAAAACAACAAGCATCATCATCAGTACCATTATGTGAGGAACACCACGGGATTGTGCACTGCTTGTAAAAATACCACTATGTGAGGAACACCGCGGGATTGTGCATTGCCCGTGATTTATACCAATATGTGTAGACCACCGTGGGTCTCTGTTGCCTGTGAGTAGTGCCTTTGTGTAACACCATGGGTCTGTGTTTCCTGTGATTGGTATCACTGTGTGAGGAACGTCATGGGTCTGTGTTTCCTGTGATTGGTATCTCTGTGTGAGGAACACAATGGGTCTGTGTTTCCTGTGATTGGTACCGGTACCGTACCATAATGTGTGATACATCGTGGGTCTACATTGCGTATGATTAATACCACAATGTGAGCAACACCATGAGTATACGTGGCCTGTGATTAGTTCCACTACGTGAGGAACACCACGGTCTGTGTTGCTTGTGAGTAGTACCCTTATATGAGGAACACCATGGGTCTGTGTTGCTTGTGAATAGTACCCTTATATGAGGAACACCATGGGCCTGTGTTGCTTGTGAGTAGTACCCTTATATGAGGAACACCATGGGCCTGTGTTGCTTGTGAGTAGTACCCTTATATGAGGAACACCATGGGCCTGTGTTGCTTGTGAATAGTACCCTTATATGAGGAACACCATGGGCCTGTGTTGCTTGTGAATAGTACCCTTATATGAGGAACACCATGGGTCTGTGTTACCTGTGAGTGGTACCATTATGTGATACATACTATGGGTCTACATTATCTGTGATTAGTACAGTCATGGGGGTTGGATTTTGCACCCCTTTGGACAACACGCATCATCTCAGAATATGAGTCATTGTGAATTGGATCCATTAATTGTTTTGGATTCACGGTTATTCTTTCATCATCATTCGTTTTAGATTTTAGTCAAAGGATGCATTTTGAAGTTTTAATTATCGTTTCATTTCGTTGTTCCTCATATCATTAGGGGTCGATGACCTAGCTGTTAGGCCCCTTTAAACATTAATCATCATCGTCATTATGATCATCATCGTCATTATGATCATCATCATCATCATCATCATCTTTATCTTTTCCCTCCGATTAATGTTAATAGACGATGGTTGCCTAGCTGTACTTCCTCTTAAATCAATAATCACCACCAGCAATCTACAAAGAAAACTGTGATACAGCTTCGGGTGTAGGCAACGAAATCGTTAGCAAGATTATTGTTAGATAAAAACAATATTAACATCCATAACCTCGTTGCTCCATCGAAAATATATGCGGTATCGAATAGAAACTCCGTCGATTAAATCGATTGACTTATATCACATTTCCCCCTTAAAACCAACGTAAATAACAAGAAATATACAAGGAACTTACATTCCGAGAATGTTGAAATGTGTGAACAGCTGTGCCAGATACGTGAGTGACGAATAGTGGTTTCATTATGTTCACAAACTTAACCTAGAAGATGAACTCAACTGGACTGTAAGTGGCTCGAAAAACCATCGTGTCTCTATAATCTGCGTCTCGGATTTCTGTCATCTCATTATTATGAAGAAGTTTAGTAGCTATTTACTTCCTTTGATTCGACTTTACACATGGTTTGTTGTGAATTGTTTATCTTCTTCCGTTATCATTGCATGTATGCGTTATGGATATTTGTTCTAATCATGCCTCATGTTGTAGTGTAGGACGTCCGTAGGCCTACACTGTAGGTATTTACAACTGTTCCAAAGACCCATTTCTTCTTCTGAGAACTGCATGGTAGTTCTGAACGGATGGCTTTTGCTTTTCATTGATGATCAGTCAGAAAATAGAACCCTATGTTATTTCATCGTATTTTGTCGACATCTTTTTTGGGATTTGGTGTCAAGATGTCGAATCGTGATCTTATGTTACGTTGGCGGAATTATTCTACGGGCGATTCTCCCGTGATTATATTTGGAGATCGACGGTAGGAGAAAAGAATTCTATTTAGTCGATGTTGTACAGTTCAAGGTAGGGTACCTTGTTTCAAAATACCAGTATCATACTGGGAGCGACACGCAATTGAAAAATAATTTGCAGAGGCCTATAGGTTAATGTCACAGGCTTAACTCCAGACTACTGAAATCAGTTCTATAATCCGAGATACTTCCTTGAAGTTCATATATGGCAAAAAGTAGTTATGGATGTTTGAATGGAGACAGGTCGCTTTTGTAATAAATGTCGATCATTAAAAATTAATGGATTATTATTATTATTATTATTATTATTATTATTATTATTATTATTATTATTATTATTATTGTGTTCCGGCCTTCTAAGGACCACGTTACAATGTCAGTTCTTCCTCCTTAGTTCTTTCCTTTTCTTCCAGTATTCTTTCATTGTCTCACTGTGCTTTTTTTCCTGTCTTCAATCCACTTTGTGCCTGTTTTCTTTTCCTTCCTCCCTTGGAGTCCTTCCATTTGTAAGACTTTCTTCCTAAAAATCTTTCTTTCCAATAATTCTTCTCGTATGTTGTTCCTTTTCAGGTCTTTCTTGACTTCTTGAATCCAGGTGATAGTTGATTCCTTTTCCCAAAGGTACTTGAAGATTCGTTTAGTTAGTCTGTTATTATTATTATTATTATTATTATTATTATTATTATTATTATTTAAACGGGCCTAACATCTAGGTCATCGCCCCTGTTATCACCAAGAACAAATCGTGCTGCTGTTCTTTGTATTTTTTCCAGTTCTCGTATCAATTAATCCTGGTAAGAGGTCGCATACACTGAAAGCATACTCTAATTGGGATCGGTCCACGTCTTTCCTGTCTTCATTTTAGGTTTTTTTCGAAGACTCTGTAGACCTTCAAGTTTCTTCTTTAAAGGCTCACGTTGCAAGATGTCATCACATAAGATCCCCAGTTCGTGTAAATCCTTTTCCACCTCAGTAACCAGGCCCCTTCATTTTCTTATTCAGAAAGTAGGTAAAGATTCGAGTGGACTGTTTCATTCGTGTTAACCATAGAAAGAAATCATTCTTTTCCTGACAGTGTCTGTTATTTTCTCCATATGCAGATATCGTTCATGATTGTGTCTTCTCCTATATTCTACATTTTCCTTTACTGGGCACAAGATCTTCCTTAGAATTTCCCTTGCTTTGGCTTCTAGTTGTTCTTTCTTATTCATTGAGAGGCATTCTGCTGCATACAGAGTTACTGTGCAGTAATGTCTAAGCTTGGATTTTAAGATATTGACCGTGTGTTATAGACAGGTGGTAGGCCATTTCCATCTTGTTGATTATTGGATTTAATGCCTCTTTCTCAGAAATATTAGGTTTAAGCTCACCTAGCTATTTGAATTCTCTGCCCGTTTTATTTTCTTCTTCTTCTTATTTCGTTTTGGCCAACTGTGGACCACGTTAATTCGATTTCAGCTGCTTCTGGGCTTTGATCTGCGCCCAGTAATCCTTCTTTCTTTCACTCTGCAACCTTCTTCTCTGTTCCGTCCATGGTGTTTGGATCCGCAAACTAACACTTTCTTGGAAACGCTTTGTGTTCTTTATTTTCGACTTGTAAGTTGCCCTGTTGCTTATTTCCGATCTTTGTATTCCCATTTCGGTCAGGTCCTTCTTCTCTTCCTTACGCCAGCGTACCACAGTTTTCCTGGTCTCAAAAATCCTTACTATCTAGTTGGTCAGTCTTCCCGAGTCCATTCTGTAGATGTGTCCAAAGAACATGGCTCTCTTCTTCCGGATGGTGTCTGAGATCTTTTCTATTTTGCGGTACAGTTCTTAGTTTTCTTTCTTTCTGTAGGATCCATCCTCTGTTCTTTGGGCTCCCAATATCTTCCTTAGAATTTTTCGCTCCACCAGTTCTAACTTCTAGACCAATCCTACCTTTAGCAGGTTCAAACACTGAGCTGCATATAAGGCTTCTGGTAATGTCTGAGTTTTGCATTGATTGAGATCTTCTTCTTGTTATAGATGTTCATACTTAGCTTGTATGCCAAGTTCATTTTGTTGATTCTCGATATCAGTGCCTCTTTCTCCGACAGGTTGTTATCTATCCACTCTCCCAGATATTTAAATTTCTCTACTTTCCGAATCCTGCCTCCCTCCACTCTCATCCCTCTGGTTGCTGTTGGTCATGTACTGTGTCTTCTCGAAGGAGATCTATAAGCCTGCCTTATTTGCTTGTTCCCATTCATAGAGCGTATTGGAACTTGTTCATTGGCTTGATGACTTTTACCTTCCTATTTTATTATTATTATTATTATTATTATTATTATTATTATTATTATTATTATTTCTTTATACCCATTCATGGAGCACATTGGACCTTGTTCATTGGCTTGATTGATTTCCACTTTCCTATTCTTCCTATTTTATCATAGCCTAATTATTATTTCTTATTCTTATGCTTTGCGATCAGACCTGCTAGGGACCAATTGTCTATTATCACTATACTAATAATTGCTAATAAAACTCTCAAGAAACAAATGTACAGCACAACCAAACAAATTGTACAAGAATGTAATTTAAACTAACATGTAAAATCCAAATGTACAAATTCGAAGCCTCAATAAAGCACTTAGCCAAGAGGTCGAGATCCCCCACCACCTCCTTCACTGAATCAAACCTCCATCCCCTCTCTCCCAGCTCCGTCAAACCACAAAAACCCGCCGCATCTCATGGCCAGAGAGAAGGCGTCACCTCCTAATTGGCCCGCCCCTCCCCTTCGAGGAGGGGAATGAAAACCTTCCTTAGGTCCTAGGCCAGTTCATCCTTGTTTCCTCTTCCGTTCTTTTCAGTATTCCTTCATCATTGCACTAGGCCACGCTTTATTCTTTTCTCCTCGGACCATTTTGGCCCGGGTTTCCTGTTCATTCTTCTTTGGAATCCTTCCATTCTTAAAACTTTCTTTTTTTTTAAATCTCTCTTTCTATAGTCTCCTCTTCTCTTAATATTCTATTTCTTCCTAAATCTTTCTTAACCTCTTGTATCCAGCTCCTTGTTGACTTTTTCTCCCAAAGGTACTTGAATATCCGTTTTGTCAATCTGTTATCATTTATTCTATAGATATGTCCAAAAACAGTCTCCTTTTTCTAATTGTTTCTGTTATATTTTCTGTATCGTGGTATATTTCCCTATTACTTCTTACTTTCCCTTGTTCTGTTGTTCTTAATGGTCCTAAGATTTCTTCATAATTATTTATAGCAATTTCAGTTTATAGTTCAAAACTAGACGTTATTATTATTATTATTATTATTATTATTATTATTATTATTAATTTATTATTATTATTAATTTATTATTATTATTATTATTATTATTATTATTATTATTATTATTATTATTATTATTATTATTATTATTATTATTATTATTATTATTATTATTTACAAGCGAATGGACCACTAAGGATCACGAACTTCATTATTTTCTCTTCGTGCGGAGTTTTCTCTGTGTCCAATACTCTTTCATGCGTTCGCTGGCCTGATTACGTTGTTCATCTGCCAGGCTCTTCCGGTCTTCCTAGTTCTTCCTACGGCTTGAACACCTTCCAAATTCTTCAGTGTGTTCCTAAACGCATTCCTTTCTAACAGCTGGTCTTCCAAGATGCTTAACCTTTCCATATCCTTCTTTGTTTCCTTAACCCTTGTTGTAGTGGTCTTTTTTCTCCAGAAGTAATCAAATATCTGTATGGTAAGTCTGTTTGCGTTCATTCTGTATAGATGTCCAAGAAACGCCAGCCTCCTTTTCATCATGGTCTCTGAGATTCTATCCACCTTCTGGTAAACTTCTTTGTTGCTCCGAAGTTTCCATCCGCTTTCAGTTTGGACAGCTCCCATGATTTTTCTGAGGATTCTTCTTTCCAGGACCTCGTAACTTCTCCAGCTTGTAGTTCATGGACAAGCATTCACTGGCATACAGGCATTCTGTTTTGACCACGGTGTTGTAATGTTTCAATTTAGAATTCCGGGATAAGCACTTCTTATTGTAGATGTTTCTTGTCAAGCCGTGTGCTCTCTCCATTTTTGAGATCCGATCTTCCACTGCAGCTTTTTCTAGTCCATTCTTCTGAATCGTCTCACCAAGGTACTTGAACTTCTTGATCCTTTCTATCCGTCCTATCTCTTTTTCCATGAATTTTGGCCCATCTTTGATGTTCGTCATGAATTTGGCCTTTTCTGCTGAGATCCTCAGTCCTGTTTGGCTGGCGATTCTTTCCAAGAGGTGAATATGGATGGTTGCGACCTCTGGACTTTCTGATAGTATAGTATAGCAAAGTCGTCAGCAAAAGCCAAGCAGTTGACTTTAATCCCTCCTGATTTTCTCAGACAGATTGGGATTATCCCTTGATGTTCAAGTTCTGAGTTCCATATTCTCACTATCTTTTCTAGGGCACAGTTGAATAGGAGTGGGGATAGTCCATCCCCTTGCCTCACGCCTGTCTTGATTTCAAATGATTGTGAGAGATGCCCGAAGAATTTTACCTTGGAGGTTGTGCCTATTAGGGTTTCTTTGATTATATTTGCCAGTTTGGTTTTGACTCCAAATTCCCTAATGATATTATCCAAAGTCTCTCTGTCCACCGAATCGAAGGCTTTTTTGAAGTTTATTATTATTATTATTATTATTATTATTATTATTATTATTATTATTATTATTATTATTATTATTATTATTATTGACTTTTCACGCATTCATTCTTATGTACGTGATATGCAAGAGACGTAGTCACAAGCTTCTTACTAAGGTGGCCATCGTTCGAATTGCGACCAAAGTGTGTGGAGTTTGGAAATCAAAAGTCATGTCTTGTCGTTCGGACTCCACGTAAAGCTGGATGTCCTGTGGCTATTATATCGATATCAACAAGCTCGTTTTCGTAGTACCTTCATTATTTTAGAGACTGGAGTTCTTCCTGCTTCAATTAATGGTAAGAGGGTCAAATGATTTCCTTGTTTTGTCACCTGAAATATCACCAACACCTTCTTCCTTGGAGCTATTAACATTAAAAAAATTATCCTCAACTTCATTGGAGATATCCGCGGGTTTGTGGAGTTGAAACTCGATGCTATTCTTCTTGAATTCCCTTATGTCTTCAAGCGCCGAGCTAATCTCTTTCTATCCATTTCCGCCACTCGGATCTACTCTCGCGCAATCTCTTCATTTCTACCACTGTCTTCGGTAGCTTCTGTCTTATTTTCTAAGACCTGTTTAGGATTGCTTTCCTTTCCCATTTTCCTAATATGTCCATCACCTCGCTAAGTATCGAGCGAACTGGACGTGCGGTTAGGGTCGCGCAGCTGTGAGCTTGCATTCGGAAGATAGTGGGTTCAAACCCCACTGTTGGCAGCCCTGAAGATGGTTTATCGCGGTTTCCCACTTTACTCACCTCAGAGACTCTTGTTTTGGAGCGCGGGTTGGCGACCACGGAGCCTTTAGTGGAGTCCTGGCATTGTTTCCGCTTACTTGTGCCAGGTTCTTCAGTTTCATCTATCCTATCCGACCTCCCTCGGTCAACTCTTGAATTCTTCCGACCCGGAAGGAATTAGGTATCGAGGCCTAATTTCAATTTCACGCCTTTCATGGCCCTTGTCTTTCTCTGCCCGTTACCTTCAATTTTCGAAGTGTCGGATCCCTTCAGTTTTTTTTATTTTGGTTATATAGTGGATGGTCTCCTGCTTGTACTTCCTCTTAAAACAATAATCACAGCCACTACCGCCATCATTTCCCATTTTTACACCAGGCAAATGTTGAGGCTGTACCTTACGTAAGGTCAGGGCCGCTTATTCCCACTCTTAGCCCTTTCCTATCTCATCGTCGCCATAAGAATCTGTTACGTGCCAAAAGCCTGGATTCAATTCCATACCTCTTCACAGTTTTCATATCGAATGACGTTGTTGATCGTCCGTCCGTCGGATGGGGACGTTAAGGCTCGAGCTGACAGAAGTACAGTAGGCCACGTGTCGGCACAGTTTCCACGCTCTCCCTTCCCACATAGTACGTCATACATTTCTTGAAATAGCGTATGGCTTTTAGTGCCGGGAGTGTCCGAAAACAAGTTCGGCTCGCCAGATGCAGGTCTTTTGATTTGACGCCCGTAGGCGTCTTGCGCGTCGTGATGAGAATGAAATTAATGATGACGAAAACGACACATACACCCAGCCCGCGTGCCAGCGAAATCAACCAATTATGGTTAATTTTCCCGACCCTGCCAGGAATCGAACCCGGGACTCCTGTGACCAGCACGCTGACCATTTAGCAATGGAGCCGGAAATATATCTCATTAACTCCTCTGATGAGGTTTATGTCAGGAAGGGCATCCGGTCGTAAAAAACTAAGTACGGTACGAAGATTAATCTCTCATCATACTCGACGCCGTTGACAAACGTGACAAGGGTTGGAAATAATAATAATAATAATAATAATAATAATAATAATAATAATAATAATAATAATAATAATAATAATAATAATAATAATAATAATGTTTTGTCTACCCCTTAGACCTGTTTATCGATCAATCAATCAACCAACCAATCAACCAACCAATCAATCAATCACTACTGATCTGCATTCAGGCCAGTCGCCCAGGTGGCAGATTCCCTATCTGTTGTTTTCCTAGCCTTTTCTTAAATGATTGGAAAGAAATTGGAAATTTATTGAACATCTCCCTTGGTAAGTTATTCCAATCCCTAAATCCCCTTCCTATAAACAAATATTTGGGCCAAATTTGTCTTCTTGAATTCCAACTTTATCTTCATATTGTGATCTTTCCTACTTTTAAAGACACCATCCAAACTTATTCGTCTACTGATGTCCTCCCACGCCATCTCTCCACTGACAGGTCGGAACATACCACTTATCATAACCTATAAGTTTCATTTCCGTATTGATTATATTCACAAATATGAAGATTTGAAGCTTCCACCTAATCAGTACATATATTTATATATTATTGTTCTACAGTACGGGCTTTTTTTTCTTTTTTTTTTTTTTTTTTTTTTTTTTGCTAGCAGCTTTACGTCGCAATGACACAGATAGGTCTTATGGCGACGATACTGTAGAACAATAATATATAAATATATGTATTGATTAGGTGGAAGCTTCAAATCTTCATATTTGTACATACCACTTAGTCGAGCAGCTTGTCTCCTTTTCTCCCAAGTATTCCCAGCCCAAATTTTGCAACATTTTTGAAACGCTACTCTTTTTTCGGAAATCGCCCAGAACAAATCAAGCTGCTTTTCTTTGGATTTTTTCCAGTTCTTGAATCAAGTAATCCTGGTGAGGGTCCCATACACTGGAACCATACTCTAGTTGGGGTCTCACCAAAGACAAATATGCCCTCTCCTTTACCTCCTTACTACAACCCTTAAATACTCTCACAACCATGTGCAGAGATCTGTACCCTTTATTTACAATTCCATTTATGTGATTACCCCAATGAAGATCTTTCCTTATATTAATACCTAGGTATTTACAATGTTCCTCAAAGGGAACTTTCACCCCATCAACGCAGTAATTAAAACTGAGAGGACTTTTCCTATTTGTGAAACGCACAACCTGACTTTTATCCCCGTTTATCATCATACCATTGCCTGCTGTCCATCTCACAACATTATCGAGGTCATGTTGCAGTTGCTCACAATCTTGTAACTTATTTATTACTCTGTAGAGAATAACATCATCTGCGAAAAGCCTTATCTCTGATTCAACTTCTTTACACATATCTATATATCTCTCTCTCTCTTTGCGTTTAGGCCATCTGTGGACCCCGGTGCTTGTGTTCTAGCTGTGTTTTTGTCTTCGTCTGCCCCTTTTAGCATACTGGATTGTGTTCTTAGTGGCCTCTTGAGCCTTCCTGTTGGCCCAGTATTCCTTCATTTTCTCGCTGAATTTTTTCTTGCGCTCCTCTGACCAATTCCCGGCTCCTTTGTGGCTAGCTGATGTAAGGGATGTTAGGTTCTTTTCAGCATTCAAAAGTCCTTGGAAATAATCAGCTAGGGTCTTGATGCAGTCATCATCATTGAGGCACAATGATCCGTCTGTTCTCTGGAAGTGTAAAGTTTGGGGTGTGAACTGGGTCGTCTGTTGTTTTAGACCTTTGTATAAGTCTCTGGAGTTGTTTTTTTCAAAATCCTCCTCGGCTTGCTTAATCAGTTCTTTGTTGTATTTTCTTTTCGCCCCTCTTATGATGCTGGAGGTGTTCTTTCTTTGTGTAATAAAGGCTTGTAGGTTGGTTTCGTTTTTATGATGGTTCCATTTGAGCCATGCTAGTCGCCTGGATTCTATAGCCTCATCGCATTCGTTTGACCACCATGGGTGCTTGTTTCCTTTAGGTCTGTTGGGGATCGTCTTCTGAGCCGCGTCTGTTATAGCATCCCGAAGTGGGTCCCAATTTGTAGTGGTGTTAATCCTATTGATGTGTTGGTTCAGACTCTCTTGGTAACTTGCATTGTCTTCTTTAAGTTTGGTGATATCAAACCTAGGAATCTTCTTTTTCTTCATAAGCATAGCCTTGGTCTTATACAGTGGTTTCAGATTCATCTTAACCATGGACAGGTAATGATCGGAGTCTATGTTAGCTCCTCGTAAAACCTTCACGTTCATAATGTCGCAGTGGTGCTTCTTATCTATTGCTACGTGGTCAATTTGGAACTCGCCCATCATGCTGTTTGGGCTGCGCCACGTCATGGCCTTCCTAGGTAGGCGTTTAAAAGCCGTCGACTTCAAGAGTAATCCATACTTGGTGCACAGACTGATTAGCCGTTCCCCATTCTTGTTGGTTCTCTTATGGGCGGGGTATCTTCCTACAATCTTCCGGTATTTCTGTTCTCTCCCAATCTGAGCGTTGAAATCTCCCAGCAGTATTGTCGTATGATGATGTGGGATGTGGTCTAGGGTTTCCTCAAGGGTGTCCCAATACTTATCTGTAGTCTCTGGGTTTTTCTTGTTAGAGTCATTGGTAGGAGCATGGAAGTTAACCAAAGAGTATCCCCTATTGCTAGACCTGAAGGATATTACTGAAGTTCTATCATTGGGCGAAGAGAAGCCAAGTATGTTAGCAACTAGTTTGTGGTGTACTGCGAACCCTGTCCCCAGGAAGGGTACATTCATCATGACTCTCTTACCAGGCTTTCCCTTATATATTCTATATTCTTGAGACTCCATGGCATCTTCATCTGGGAACCGTGTCTCTTGTAAGGCTGCAATGCTGATGTTCTTGTTTTTCAGGATTTCAAGGGTATGTTTAAGTTTCCCGGTCTTGATCAGCGAGTTAATATTGATCGTAGCTAGGTATGTGATGTCAAAATCAAAATCTCTTTATTTGCAAATGAGGTGTCTACCTCGGTGGCAAATGGTACACTAAAATACATTATTGTCAAGCACTAAATATTAAATTAACAAGAGAAGAAAATTTTTCCTATAATACAATATTATACAATTTACGCTAACAATGTTTTCTATTAAACACACAGCTCATCCTTAATAAATTTATATTGTTTACAAAATTCTAATTATAATATCTCCTGTACTACTTACAAATATAGTCAACTGATATACAGTATGTGGAATTGCTTCAAATGATACTATAAAACTGGTATAACATTAATATTTACATTGTATTTATTTATTTACTTTTTTTTTTACCCGTTCAAGATCCTAAGTAGCATAACGACCTGCTGCGTCTTAACCAGAGCCCCTTTTGCCACCACTTTTCAGATTTTTGTCTGTCTGTTTGTCTGTACATTGCTCAGAATTTGAAAATAATAGTATTTCTGTATCGGTCATGTCCACAGTAACAAGGAAATGCACTTTTTACTTTTCCGTAATTTCTGTCTGTCTGTCTGTCTGTCTGTCTGTCTGTCTGTCTGTCTGTCTGTCTGTCTGTCTGTCTGTCTGTCTGTCTGTCTGTCTGTCTGTCTGTCTGTCTGTACAAGCATCATGGGAAAATGGCTGAAGCGAATTTAATGAAAATCGGTATGTAAAGTCGGGTGATGAACCGCTACAATCTAGGCTATAAATTATTTTATTCACGCTGGGTGAAATGGTAGTTTAGGGGAAGGCCTGAAATTTAATTATCAAATATTTATGTTAATAGTGGTCATGTCTTAACGAAAATCAGTATGCGAAGTCGCGGTAATAAGTCGATATAATCTAGGCCATCAATAACTGTATTCACGTAGAGTAAAATGGTAGTTTAGGGGAATGCCTAAAATTTAATTCCCAGATATTTATGTTATTAGAGGTCGTATCTTAATGGAAATCGGTATACAAAGACGGGGAATAAGTCACTACAATCTAGGCTATAAATAATTGTATTCACGAGGAGAAAAATGGTAGTTTAGGGAAGGCCTAAAATTTAATTCTCAAATGTTTATGTTATTAGTGGTCGTATCTTAATGAACATTGGTATGCAAAGCCGGGGAATAAGTCGCTATAATCTAGGCCATCAATAATTTGATTCACGCTGAGTGAAATGGTAGTTTAGGAGAAGGCTTAAAATGTAATTCTCAAATATTTGGTATCAGTGGCCGTATCGATAAATACTACGTAACTAACATAACTTTAGTTACGTAGTAAGTTAGTAGTAGTAACGTAGTAAGTTATTAAATTTCTGATCAATTATGTCTTATACATTGTTACCGCACCGCCTATAATCACAGAGATATTCATGAATTTGGATTTTTGTTACTAAGTTAAGTCACGGGAAAATGGGTAAACAGAATTTAATGAAAATCGGTGTGTAAAGTCTGAGAATAAGGAAGTACAGTCTACCATACAAATAATTTTATAAGACGCCCTAATATTTCAAAGCCGAAAGAAAACTAATGTGAAGACCTACAGTATAGAAAGCTCATAAAATTAATCAACAGTAACATTACATTGACCATTGTTGTTGTGATGTGCTTTGTGTCTTCTGTTTCCACTCATCTTCGATAGATAGGATTACTGCTGCGTACCGAGTATGTTTTTAAAAATTTGCTGTACGTCGCACCGACACAGGTAGGTCTTATGGTGACGATGGGATAGGAAAGGTCTAGGGGTGTGTAGGAAGGGGCCTTTGTCTTAATTAATGTACAGCCCCAGTACTTACCTTGTGTGAAAATGGGAAACCACCGAATACCAACTTCAGACCTGGCGGCAGTGGTGTCCGAATCCACCTTCTCCCGGATGCAAGCTCACAGCTGCGTGGCTCTAACCACACGGCCAACTCGCCCGGTCGTACCGAGTGTAACAGCCTGCCTGAATATTGGCGGGAAGTAGCTGGGGAGTTAGATAACTTTCTTCTTTAGCATGCCATTCTTCTGGTTCATAAATTTTCTGATACTACTGGTACGTAACACACTGGTTCATCATACCATTCGAGCTATTCAGTCCCTACTCTGAGGCACTGATTGGAATGAGCAGTATGCATATTTAATGGAATAATGGCAGAGGAGTGTTCACGGCAGTCTGTGGCCCGGTCATTCCAGCTCTGGGACTTTGGACTGTTAGATCGGCACCGTAGTACTGTTCGTTGAAAGTGAGAAAGTGTGCGGTTTTTCATTTGATCGAGTATTTTTTATGATAACATTGCTTTCAATCACTACATTCCTACTGACGTTTTGTAATTACCTATGTTGAATTCAGTTAGGAAAACCACTAAGTCAGTCTTTCTGAGAATCCCGTAGCAAAGCACGGGTACATCAGCTAGTCACTGATATATATAAGAAAACATAAAGGTCCAATAATACTGCCTTGAGGAATTCCCCTCTTAATTTTTACAGGGACAGATAAAGCTTCACTTACTCCAATTCTCTGAGTTCCATTTTCTAGAAACAGAGCAACCCATTCAGTCACTCTTTTGTCAAGTCCAATTGCACTAATTTTTGCCAGTAGTCTCCCATGATCCACCCTTCAAATACCTTACACAGGTCAATCGCGATACAGTCCAATTGACCTCCTGAATCCAGGATATCTGCTATATCTTGCTGGAATCCTACAAGTTGGGCTTCAGTGGAATAACCTTTCTTAAACCCAAACTGCCTTGTATCAAACCAGTTATTAATTTTGCAAACACGTCTAATATAATCAGAACCCAAAGCTTACATACAATGCATGTCAAACTGACTGGCCTGTAATTTTCAGCTTTATGTCCATCATCCTTTCCTTTATATACAAGGTCTACTATAGCAACTCTCCATTCATTTGGTAAAGTTCCTTCATGCAAACAATAATCAAACAAGTACTTCAGATATGGTACTATATCCCAACCCATTGTCTTTAGTATATCCCCTGAAACCTTATGAATTCCAGCTGCTTTTCTAGTTTTCAACTTTCGTATCTTACTGTAAATGTCATTGCTGGCATAGATAAATTTTAATACTTCTTTAGTATTAGTCACCTCCTCTATCTGGACATTATCCTTGTAACCAACAATCTTTATATACTGCTGGCTGAATACTTCTGCCTTTTGAAGATCCTCGCATACACATTCTCCTTGTTCATTAATGATACCTGGAATGTCTTTCTTGGAGCTTGTTTCTGCCTTAAAGTACCTATACATACTCTTCCATTTTTCACTAAAATTAGTATGGCCACCAATTATGCTTGCAATCATATTATCCTTAGCTGACTTCTTTGCTAGATTCGATTTCCTGGTAAGTTCCTTCAATTTCTCCTTACTTCTACAGTCATTTCTAACTCAATTTCTTTCCAACCTGCACCTCCTTCTTGATAGGCGTTGGATTTGAGGTGAGATGAATTTATATGGCAATTTTTACGGCTGGATGCCTTTCCCGACGCCATCCTCGGTTGGAAAGCTAATGAAGATGAAATGAATGAGGATAAATAAAATGGAGCTACTACAACTACTAAATGTTTTCATTCTTCCTCTGAAGGGGGAGGCGGGCCTCCTAGACGGTGACGCCGTCTCTCAAGCCAGGAGAATTTTACCGGAGAAGAAGATGTGCGGAGGAAGTGAGGGGGTTGGTGTCTGTGGCCTTTACTAGGGACTGTTCGCATTCGCCTTAGTGCAGAAGAATGGAAAACCATGGACGACCATTCTCAGGACAGCCGACGGTGGGGATCAGGCCCTCTCCCTCTCCCGAATACAGAGGCGTAGAGCCATGGTAGAGTCGTGCCCTCCCCTCCTCTGCTGGGTTGGCCAGTTGGAGTGCAGAGTTGTCGAACCACGGACTAGCCGTGAGGTCCAGCCCTGTCTCGTCTCCTGAATACAGGGGCGTAGAGCCATGGTAGAGTCGTGTCCATCCCTCCTCTGCTGGGTTGGCCGGTCAGAGTGAGGAGTTGTCGCTCCATGGACCAGCCGTGGCTACTTGTGGGCCGAGACCCACTCTGCATCTGCCGATCATGGAAGTGAAAATGGGGAATCACAGTAAAACATTCTCAGAACAGCTGATGGTGGGGTTTGAACCCACGCATCTCCCGAACGCGGAGCTTGACTTCATAACCATAGCTTGTTAACATGCGCAACCACTCTTATTCTTATTCTTCTTCCACCGCTTTTTCCACATTTGTGGGCCATGGGTGTGAACTGTTTAAGACAGACATTGATTTGACCTTGTTTTACAGCCAGATGCCCTTCCTGACGCCAACCCTATATGGAGGGATGTAATTACTAGTATATGTTTCTGTGGGGGTTGGTAGTGTAGTGTGTTGTCTGAATATGAAGAGGAAAGTGTTGGGACAAACACAAATACCTAGTCCCCGAGCCAGAAGAATTAATCGGATGTGAGTAAAATCCCTGACCCAGCCGCGAATCGAATCTGAGACCCTCTAAAACAAAGGCCTCAACGCTGACCATTCAGCCAATGAGTCAGACATGCAGAACCACTGTACTCAGTAAATAATAATATAGTTCCTCCACAGATTGTTTGAGGGGACAAATTACTCCATCTGTCATTCTTACGAAAATCTTGCAAACTTTTGGCTGGTAAGACTTGGGAGTAAGGAGACAAGTTTTTGATTAAGCGGGTGTTTGAGCTATCTGTAGCGAGATGGTGTGGAGCAACATTAGTAGACAAATAAGCTTGAGTGAATGTTTTTAAAGGTAGGAATTATCAAATGGACTGTACTGCGATTGACCTATCTAAGGCATTTGATAGGATAGATCATGGGAGACTACTGGCAAAAATGAGTGCAATTGGACTAGACAAAAGTGTGACTGAATGGGTGGCTATATTTCTAGGAAATAGAACTCAGAGAATTAGAGTAGGCGAAGCTTTATCTGATCCTGTAATAATTAAGAGTGGAATTCCTCAAGGCAATATTATTGGACATTTATGTTTTCTTATATATATAAATGATATGAGTAAAGAAGTGGATTATGTTATTCTGTATAGAGTAATGCACAAGTTACAAGATTGTGAACAACTGCAAAAGAACCTTGATAATGTTGTGAGATGGACAGTAGGCAATGCTATAATGATAAACGGGGTTAAAAGTCAAGTTGTGAGTTTCACAAATAGAAAAAGTCCTCTCAGTTTTAATTACTGCATTGATGGAGTGAAAGCTCCTTTCGGGATCATTGTAAGTATGTACTGTATAATCACATAAATGGGATTGTAAATAAAGGATACAGATCTCTGCACGTGGTTATGAGGGTATTTAGAGGTTGTAGTAAAGATGTAAAGGAGAAGGCATATAAGTCTCTGATAAGACCCCAACTAAAGTATGGTTCACTGAGCTCGATAGCTGCAGTCAGTTAAGTGCGGCCAGTATCCATTAATCGGGAGATAGTGGGTTTAAGCCCCACTGTCGGCAGCCCTTAAGATGGTTTTCCGTGGTTTCCCATTTTCACACCAGGCAAATGCCGGGGCTGTACTTTAATTAAGGCCACGGCCACTTCCTTCCAATTCCTAGGCCTTTCCTATCCCATCGTCGCCATAAGACCTATCTGTGTCGGTGTGACGTAAAGCAAATAGCAAACTAAAGTATGGTTCCAGTGTATGGGACCTTCACCAGGAGTACTTGATTCAAGAACTGGAAAAAATCCAAAGAAAAGCAGCTCGATTTGTTCTGGGTGATTTCCGACAAAAGATTAGCATTAAAAAATTGTTGCAAAGTTTGGACTGGGAATACTTGGGAGAGAGGAGATGAGCTGCTTGACTAAGTGGTGTGTTACACGTTATAATTCTCATGTTAGGTCCGTATTAAAATGTACGTAAATACAAAGTATGTTAGAAGTGTTATTATTTTTTTAATTTCCACCTGTTCAATACAAAGAGATCTTTTCTAGAAATTACATATTATTATAAAATGTTAAGGGACATGTTTCGCCCATATTAAGGGCATCATCAGCCTCAAACTCAAACCTGTATGGTGAAAAATCAGGATCGTGATTGCTCTTACAAATAAAAAGAGGATATCAATGTAGGTGTCTGTCCAAACATAAAAATTATTAGAATGTCCTTGGCTAAAAATGCAGTATCAAGCTTCATGTCAAAAGTTCACAGGATTATAGTTTCTGGAGCGTTGAGTCAATGCACCCCAAAAAAAAAAAAAAAACTTGTTGGGGGTAGAGCATTAAACAGCTCAATCCTCTAACAGGAGTATTCAAGGAGGCACATTTCTGTTTCATTATAAAGATTGAGCTGTTTATTGCTCTACCCCCAACAAGGTTTTTTTTTGTTTTGTTTTTTCTTCTTTTTCTCAACTCTCCAGAAAGTATAATCGTGTGAACTTTTGAGATGCAACTTGATACTGCAATTTTAGCCAAGGACGTTCTAATAATTTTTATGTTTGGACAGACACCTACATTGATATCCTTTTTTTATAACTTGTAAGAGCAATCAGGATCCTGATTTTTCACCATACAGGTTTGGGTTTGAGGCTGATGATGCCCTTAATATGGGCAAAACATGTCCCTTAACATTTTATAATATTATTTAATTTCTAAAAAGATCTCTTTGTATTGAATAGGTGGTTATTAAAAAAATAATAACACTTGTAACATACTTTGTATTTAAGTGGTGTGTTCCGAGCTGTCAGTGGAGAGATGGCGTAGAATGGCACTAGTAGACGAATAAGTTTGAGTGGTGCCTTTAAAAGTAGATAAAGTTGGAATTCAAGAGGACAAATTGGGGCAAATATTCATTTATAGGAAGGGGAGTTAGGGATTGGAATAACTTACCAAGGAAGATGTTCTAATTTCTTTGTAATCGTTTAAGAAAAGGCTAGGAAAACAACAGATAGGGAATCTGCCACATGGGTACTGGCCTAAATACAGATCAGTAGTGATTGATGGAGTGTACTATGATGATGAAGTTGCAATGCAAGAGGACAAACTGGGGCAAGTGATAATTTATAGGAAGAGGAATTAGAGATTGGAATATTTTACAAATGAAAATATTCAATAAATTTCCAAGCTCTATGAAATTTTTTAAGAAGGGACTTGATAAACATTTGGTAAGGAATGTGCCACCTGGGTGACAACCCAAGAGGGAGGTCCTACAGGGCAGTATTATTGGACCTTTATGTTTTCTTATATATATAAATGATATAAGTAAAGAACTGGATTCACGTATATGGCTATTTGCGGATGATGTTATTCTGTATAGTGTAGTAAATGAGTTGCAGGATTGTGAGCGACTGCAGGGAGACCTAAACAGTGTAGTGAGATGTACAGTGGACAATGGTATGGTGATAAATGGGATGAAAAGTCAGGTTGTAAATTTCACCAAGAGGAAAGTCCTCTCAATTTTAATTACTGTGTGAGGTGATAGTAGCTCATGGAGAACACTATCAGTACCTAGGTGATCTTCATTACGGTAACGAGGTTGTTAAGAAAGTTTGCAGATCTCTTCAGATGGTTATGAGGATATTTAGCGGTTGAAGTAAGGATGTAAAGAGCATATAAATATCTGGCAAGACCCCAATTCGAGTATGGGACCCACACCAGCACTACCTGATACAAGAACTGGAAAAGATCAAAAGGAAAGCAGCACGATTTGTTCTGGGTGATTTCCAACAAAGGAGCTGTGTTACAAAAAAATGCTGCAAATTTGGGCTGAGAAGACTTGGAGAGTAAGGAGACTAGATGCTCGACTATGTGGTACGTAAAGTCAAAGAATAATACACAAGAACCTCATTTATCCGGCCCTCATTAATCCGGATCGAAAACAATAAAAATGTATTCTTACTTGTACGGTATTTCTTTTACTGGGTCGACTCTTCTTGAACGTCTTTTCCGCCAAGGATACTTAAGGACAGGAATTGAAAGTAATTCGGCCATGGTCTATTAAAGGTACCATCCCGGCATTTTCCTGGAATTGAGAATGGGAAACCATGGAAAACCTTTCCCAGGACGGCCGAGGTGGTATTCAAACCCACGCTCTTCAGAATGCAACGCACTACTAATTTACTGATGGTGAATTCAAAAATAAAACCGGTGCTCCATCAGAAGAAACAATGACTCATTGAGAGGCAACAATGCAGCTGGACAAACTACGGCCTATTTAGAATCCTAGACTGAAACCACACTGGCAGAACTGATGTTAGTAAAATGTCTTTGTGATCGTTCTGCGCGCAAACACTATACAAATGTAAAACAGAAAAAACTTACACATTATTTTAGTGCATAAAACAGAGTCATAAACGTAAGAAAAGCATTCTTTTTTTTTTTTTTTTTTTTTTTGTAAATTGAAAAAGGGTATTACTGTACAACTTATGTTAATAGTATATTATATAACATGTATGTATTTGTTTTTTAGTTTTTCTGGATTATTCAGATTTTTCGATAATCCAGATAAGTTCTGGTCCCACTTAATCCGTGTAAACGAGGTTCTCGTGCTAGATTATACATTCCACGTATTCAGTACATAAGAGTCTTTTATGTAAATTTAAAAAATAGATCTTAACATATTAGATACAGGGACATGTTTCACCCATAATGAGGGCATCATCAGCAAAACATGTCCCTGTATCTAATATGTTAAGATCTATCTTAAATTTAAATAAAAAACTCTTATGTATTGAATAGGTGGAATTTATAATGTAGTATTATTCTTTGACTTTAATACATTTCAATACGGACCTTGATGTGAGATTTTCAACTTGTAATATGTAGTATGTTTCGAGCTGTCACTGGAGAGATGGCGTGGAATGTGCCATTAGTAGACAAATAAGCTTGAGCGGAGCTTTGAAAAGTAAGAAAGATCATAATATGAAGATAAAGTTGGAATTCAAGAATTCAAAATGGGGTAAATATTCATTTATGAGACAAGGAATGAGGGAAATGTTCGATAAATTTCAAAGTCCTTTGAAAACATTTAAGAAAAAGCTAGGTAAACAATAGTTAGTGAACTTGCAACCTGGGTGAAAATTAGCCTAATTCTCTGAATTGGTTTCACCATTATGTAATGTTGGGAGATGACAAACCAAAAATCAGACTAAATGACACCAGACTGGACAGTGTTCCAATGTTTAAGTATTTGGGTAGTATAGTATCAAAAGACGACCTTGCAAAATATGAAGTTGATAGTCGAATTAGCAAGGCAACTCAATTTTACCATCAAGTAAGACAACTGCTGTGGATAAGCAAGTAGCATTGAAAGCTGATATTATATCAATCCTATTATAAATCCATCCTCACTTATAGCCTGGAAAGTATCATGTTAAGGAGACAAGAGAACTCAAAATTCTGACGTGCCGAAATGAAGTTCTTGTGCACTATGGTACAGAAGACCAGGAAGGACAAGGTGAGGAACAAAAAAGTCCGAGAGGAGATGGGCAATAGGAGACTTCCTACTACAAATCACCTAGAAAGCAACAGTGAAGTGGTTTGGCCATGTAAAAAGGATGAATGCAGCAGGACCATGAGACAAGAATATGAAAGAGAAGTAAAAAGAAAAAGACCAATGGGGAGACCCAGAGAAAAATGGACCAATCTAGTAGAGAAAGATGTCAAGGAGAGAGGACAAGATTGGGAGAAGGTTACGAAAGAGCAGTGGTTCATGGACATACAAAGATGGAAGAGGATAGTACACCACACCCGGACAACTGGAGATGGTTGACAATGATGATGATGATGATGATGATGATGATTATGTAATGGTCATTGCTAAAGAATAATCATAATCTTATTTTGTGTACACTAGACATTTTAACTTATTTTTCAATGTTTAGCTTTGTGTTTTCTTAGCATATTTCAAGCAAAATTATTTTCATGACTTTCTTGGTTTCTTTCACTTACATGTGATGTGTCATTTTGTTACAGGAATCATGACGCTTACTTGTTTTCCTTTGAGATCATCAAAGAAGTCGTATACCCTTGCTCACGTTCACTTTGAGGAACATAAAGGATCCTACATATTAAGAACGGTAAGCGGAAAAATCCTCAATCAGTGAATCAATCAGTCATTCACTGTTTAAATCACTCCTTAAATTCTTCATTTTCTTGGTTCTGTGTAGTTTTACTGTGTAGAATATTGCAGCCTAAGGTGGCAATGCTGCCTGTGTTAGAGGTGTTTTACTGTTTGTTGATAACATTGTAATATTTAGGGAAATTATCTGACAAATGATGAAAGTAGAAAAGGCACCAAGAACAGATAGATTGTCAGCATATATGATAAAGGCAGCACCAAGCAAGTTTGCCATGCAGTTAGAGGAGCGCAGCTGTGAGCTTGAATTTGGGAGATAGTGGGTTTGAACCCCACCCCTTTCCTATCCCAGTTCAACCAGTTTTATTGATTATATGACTTGCAACTTTTAAAAAATTTGCCAATATTTTATTTTAAATGTCCTAAAATACAATAATGTTTTTAATGTGTCTTTCCAATTTAATAATGTAATTTTGGTATTAAGACATATTCATCATTATCATCATCATCATCATCATCATCATTTCCCAACTCCAGTTTCCCGGGTGTGGTGTACAAGCGCTTGCCATCTCCTTCTGTCTTCATACATCTTCTGATCCAGTACATCCTCCCATTTGTATCCTCTCTCCTCCACATCTGATCTTACAGTCTCTATCCAACGTTTTCTTCATCTTCCCTGTGGTCTTCTTCCTACGAGATTAAGGTCGAAATATTTTCTGGCAGGTCTTTCCCTGTTCATTCTCATTATGTGCCCATACCACTCAAGTCTGCGTTTCTTTATGCCACTGATAATAGGAACCTCAATACCAGCTACTTTCCTATTCACTTCATTTCTGATCTTGTCCTTTCTGGTTGTTCGGTTCATGGTTCTAATGAATCTCATTTCAGTTGCTTGGATTCTACTGAAGTCTTTGTTTAGTAGGTTGTATGTCTCTAAACCGTACGTGAGGATTGGTACGAAGTAAGTGTGGTACATGATATATTATTATAGTTTATTATAGCTGATGATGCCCCTTAGGGGACGAAACATGTACTAAATGTAATAAATTATATATGTATTGAATAGGCAGACCACTTAAATATAATATTTAAGTTCATCTTAAATATTCACTATTTGGGATAATCTAATACAAAATAATCGCTTATTTGATTATTTCATATTTTATTATTCGATTATATCTCCCGTTCAATTATTTTTCAACTATTCATTCAAAGTAATGAGGCAGTCGGATAGTGAATATTTTTTCCATCCAATTATTTTTTTGATTATTCATTCAAAACTCCATTTGATTGAATAGGGCAATCACATAGTGAATATGTTTTCCATTTGATTATTTATCTGAAACTCCATTAGAATCAATGAGGCAATTGAATAACAAATTTTCCATTCAATATTTTTTCGATTATTCATACGGAACTGCATTCGAATGAATGAGGCAATTGAATATAGAATGCTTTCAAAATAATTCCAATGAAAAGTGATGTTATTAAGACAGTTCATTCACTCGTTTAGTTCCAATATTTGGAGATACATTTGGAAAAAAGCTCATTTCTATTTTTCATAAGAGTTCATCTACTTGCTCTTTCCAATCTATTATCCAACCGACGCACTTAAACCAAAAAATTGATTCATAAAGCATCCGAATATTCTATGCGATACCACTGAATAATATTTGAAACTCATTTGAATATTTAAATAATTGGATGGATGTTATTTGAATATTAAAAGTATTCGACCATCCCATCACTAACCGTGGGTCGCCTTTACTTGCGAGTAGTACCACTATGTTAGGTACACAATAGATTTGTGATTACGGACGGTTGCTCCAGCTAAGTTTGGACAATTTTGACGTACTTTTGTCCTAGGCGATTCCTTTTCTCCAGACCTGGTCATGCTCATTGTGATAGCCACAGGCATGGACTATTGCCCTACATCTCAATTTCCGCTGCAGAAGATTTCGACGGAGTACAGGAAGAGGAATATTGTCCCATACCTCCTTGCATAAATTTCCAAAGACCCTCAATAGTGGTGGGACATCTAGAAGAAAGCCCTCTTTTCAGGAGATCAATGGCAAAGAAATCCATTGGTGAGGCATTCCGGGATTTGACAGGGATGCCACTAAATGGTATGACATCTCTGCTTCTTTTCTCTTGTAGTAGGTGACTGATGATCAGGCAATATGACTAGATGATTTATTGATGTGGATCCAGACATTTGAAACATCATTCATTCATTCATTCATTCATTTATTTCAATTAATTCCAACGAGCCTGCAGGCTCATACATAGGAATTGTACAGGACATTACATACTGGCGGGCACTTACACATCAAAATATAGTTTGTGCATATAAGATAATTAGTAAATGGTTGAACATATAAACACATACAATATATAAAATATGTACATCATCAATATGAGGATTACAGAGAATTATTTCTGACTGTATTTACATTTACGTAACATGAAAGTTGCAAAAGTACAAGAATGGATTATGGAATATTTTCATTTACATAAGAGTTGCTGAAGTTCAAGGATAGATTTCAGATTATTTACAATTACATAACACAAAAGTTGCAGACGTACAGGAATTGATTACAGAGTATTTATAGTATATATACATAACACAGAGTTGCAGAGGTACAAGAACAGATTACAGAGTATTTACACCGTATTTCACCGTACATCCAAGAGATATCTTGGTAGAAATAGGGGTCCATGTCATTCTTCTGCAAATAGGTATCATTGATCTTCAAATTTTGGCACTCTGAGGATTCTAAGCTACCTGGGACACAATATCCTGCTGTTACCATGAATCCCCTTGCAAACTTTTGTTTGTTTTCGTTGACAAAATTTTAGTGCCGCTTTTGACCTTTTGGGCAATAGTGAATTGCCCGGAGCTTGTTGGTGTCATTCAGATAAACCAGTACTTCATCCAGGTAACATCCAGCTGCCATTTATCCCAGGCTAGGTAGTTTTCATATAATTTTCTGGAATTAGTGAACGGTTCTTTAATGTGCCTTGCTTTCAAAGCATGTCCATGTGCCTTATGCTGCTTTACCAGGTTTAGATCTTCTTCAATAATAGGGTAGACTGAACCTTCAGATGTGTTGATAATAAGAAATTAGCATTGGAGAGGCCTGCAATTCAGCAGACCATGAGGCAACAATGGTATGATATGACTATACACGGTACTTTTCTAAATCACACTGACCAGACAGAACATATAGCGGATTCCAGGGGTGTCGCATGTGCTCTAATTTGCATCCTGTATTAACTGGGCCAACCCTCCGTAGTAGCAAAAGAGGGTGATTCAGTATCGGTCTTGCAGTACCCGTGATTAGTACCACTATATGAGCGACACCATGGGTCTGTGTTACCTGTGATTAGTACCCACTATGTGAGGAACACCATAGGGTCTGCATTACCTGTGCATATTACATAACCTGTGAGTAGTAGCACTATATGTGGAACACTTTAAGTCTATGCCCCCTGTGGTTGGGGGCGATAGAATAACACCCACGGTAGCCCCTGCCTGTCATAAGAGGCAACTAAAAGGGGCCCCAGGGGCTCTGAATTTGGTGCGTGAGTTGGCGACCACAGGGCCCTTAGCTGAGTCCTGGCATTGCTTCCACTTACTTGTGTCAAGCTCCTCACTTTCAACTACCCTGTCCGACCTCCCTTGGTCAACTCTTGTTCTTTTCTGACCCCGACGCTATTAGGTTTGCGAGGGCTAGGGATTCTTTCATTTTCACGCCCTTCGTGGCCCTTGTCTTCCTTCGGCCGATACCTTCTTTTTCAAGGTGTCGGATCCCTTCCATTTTTTCCCTCTGATTAGTGTTATATAGAGGATGGTTGCTTAGTTGTACTTCCTCTTAAAACAATAATCACCACCACCAACTTTAAGTCTATGTTACTCATGATTAGTACTGCTACATCAGAAATACCATGGTTCTTACTTTCCTAGCGACAAGTACAATTCTGAGGGGCCGTTGACCTGGATTTTGGACCCCATTAGACAACAAGCATCATCGATTCAGGATTGTGCTTTGGAAGCAGCCCCTTGATCAGTACATACTATTGTTTTAAGCTCATAATCATTGTTCATAGACTATTCTCTATTTTATTCTTTAGAATTTGCTTTACGTCTCACCTACACAGATAGGTCTTATGGCGACGATGGGATAGGAAAGGGCTATGAGTGGGAAGGAAAAGGCCATGGCCTTAATTAAAGTACAGACCCAGCATTTGCCTGGTGTAAAAATGGGAAACCACAGAAAACCATCTTCAGGGCTTCCAACATTAGGGTTTGAACCTACTATCTCCCAAATACTGGATAATGGCCGCACTTAAGCGACTGCAGCTATCGAGCTCGGTCCTTTTGTTCTTTGATACATCATCATCATCATTATTAGATTGAATAAGAAACTGAATGACTTACATACAGAAATCCACTAAAACATGTGGTATGTTCTTTAAATTTAAACTTTCCTTAAATCTACATAAGTGTATCTGTTCTCATCATGGTTTATCCTCTAGATGAAAATCTCTGCTTTCAAAAGAAGTGAACAAAATGACTTGTTTTTTCTTTACTTGCTTGTTTAAAAATATGGGAAGAGAATTTATAAATGCCTTTTATGACCAGTCACAACTCACGAAGTTGTTTTTCACATCATACATAATTCTCAATAATATTGTATATATGGGACAAATCTCAAGGAAATCCTTGAAATAATTGCTGAGATAGTGTTTATTTATTTTCAATAGTGTATATGTTTATTTTCTAGAATCCAATCGTTTCCCTTGCACAGAGCTCATCTGCTGCTTCCTCCACCTCCTCGTCATCCAATGGCGTCTCTACAACCAGAAGAATTCCAACGGTGCCATCAACACCGCGGGAATCTCATGCTGGCGCCAGACAAGCAGTATTTGGTGGGAGGAGTTCCCTGGCTGACCAGAGTCCCAGTCAGATGAAGGCACCCCGATACAGCAAGGATAGCACGTAAGTTTGACCAATTCAGTATGAAATTTGTTTATATCAGAACACTACAGCATTGTACAGCAAATACCCACAAAACCAAAGATGACATTGTAGAAGCACGTATAGTCTCGAAACCACGACACTGACCAATAGAGATAATTCTAAACTCTAGGCAGCTGAAATGAAGTTTCTCCATATATGATTCAGAAAACCAAGAAAGACAAGAACAGGTATTAGAAAATTAGAGCAGAAGTAGGAATACCTTTAAAGGTGATAAGGACCAGCTATATTCTAACAGAGAATTAAAGAGACTAAGAAGGAAGTGCAGGCTGGAAAAAATAGAGATATAAAAATGTTTATGGAAGTAAGGAGAAATTGAAGAAACTTACTAGGAAATTCAATCTAGCGAAGAAGTCAGCTAAGGATAACATGATGGCAAGCATAATTGGCAGTCATACAAATTTTAGTGAAAAATGGAAGAGTATATATAGGTACTTTAAGGTATAAACAGGTTCCAAGAAGGAGATTCCATGAGTCATTAATGAACAAGGGGAGTGTGTATGCGAGAATCTACAGAAGGCAGAAGTATTCAGTCAGCAGTATGTAAAGATTGTTGATTCACAAGGAAAATGTCCAGATAGAAGAGGTGGCTAAAGCTAATGAATTATTGAAATTTACCTATGATAAAAAAAACATTTATAGTAAGATACAAAAGTTGAAAACTAGAACAGCAACTGGAATTGATAAGATTTCTGGGGATATACTAAAAGACAATGGGTTGAGATATAGTACCATATCTAAAGTACTTATTTGATTACTGTTTGCATGGAGGAACTATGGAGGAGTTGTTATAGTTGTTATAGTGTCTTCTGTTGTGTATAAAGGAGAGAGTGATAAACACAAAGCTGAAAATTAAAGGCCAGTCAGTTTGACATGTGTTACATGTAAGCTTTGAGAAATTATTATTTGTGATTATATTAGACATGTTTGCAAAATTAATAACTGGTTCAGTAGAAGGCAGTTTGGGTTGAGGAAGGTCATTCCACTGAAGCTCAACTTGTAGGATTCCAGCAAGTTATAGCAGAAATTCTGGATTTAGGAGTTCAAATGGACTGTTGTGATTGACCTATCCAAGGCATTTTATAGCAAATATTCTAGATTTAGGAGTTCAAATGGGCTGTCGTGATTGACCTATCCAAGGCATTTGACAAAAGACTGACTGAATGGGTAGTTATCTATATATATAAAATAAGAGTTTTGTCTGTACATTGCTCAGAATTTGAAAATAATGGTATTTCTGTATCGGTCATGTCCACAGAATCAAGAAAATGCACTTTTTACTTTTCCGTAATTTCTGTCTGTCTGTCTGTCTGTATGTATGTATGTATGTACACGCATCACGAGAAAACTGTTGAAGAGAATTTAATGAAAATTGGTATTTGAAGTCGGGGGATGAGCCTCTACAATCTAGGCTATACATCATTTTACTCACGCTGAGTGAAATGGTAGTTTAGGGGAAGGCCTAAAATTGAATTCTCAACTATTTATGTTATTAGCGGTCGTATTTTAAAGAAAATGGGTATGCAAAGTTGGGGAATAAATTGCTACAATCTAGTCTGTCAATAATTGTATTCACGCTGAGAAAAATGGTAGTTTAGGGGAAGGCCTAAAATTTAATTCTCAAATATTTCTTATTAGAGGTGTAATCGATGAATGCTACATAACTAAGGTTATATAGTATTAAATTTCCTATTATTCATGTCTTATACATTGTTACCGTACTGGCTATGATCACAAAGATATTCATGAATTTGGATTTTTGTTACTAAGTCCATATCAGCGCCGAGTAACGAGAAAATGGGTAAACAGTATTTTATAAAAATCGGTATATAAAGTCGGGGAATAAGAAACTACAGTTTATGGTATAAAATATTTTACAAATCACAGAGTCGAAAGAAAACTAAATATGTAGGCCTACAATATAGATAGCTCATATCATTGATCAACAATAACATTACATTGACCATTGTTTGTCGTGATGTGCTTTGTGTCTTCTGTTGCCCCTCATCTTCGGTAGATAGGATTACTGCTGCGTACAGAGTAATTTTTATTTGATTTACGTCGCACCGACATAGATAGGTTTTATGGCGACGATGGGATAGGAAAGGGCTAGGAGTGCCTTAGCCCTTAATTAAGGTACAGGCCCAGCATTTTACTGCTGTGAAAGTGGGAAACCACGGAATACCATCTTCAGCGCTGCCGACAATGGGGTTCGAATCCACTACTCTCGGATGCAAGCTCACAGCTACACACCGCTAACCATACAGTCAACTCGCCCAGTCGTACAGAGTGTAACAGCCTGCCTGAATATTGATGGGAAGTAGCTAGGGAGTTAGATAACTTTCTTCTTTAGCATGCCATTCCCCTGGTTTATAAATTTTCTGATACTACTGGTACGTAACACACTGGATCATCATAGCATTCGGGCTATTCAATCCCTACTCTGAGGCACTGATTGGAATCAACCGTGTGCATGAGTGTTCATGGCAATCTGTGGCCTGGTCATCCCAGCTCTGGAACTTTGGACTATTAGATTGGCACCGCAATCTAACCGCAGTACTGTTCGTTAAAAGTGATAAAACGTGCGGCTTTCCATTTGATCGAGTATTTTATATTATAGCATTGCTTTTAATCACTGCATTCATACTTACATTTTTGTAATGACCTATGTTGATTTCAGTTAGAAAAACCACAAAGTCAGTCATTCTGAGAATCCCATAGCGAAGCACGGGTACATCAGCTAGTATTTCTATATAATAGAACTCAAAGAATTAGAGTAAGTGAAGCATTATCTGATCCTGTAACCATTAAGAGGGGAATTCCTCAAGGCAATATTATTGAACCTTTATGTTTTCTTATATAAAATTAAATGTGTAAAGAACTGGAATCAGGGGTAAGGTTTTTTGTGGATGATTTTATTCTGTACAGAGTAATAAATAAGTTACAAGATTGTGAGCAACTGCAAAAAGACCTTGATAATGTTGCAAGATGGACAGCAGGCAATGGTATGATGATAAATGGGGGTAAAAGTCAGGTTGTGAGTTTCACTAATAGGGCAAGTCTTCTCAGGTTTAATTACTGTGTTGATGGGGTGAAATTTCCTTATGGGGATCACTGTAAGTATCTAGGTCTTAATATAAGGAAAGATCTTCATTAGGGTAATGACATAAACAGATTTGTAAATTAAGGGTACAGATAACTGCACTTGATTATGAGGGTATTTAGGGGTTGTAGTAAGGATGTAAAAGAGAGAGCATATAAGTAGTTGGTAAGACATCAACTAGAGTATGGTTCCAGTGTATGGGACCCTCACCAGGACACCCCAGGGGCTGTGAACTTGGGAGCGTGGTTTGGCGACCGCGGGGCCCCTAGCTGAGTCCTGGCATTGCTTCCACTTACTTGTGCCAGGCTCCTCACTTTCATCTGTCCTATCCGATCTCCCTTGGTCAACTCTTGTTCTTTTCCGACCCCGACGCTATTAGGTTTGCGAGGGCTAGGGAGTCTATCATTTTCACGCCCTTCGTGGCCCTTGACCTTCTTTGGCCGATAACTTCATATTTTCTAAGTGTCGGACCCCTTCCATTTTTTCTTTCTGATTAGTGTTATATAGAGGATGGTTGCCTAGTTATACTTCCTCTTAAAACAATAATCACCACCACCACCACCTCACCAGGATTACTTAATTCGAGAACTGAAAAAAAATCCAAAGAAAAGCAGCTTGATTTGTTCTGGGTGATTTGTGACAAAAGAGGAGCATTACAAGTAATGAACATTACGAAAATGTTGCAAAGTTTGTGCTGGGAAGACTTGGTAGAAAGGAGACGAGCTGCTTGACTAAGAGGTATGTTCTGACCTGTCGGTGGAGAGATAGCATGGAATGACATTAGTAGACGAATAAGTTTGAGTGGTGTTTTTAAAAGTAGGAAAGATTACTATATGAAAACAAAGTTGGAATTCAAAAAGGAAAATTGGTGCAAATATTTGTTTATAGGAAGGGGAGTTAGGAGTTGGAATAACTTACCAAGGGAGATGATCAATTAATTTGCAAATTCTTTGCAATTATTTAAGAAAAGACTAGGTAAAAATCATATAGGGAATCTGCCACCTGGGCGCCTGCAGATTAGTGAGGGTGGGTGGGTGGGTGGGTTGGTTGGTTCACAGTACAGGCAAAATATGGTGAAATGACATTAAAATCTCATAAAAATAGTTAGCTGCATCCACTGAAACCTTTTTGTTTCAAAAATATGATCTTGTTGTAATATTGATGTTAACTTGTATGTAGTTAATGAACCAAATAAACTAAAATCCATGGTGCAACAACCCCGAAGGGCCATGGCCTACCAAGCGACCTCTGCTCAGCCCGAAGGCCTGCAGATTATGAGGTGTCATGCGCTAGCACGACGTATCCTCTCGGCCATTATTCTTGGCTTTCTAGACTGGGACCGCCATCTCATCTGATAGCTCTTCAATTGTAATCACGTAGGCTGAGTGGACCTCAAACAAGCCCTCAGAACTGGGTAAACATCCCTGACCTGGCTGGAAATCGAATCCGGGTAAGAGTCAGGCATGATACCTCTACACCGCGGGCCGGCATGTAGTCAAGGTGGGATTGAAAAAAATATCTAGAAATTATTCTTCGTGTGGTAGAACATGTCTGGGACTAGATCACTGTAATTTTTGCATTTTTTTGTTTTCAACATATTAACTACTAGCATGTGCCCACGGTTTCGCCCGCGCTTATTAATTCAGCCGTGTTAGATATTTATAAACTGTAAGAGTTGCTTGCTGGTGATGCTGACAGCTTCATTTCATGGAGCAAAAAATTGCACTTTGACACACCCATGAGTGATCGGTGAAAAATGTTAAAAATTTCAGATCTCGCATCGCAACATTCACACATTTCTTACAAATTGTACAAAATTGTGTTAATTATCCTCCTAGTCAACACTTAATATTACATCCAATTAAGATAAAATTTCATATAGACATGTTTCGACCCAACATAGGGTCATCCTCAGTAAAATATGTATATATATAATCAAGTAAAAACATTAGACACACAATATCCTCGTAGGCTGTAACCCGATCCGAGTATATATAACTTTTTCCTGCATGAGGTGAGCAGATCAACTCAGTTTCTGGATGTGTTTGCGATGACTAAACAGACCAATCTTGTTATAAAACATACGCCCACATAAATCACACTGAATGGATGCAGGAGGGCGGGATTGTAATTGACGGAGCTTTCTTGCTTGTCGCGTGACCTGTTGACATCTGCGGCGTTCTCTTTAGAACGAGTTGACTGCGGTGGATGTAGTGTTCCGCCACAGTGATCGGTCCTCAGCACATTCTTCCCTTGTCTGTATATTTATACCAGTTGTCTTCATTATGTGTTTCTGCTGGTCCTTAAAACGCTTAAGAGGGGCTCCATGAGGTCTACTGCCGTCGTAAAGTTCACCATAAAGAATTTGGCGGGGAAGCCTCATATCACTCATGTGGTGAACTTGGCCTAACCATCTCAGTTGATGAGAGATGATTGTTGCCTCAGTGCTATTTAGCTGTGCTTTGTCGAGAACTGCTGAGTTGGTCAAATAGTCCTCCCACTTAATGCACACAATACAAAGTGCTTGTTAAAAAACATGATGCAAATTAAAAAGTTAAAACATGAGGTGGTGGTCGTTAAAACAGTTTTTGAGCTGGAGGTCTTTCTGTTGTAATATTCTCATTTTCCTCTGATACAGTTCGTATGTATCTGTACACTGTTGACTTAATTATTATGTTCAGTCATAGGCTGATATTATGTAAGTTGTTATTGAAGTAGGGGCTGCCTGGCCTAGGCGGTAAAGGCGTGCTCGGTTCGCCCGGAAGGACGTGGGTTCGAATCCCCATCAGGAAATCGTAAAATTTAAGAAACAAGATTTCCACTTCTGGAGGTGCACATGGCCCTGAGGTTCACACAGCCTACACCAAAAATGAGTACCAGGTTAATTCCTGGGGGCAAAGGTGGCTGGGCGGACAACTAACCACTCTACCCCACCACGTGCCGAGGTTAACAATGGTGGAAGCCTTTACCTTCCACTCCTCCAAGGCCCTTCATTGCCTGTACGGAGGTGACTTTGCTTTGCTTTGCTTGTTATTGAAGTTGTACCATCTTTTTTTCAGAGGCTCTAAAATCCTTAGATGCTTTGCATCATGTTAAAATGTTTCATTAGTGCTTCTGTTACAATATCTTCAAAATACGTTTCATCTTATATTTTACATGTTGCCCACATAGTTCATTTCAGATGCTTTTAATATCTTTTAATGTCATTTGTGTATGTTCATACATTTGTTTATGTTATTAGATGTGTTTGTACAGTTTTGTATTAAGTAAGGGTGATGATGGCCAGCCGGCGTCGAAACTAGTTCCTAGATTAAAAATGTAATGTAAACATTGTATAATATAGTATTGAAAAGGAAGACCATTACGACATAAGTTTAATTATTATTGTGATCACAATTCAATATGGATCAAAACCATGAAGTTTATATCCTGTGATTGTCAACAACTGCCACATTGCTTATGTAGTCATCCCATTTGATGTTCATGATGGATCTAACGAGGGAACACATACATGTGTTACACTCGGATTTGGTTGAAATTTGGTAGGAATATTCGTGGGAGGCAGTAGAATGCTAAGGTAAAAACTGTATGTGCCCAGCGCAAGTTTAAACGCCAAAATTGAACAAATAAATAGTCGTAAAATTAGAAGTGCCGCGGGAGTATTGGGGTCCGGCGGAGAGGTAGGAAGGAGCGAAGCAACAGACGTGAGCTGGCGCAGCTCGACACAGCCCGTTTGGCTCAAGTCCACTGTTTCGCTCCTCCCTACCTCTCCGCCATGCCCCGATACTCCCGCGGCACTTCTAATTTTACGACTATTTATTTGTTCAATTTTAGCGTTTAAACTTGCGCTGGGCACATACAGTTTTCACCTCAGCATCCTACTGCCTCCCATGAATATTCCTACCAAATTTCAACCGAATCCGAGTGTAACACGTGTACTTGTTCCCTCATAAGTTTCTGCTGACGGATGCTCTCCAGTATCTGTATGTCACGACGGTAAAGTGTCCAGGTTTCACAATATGTACAGCAATAATAAGTCAAACCAAACCAAACCTCATGGTGCAACAGCCCTAAAGGGCCATGGCCTATCAAGCGACCGCTGCTCAGCCCAAAGGCCAGCAGATTACGAGGTATCCCTTTCAGACCTGAAAGAAAACTGGAGGTGTGAATTTTTGTTTGTACGTCAAGAACTGACTAAAATGCTCCTCAATACACATATTAATAGTTTATTTTACAAAATAAAAACTAACATCCGAAAAACAGGACCACACAATTGTGCGTATCAAAATTCAAAACCTCGTTGTATCACGTACGATGGTGTAGCTTCAAAATTTACGTTCACTAACCAATGTACACACTTCATTGAATATATTCCGGTATTCAGTAAAGCTTCTAGATTAATATAAACGCAGTAAATAAATACTTACTTTCGGCACTACTGCTTCCTGCCATCTCGCCGATCAACTGTGCTTTTTAAACTCTTCTTCCTTCGCCCTGGCGGTCAAGCGCATACTAAAATCAATTGAAATACACGCCACGTGTCCTGCACAATCACTGCAGTCTGGTGTAGCGCCGAAAAAACATCAAATACGGTCAGGGATAACTAAAATACGAACCCGCACAATTGTGTGTACTCGGTCTGAAAGGGGTATCACGTGGTCAGCACGAAGGATCCTCTCGGCCGTTATTCTTGGATTTCTAGACCGGGGCCACCATCTCACCGTCAGATAGCTCCTCAATTGTAATCACGTAGGCTGGGTGGACCTCGAACCACCCCTCAGATGTAGGTAAAAGTCCCTGACCTGGCTGGGAATCGAACCCGGAGCCCCTACAACATAGGGTCGGCTAAAAATAAGTCAGCAAAATATAAAATAATAAGTTAGGGAAGAGGTAGCAAACACATGTAATTCAGTGATGTTTAGCAAGCAAGACTGTGAATTTAATCTTTTTGTTGTATAACAGACCTTCACTTTAACACTCATCCGTTGTATGTTTTCATGTGTGACTCGTCTGTTTTTATCAGATTTTTGGCAGAAGGTGACAACATGAGGTCGAAATTAGTTCCAAAATAATTTAGCTCTTATCTTACTAACAAGAGCTAAGTTATAAGCTATAAATTTCTTTTTTTCCGTATTGAAGTGCAATAATAAAAAATAAATGGACAAGAGATTCCACCTTTTCAATACAGTATAATACACTAACTTAGCAAATGTCATGGGATAGTCACCTAATAGCGTGTGGGGCCTCCTCTGGCCCTGCGAACTGCAGTGAGACGCCGTGGAAGTGAGTCGACAAGTCCCTGGTAGTCCTCTGGACGCACTGACACCAAATCATTTGCAGAGCGGCCGCCAATGCTGGTCTGTTCGTGGGTGCAGGATCCATGGCACGGCCTGTGTTGAATTGAGCCGTGATTTGTTGCACGGTTGCCCGTCTGTCACTATTGACAATCCGTCTCAGATGTCGCTGGTCCCTCGTGTTATATTTCATCATAGTGTTATTCAATATATACTGTCATTGATCTTTGAACAGGAGACTAAAAAATCTCATGGTTGAAAAACATGAAACGGGTGAGCCCCGTAAGAAGAAACGAGAATATGTACGTGTCAGTTGTTCGGATTTAAAATATGCCCTGCTGTGGGGAAATACTGGATAAAGGCACTTACCCTTGTGTTGGTTGAGGAGTAAATGGTCCCTTAGTTGTTTACGGAGGTCTGATGGTCACTAAACTTGTTGTAATTAGTTTTATCGTTGTATTATTAGATGTTTTTTACATTATATGTACTGGGATCAGAGCCCTGACCTACCTTGAATTAGGTTATTCTGGCTGAAGATGCTCACAAAGTATGAGCGAAACATGTCCTAATTTTAATATCTGTTAATGGTTTTATCCTAAATATAAAGGATTGCTATGTATTGGAAAGGTGGTTTTTATTAATGTATCAACTCCTTATTGCTTGAATATTGGCGGAAAGGAACTGGGCTTTGCACATGCTACACGATTGTCCATCTACGACAGGTTCTGCAGCTAGTCTATTTATAAAATTGCTGATTGATTACTATTATTAATTTTATTATTGTGACATTGGTTTGAAAGTACAGAAACACGAATAAATAATAATAAAAATTATAATAATGAAAATAATGAATATTTATATTGACATTAAAAATAATACTGAACACAAAAAATAATATTGACATAAAATGTGAATAAAGAAATCGTAAATAATATAGACACTTAATACTATGAATAAGGAAATAGTGTGCCTTTGCTGGCAGGACCTAGTGTTTACAGTGCACTATGTCTTCTGGTATGGGCTAGAGCAATTTTGTTACTTTCATTGACCTGTCTCAGCTTTATCCTTAGCTTTGACAAAATGAAAGTGACTGAGGTATGAGTAATGCTAGTAATGCCATTCCTTCTGCAGCCAGTCCCTGCTATGAATGGTGTGAAAATATTGCTCATAGGGTCAGTTGGTGCATGCATTTCAGTGGGCTTGGCAGACTGATGTGTAATAGCAACTTGTGGCTCGGTGAGGAAAGCAACGGGAAACTACCTCACTCCTCATTTCCCTAGTACGCCTCTTCAGTGATGCCTAGGCCATCTATGACAGCTGATGGCGGAACTGTTGAGGATCCAACCAGCCTTCGGGCTGAGGACTAAACATACATACAAGGAAATAGTAAAATGACGCAGTGGCAGTGAATACACATCAGAACGTGGAAACTTGATGGAAAACATCTAAATTAAATCAAATACAAGGGAACACTTACAGGCCTAAAAGTGACAACTAAGAGAGGAGAGTGGAAAGTGCTGGAACCCTATGAGGTCCATGGGAAAGTATGGTGTTATGGGGGAGAAAAGACTTACAATCATCACCTCGAAACTCATCATATTAACATAATCAAAACCAAAATTACAAGAAAAAAGATCATAACATAGCAACTGATACTTATGCACAATGAAGGGTTTTTAAAGACTTTAACAAAATACAGTTCCATGACACGGAATCAAGACATAGTTAAGTAACTTAGAGAAAATTTTATTTAACAATAGGAAGGTGATGCTACATTACAATGTCTAGTTTTAAAGGAAAGAAAGTGATAGAACTGAAATTACGGCAACGGAAATCTAGGGCAAACTTGGACACGTTAAATTTAAAACTTTAAAAATGACATTAAGCAAGGAAATACCAAAATACCAAAGTAATTAAATTAAATCAAACAAAATCAGAAAACATTGAAATGGCAATAGAAATGGCACTTACCAATAAGGAGGTAGGTTGTCCGGAGGGGAAACCCTCGAGCACAACCGCACTCGAGGAGGGTCAGATGGAATAGATGCCGCCTAATTGCCTCCCACACGCGAAGTGGCCTAAGGCCGGAAATTGACAAATCACAATCCATCAATGGGAAACAAATTCCACTAGATTCCCTATCTTTTCACCAATAGAAAATCTCGTTATTCTAGCGAATGAAATTGCATGTCCATATATGGTCATATTAAGATAGTTAGCAACTTCTCAAGATTTCCTATTGCGACACCCATAACCGCACATGTGGTATAGAATGTTTCAAAACTAAAGCACCTTTACATTTTCATCAGCTTACAATTTTGACATACAGAATTACAAAAATTAATTTTCAAATAATTCTTCAAGAAATTTTTCAAGTTAAAACGTCCCAAGTGTCTTTTCCTCATGCTTGCTGACATTAATTTTAATGATCAATTACATAAAATTTACATACAAAAAAAATCACTGTTTGCATCTTGCAATGTTCATACTGTTCAATATATCTTGCCTATTGCCTGAAAGAAAAATTATTACACACATATTTAAATTAATATTTCTTGCCGTTACATAAAATAATTCCAGTAGAGTCCAGAGTTACATAAAATGAAATCCTTCAGACACGTTAAATAAAAAAACTTTAAAATTATATTTCCCATAGTTGTAGTTCTCCAAATCACCACATATTACAATTATAGTGTGATGAGTTGCTTTTTTTTTTTTGTAATGTTTTCAGCTGATATTATTAATGTCCATTTTCAGGTCTCGTAAACTGATCCAGAATGCTATACAGACCAATGACTTCCTGAAGAACCTTGATAACATCCAGATACAGGCTGTAGTGGATGCCATGTATATAAAGGAACTCCATGGAGACAGCTTCTTGATCCAAGAAGGAGAAATCGGTAAATAACAACTTGTTAACTTTCAAGTACACTCTAAAGACCAATAGGAAACCTATCACAGGCTGATCTAATCATTACAGGAGCAACCGCCAATAAATCGACAACAATCGCTACTCTAGCCCTGAGTTGGGAATATTTCTTTAACATAATCTATATATTAAAAGAGTTTATTATAAACAGCTTTGGCAAATCCATCCATCCTTTCTTTGCCTAGCTCACAATACATGCTGGGTTGCATACAGTTAAGGAGCAATATTTTTACATACAGATATCAGCAAATCTAAATTATACAAAATGACAGCGACTATAGGCAAGCCTGTAATTTCATTCAAACTCGGTACACATATGACTTAATACTATCTGGAGAGAAATACTGTGGGAGCAACACACACACCTAGCAGCCATAGAGGTGAAGTGGGGAGGGAGAGACATGTAAAAATAATTTAAAAAATGATCAATATTAGTTTAAAGATAAAAATTTCATTGTTCTGTATTGAAAAGTATCACAGTTAAATTGAAATAATAAATATGGTAGTTCAACCTATTCAATACAAGTAAATAAGAGATGTAGAGATTACATTCTTATTTAATTAAAAGTGGAAATTGTACCAGTTTCAACCCCAGTCAGGGTCATCATCAGCCGATTATAACTCGAAAAACAATGCATAAGTAAGAAAGAAGTTAACGGTTAAGTCCACACAATATCAGTTGAAGAGGCGATATAAAAATGACGGGGGTAGGCACTGTTTAAATTCAGATGAAGTGGAATGTAAGTCACTTAAAAGAAGTAATGCATAATCTTCCGAGAATCAGCACGGCACACGCAATGTTTGGCACTGTCTCACAGTGTTCACGAAAAGCAGAGAACAGTTAAATGAGCCAGACTGCTTACACCGTCAGGCACAAAGTCACAACAGAATCCAAATATGAAGATCTAAAGTCATGAAGAAGCCGAAGACGAGCAGCTCAACCGAAGTAACTTGCAAGCTCCAGAAGATCGGCGCGGTGTTTACAACGTCAAGTGCTGTAGTTTCATACGCTGACGGAGATTGAAGGATAGATTAATGATCAAGTATTTGCTTAGTTCACGAAAATGTGCCCATATTTATACTTATAATACGATTCAATGTAATTGAATATGTAATTATGATCTTGAAGATTTTTAGAACAGTTGACGTGAAAAAACAATAGTGCACATTTTCGTGAACTAAGCAAATACTTGATCATTAATCTGTCCTTCAATCTCCGTCAATTAAGGCCATGGTCGCTTCCTTCCCACTCCTAGCCCTTTCCTACCCCTTCGTCGCCATAAGACCCATCTCTGTTGGTAGAACATAAACCAAATTTTATTTTATTGTAGTTGTTCTTTTCATTTTCATCTTGGTTAACATATAACCTCCCTCTGTGGATGGGGACAGTAGAATAACGCCCACGGGACCCTTAGCTGATTCCTGGCATCGCTTCCACTTACTCGTCATATGCCACGAATGGGTTAAGAGCTACATCTACCTGTTTGGCATGCATGGAACTATACCAAACAGGAGAACATACTCTGCTACAGAATATCATGGCTCCATTGCAGAATTTTGGATGGTATGAGGATGACTTCCCCACTGATAAACAAATCTTATGCGTTCAATTCTCTTTCCACCAATACCTACTCCTCTCCTTCCATCCAAGCATTTTCCAATAATCTTTTCCAGCTTTAAGAACACATAATAGGTTAAAAAAAATTGGCAGGTCATATGGAAAGAGGGAGGGACAGAAAGAAGACACTAGGAAAAAAAGATGAAAACACAAATGGATAAGGACAATGTCCACATCTTGAAATAGCCAGACTTTCTCCACATCAATCCCAGTTCTTCCACATTCATCTCTTAATTAAAATTGAAATAATTGATAAGGAGATTCCACCTATTCAATACCAAAGAATAAGAAATGTAGTGAATTACATTCTCATTTAATAATAATTAGAAATGGTACCAGTTTCGACCCTAGTCCAGGTCATCATCAGCCGATTAAGAAATGGAAAACAATGCATTGGATCAATAGAAGAGGCAATATGAAAAGGAAATGAATGGGGGTAGACACTGTAAAACTTAGAAGAAGTAAAATACAAGTCATTCAAAAGAAAAACAGTGCGCAATTCTCTTAGTGATTGCCTCTTCTACTGATCCAGCTTGAATCCTTTTACTAATCTCAGCATCCAGTCGAGCATTCTCCATTAATTCACTCCCCAGTATTTAAATGTTTCCACTACTTCCAGGGGCTTGTTTGCAAGTCTAATCTGACCTTTCCCTTCTTTCTCCCCTCTAGTCATAACAAGAGTTTTACTCTTTTCTACACTTATTTTCAATCCACATTCTTCAATCTTCCCAGTCACCACATTCAACTGTTCTTGAACCTTCCTATCGTCTTCTCCCCAAATCACAATATCATCTGCAAATAACATCATGTTCATTTCTCTTCCTCCATATGCTGCTTTTGCTGTTCTCATGATGTCATCCATTACTATTGTAAACAGGATTGGTGATAGAACACTTCCCTGTCTCAGCCCACTAGTTATTTTGAACTAACTTGTCCTGCCAACTTGTGTTTGCACGCAACTACAACATTCCTTATACAATGCCATGATCATTTTTATTAATCCCTGTCCAATTCCTTTTTGCACCAGACTGTCCCAAACTTTCGTCCTAGGGACACTGTCATATGCCTTTTCAATATCAATGAATGTCATCACCATATCATTCCCGTACTCCCAATGCTTTTCCATTAGTTGTCTCATAATGAAAATGGGCTCTATTGTTGATCTTCCACTTCTGAAACCAAACTGATTTTCCTGTATCTGCTTCTCAACCCTCAACCTTATTCTACTTTCCAGTATCCTTTCCATTATCTTAGCAACATGGGATATTAGAGTAATTCCCCTGTAGTTCTTCAAAACTTTCTTATCACCTTTCTTGAAAATTGGGATGATTATTCCTTTTTGCCAATCCTCAGGGACCTCCTTATTCTCCCAGACATTCCTGAGAACCTGATATGTCCACTGCAGACCTACAGCTCCAGCTGCCTTTATCATCTCCACTGAAATTTCATCTATTCCAGCAGTTTTTCCATTCTTCATCTTTCTTACTGCCATTTCAATTTCATTCATTGTAATTTCTTTATCCATTTCTTCGTCAACTAATTGCCTTTCCTGGTCGTCCATTGAATGACTGTCATCCGTTCTTGTGTTCAGCAGCTTCTGAAAATACTCTCTCCATCTATTTCTTATTTCTTCTGGCTTTGTTAAAATTATGCCACCTTCATCCTTCACAAATCTGGTGTTTACTTGATCTCTCTTTTTGTTTCTTAAGATACCATACAGTAATTTCTTGCTGCCCTGCATATCATCTCTCAATTTCTGTGTGAATAAGGCCCAGCTTTTCCTCTTTTCTTCCTCCACTACTTTCTTGGCCAAATTCTTTGCCTCCACATATTTTCTTCTACTTTCTTCAGTCTTAGATGTTTTCCATGCTTTCCATGCCATTTTCTTTTTCTTCACCTTAATCTTTACCCTATCATTCCACCAGTGTGTTTCTTTGTCCTTCACATTTCCTGATGTTCTACCACATACCTTTTCTGCACATCCAACCAGTGCTTCCTTAAATCTTTTCCATTCCTCTTCAACATTCCCCACCTCTCTCCTGGGTACCAAAGGTATTATTTCCCTTTGAAATTCTTCTTGTATGCTTTTCTCCTTCAACTTCCATACTTTAATTCTTTTCTCTCTTCTTAATTGGGGTTTCTCAATCTTTCCAACTTTCAATTTTCCTATCACAACTCTATGATCTCCACCAAAGGCTTCTTCAGGCATGGCTGTTACATCTACAAGGTTCTTCCGGTGTTCTTTCTCTATGATTATATAATCAATCATGGTCTTTGTTCGTCTGTCTCCCCAGCCATACCTTGTAATCTTCTAACTGTTCTTCTTCCTAAACCAGGTGTTTCCAACAATCATTTGATTCCTCATGCAAAAATCCACCAACAACTCGCCTTCTGGATTTACATTTCCATATCCAAAGGGCCCTACAACATCTTCCTTTCCTTGTCTTTCCATTCCAACTTGTGCATTTAGATCTCCCATCAATAGTACTTCCTTATCTTCTATCTGTCTCTCCACTTCCTCTAAGAAGTCCTCTAGGTGTTCATCTATGCATCTATACAACTGCTATAAGATTTAAATTTACATTGTTTTTTTTTTTTTTGTACCTAACATGTGATGCTTGTTGTTTTAAGGGGCCTAACATCGAAGGTCATCAGCCCACCTAACATGCATAACAACCTGCTGTGTCTTAATCAGAGCCCCTTTTGCTACCGGTTTTCAGAGTTCCTGAAGGTCCTACCATACCGTAGCAGTCCCAGGGTCCTCAAAGTCCCCATTGTACTACACCTGTACAGGCAGTCCCCTACTTTGGCTGTCCATTTTCCATAGACAAGGGGATGGAATTCATTTATTCACAAAAATTCTTTATTTACAATAACCTGCACAGGTCGAATGCCATCTAACATTTCTTTTCTCTGTTGTTGTTTATTCTTTTCTTGAATATCTGTACAGATTTTGGAAAAGGATCAAACACTTCCCATGGTAACCTGTTCCACTCCTTCACGCCCTTCCGAGTGAATGAAAATTTACCCCAATTGCTTCTACTAAAATTCCATCTAATTTTATACTTGTGGTCATCCCTGCCGATGTATAATTATTTTCCAACTGAAGCCTCTCACGGATTTCCTCCCATGCTTCCTCTCCTGTATAGGCTCTACTCGGAGAGAGACTTCTATGGAAAAAAGCTCAGAAGAAGGAAATAAAGAATTATAAGATAAAGAAAACTTAGATACCTCGTATCCAAATCAACCTCCTAATACTCTTACAATACAATTCATAATCAAAAAAATTCAAATATAAATAAAGTAACCCAAACAAACTCAACACCTTTAAGGACATCTTTGGATTCATCATTATAGTTGCCATTCTCCTATTATTAACTCTTCTCGAACCTTATATACTAGGAGATCCTACTAATCGAACTCCTTTTGATTTTGCAGAAGGGAAGTCTGAATTGGTTTCAGGATTTAATGTTAAAAACTGTAGGTCATCAATGATATTGAAGTTATGAATATACAGACTTTACTACTCCCTATGAATTTGACTCATACATACTTCCTTACAACGAAATGCCTACAAATGGTTTTCGGTTATTAGATGTAGATAACCGAACTGTACTCCCTATAAATACCCCTGTTCGAGTTCTAGTCACTGCCGCTGACGTCCTCAAATTTACATGGTACATGGCTGCATGGTACTGACATTTTGTTGATGTAGTATGATTATTTTTGTATATTTCTATTTATTGATGAGGGAGATAATTCATTATTTAAAATTCATCCCAAAAGGACATGTTTTTGATAAACAGGCGAACATTATATTTTGCCTAGTTCCTTCATGTAAATTCACACATACTAAATATCTTCGTCTTCCTAGGCGCTCATATGTAATATTTGCTAAAGCAAATAAACCAGAAGAACATAACCCATGAGCGATCATAAGTGTATAACTTAAGTCTAGTTTTCTCCCTTCTCTTACTTAAAGCTTCCCACCCAAATTTCTCTAACATTTCTGATACACTACTTTTTCTCCTGATATCCCCTGTTACAAATCTTGCTGCTTTCCTCTGCACACCATCTACAGTATTTCTTTTATTAGGTATTCCTGGTGAGGATCTGAAACACTGTTTGCATATTCCAGTAGTGGATGAACCATACTTAAGTAACTTTACTCTTTTAATTCTTTGTTTCATCCTTTATGTAGTCTCATTATGACATGTAATGATCTGTATGCTTTCTCAACATTGTCATCAACCCGCTCTGAGCTCGTTTCTCCTTCCCAGCTCCATCAGGGGGGCTGACATCAACACTCATTGAGAGACTATCTTGTCAGGTCTTCAGTCTTGACTGGGATAAGAAGAAAGATGGATAAATACACAAAAAGGGAAAAAAATGTAAGACAAAGACAAATACAGGTCCCTAAATACAAGGCCCTTGGAAGGCTGAGGTTCGAATCCCAGTCTTAAACATGTGGCCAAAACCAAAATTAACCTGAGTCTCTTCAGTGAATCCAAAAACAACTGGGATAAGCTCACAAAAATGTTTTTCGTTTCTACTTTCATTCTGTAAAATGTTTTGTGATTCTATAACCATTCAAGTACCTAACAGTTCATTGAAATATTTCAGGAACACACCTCTATGTCTCTGCAGAGGGTAAATTTGAAATCATCAAAGGAGGAGTTGTTCTGGGCCAGTTTGGTCCTGGTGTTACTTTTGGAGAACTTGCAATCCTCTACAACTGCAAGAGAAAAGCTTCCATCCGAGGTATGTATGTCTCCTCTTGCATAGGCTTGTAAATTTAGAAGATACATATAAACTACATTTATTTATTTATTTATTTATTTATTTATTTATTTATTTATTTATTTATTTATTTATTTATTTATTATATATATACATGCGTTAGGCCCTCTAAGGAGCACGTAGTAGAACCATTAGTTAGCATTCTTCTTCTTGTTTCTCTTATCCTCCCAAAACTTCTTCATCCTCGCACTGTGAGTCTGTCGTCTTTCTTGAGTCCATGCCTCCTGGAGTTTCAAGTTTCTTGTACATTGTCTGGCTGCAAAGCTGTGCAAGTTAATTTTGTGTCTTAATGTAGCCCGTGTAGTTGTCAGTGGGTCAACGCCGACTTCTGCGAGATCTTTTTGGGTGTCAGCAAGCCACCGTACTTTATTTTGTCGGGTTCCGCTGATAATGAGGAAGATTTTCTTGGTCAGTCGCGAGTCGTCCATTCGTGCTAGATGTCCGTAGAATTGCATACGTCTTTTCCGGGCGATTGAAGTGAATCTTTCGGTCAGCGAGTAGAGTTCTTCCGAGCTTTTTCGCATCCATATTCCATCTTGGAACTTTGGTCCAAATATTTTCCTAAGTATTTGCCGTTCCATTTTCTCGATGCCATTGATATTGATGGTCAGTGTTGATGTTTCAATCGTGTAGAGTGCTTCAGGAAGAACTACTGTATGGTAGTGACGCAGCTTGGCTTGGATGGAAAGGGATTTCTTATTGTAGATATTCCAGGTGACTGTGTAGGCTTTACATAATCTTTCAGCATGGGTTTTGTTGGCTATCCTGTTGTTACCAGTGCTTCCGATAATTTATTATTTATTTATTTATTTATTTATTTATTTATTTATTTATTTATTTATTTATTATTTATTTTTTATTTTTATTTATTTATTATTTATTTTATTTATTTATTTATTTATTTATTTATTTATTTATTTATTTATTTATTTATTTATTTATTTATTTATTTATTTATTTATTTATTTATTTATTTATTTATTTATTTATTTATTTATTTATTTATTTATTTGTTTTTACATAAAAACAATAGCACATCTACCAAAGTGTCTAAATGGTAGTACCGTTAATAAAGTATTATTATTATTATTATTATTATTATTATTATTATTATTATTATTATTATTATTCTGGTAATTTCTTTTCTTGATGTTGCCTTGGTTCCTTTTTCTAACTAGGATGACGTTTACACACAATCAAGTCAGTGCTGACTGGTAACTACAAACTCTAAATTATCTCGTAAATGGCTCATTTATGAACCTATGTTTACTAAGACTTTTTTTGCTTCTAGTATCGTGTACTTACAGCTGTTTCAATTTGTGCTATTAATTATGATACACCCTGTACAGTGAGGTGATGACCATATTATAATGATTGTTGTTTCCAGTGCTGGTTGACTCCAAAGTATGGGTGCTGGACCGGAAGGTGTTCCAGCGGATCATGATGAGCACAGGACTGCAGAAGATCGAAGATAATGTCCACTTCCTGCGGAGTGTGCCTCTCCTTCAAAACCTTAAAGACATAGTACTCAAGAAGATAGCTGACCTCCTGCGAGTGGTAAGATCTTCCTACACTATGGTTTTTAAGTTTAATAATAATAAAAGGAAAAAGCAAATACCTGATGATTGGTGTAAAGTTGTAATAGTACCAGTCTGGCTCCATGGCTAAATGGTTAGCATGCTGGCCATTGGTCCAGTTGGTCCCAGATTTGATTCCTGGCTGGGTCAGGGATTTTAAGGATTTTAATCTTCATAGGTTAATTCCAATGGCTCCAAGGCTGGGTGTGTATGCACCATCTTCAGCATTAGAGCCCATCATAGATAGGGCTCCATCCCCAAATGTGCACAGGTCGCTGATACAGTGTCAAATCAAAAGACCTGCACCAGCTCATTGTTGTTGTTATTATTATTATTATTATTATTATTATTATTATTATTATTATTATTATTATTATTATCATCATTATCATTATTATCATTATCATGTCGACTGTCAAATCGATACTTCTATACGGTTCGGAAATTTGGCCTGAATCGTTAAAAACTTCGAAATATCGGACAAGAATTGCGTCTGAACAACGGAGAACAGCTTTACGAATTGCATGTGCATTACATAAAATGAACTTCATAGTAAAGCCCGTATTGTCGTAAGTATACTTTGAAGGTTGAGTCAAATGTTCCACCTTTACAATATCAAGATTCTTTATTATCTAATTAGTAACAAATCATTTTTAAAAATATGATGGGACATGTTTCGTCTAACTTGTAGACATCATCAGCCGCAAGAGTCTTTAAGAGAAAGCAACAAGGACAAGGACAAAGCAACACATTAAAATAATTCAGGTAGCCGAATACGTCAATTAAAATGGTGAAGAGTGTTCAGGATTGTTCAGAAAACAACACTTAAAATATATTGTTGGCATTAAAATTAAAATCGTCCATATGAGATGATTCAGTAAAACTTGGTGTTAAAATTCTTCTTTTTGAAGGTGCTGTGTCGGTGAAAGTTTGATAATGTGATGCACAATGTTAAATCCAGTAGCATAAAAACTATGTATAAGGAATCCGGTGAGCGGATGTTAAGGTCGTCTTATTGGCATGATGTTGACATTTCTTGCTGGGAAGTTAGGTGGAATATTTGAACGTGATAACGTGTGTGGAATGTGCAGTAAAGGGCCGTTCTCGCCTGTTCGAAAGCGACTAGTTCACTGTGGATGATTGTGGCTGACTGGGGGCGAACTATGGAGGTCGTGTGTGATGGGAGCTGGTATGAAGGGAAAGTAGGGGAAGGTCGCTGAGGTGTAAGGTAGTGGGGGGGGTATGTACAGAAGACTGGGTCTGTCAGGGGTGTCAGAGATGGGGAGGGACAATGACATAATTGGGGAAGGATGAGACAGAGATATAGTAGTGAAAGGAATGAAAGGATGGGTATGTGCTGATGTGGTGGTGGTGGTGGTAAGGGCAGAATGTTACATTGACATGATGGGGAGCTGACTTTCCAATCGTGGAACATCGTCAACCCGTCTGTTCACCACTTCCAACACTTCATATTATCAGACTCCTCACGACTTCCTTATGCAACATCAGCGCAACCCTCCACCTCCTCACTCTTCCTTCCAACAAGAGCACCTTATTATAACCTTCCACTCCTTCCACACATCCCCCGTAATTTCCATCTCCGTTGCCAAGCCCTAATAAAGACTATCTTCCTTTCCCCATCTCCTTATTCTCACACTTCTCCCCAACCCCCGTCACCTCTCCTGGCCAGAGAGAGGGCGTTACTCTCTAGGTGGTTCGCCCCACCCCTTCAGGGTGGGGAATGAAAGCATTTGTAGTTAGTTCACCTGCATACACCCCAGCGCAGCGTCAGTGGGTAGGGTCTGACACATCCCACTCTGATGAGTCTAGTGTCAGACCTAAGACGAAACGCTGATTGATAGAGCAAACGCCTGAAAAGCCTTACATCTAATTTTTGATCACTAGCATAAGTTGCTTCAGGCTTAATGATGTAATGTTGAAAGAAATGTGTATTTTATACTGTGATAAATTTTTCAAAAAATTGAAAATTGTAGTGTGTTGGATGCATCCAAATCTTCCCTCAGGTTTTGAAATGAGTGAGTCTGGTATTTATACTGATATTGTATGTCTTCGCAGGAGTATTTTGATGCAGACAGAGTGATTATAAGGCAAGGAGATGAAGGGAATACTTTCTACATTATAAGTGGTGGAACTGTGGAGATTACCAAGAAACAGCCAGGTGAGTCTAATTACTAATTTCTTCTCACCTTAAAAAACAGGTCCTGTCTGTTCAACTGTCCAGAAGGGCTGGATTCTCATGATTTATGGATCTAATATCCAGTAACTGTTCAGCTCTTCAGTCCGCTGAAACTGATTTTGAATAAATACATTTATCCCTTTCAGACCTAAAAGAAAACTGGTGGGGTGAATTTTGGTTTGTACGTCAAAAACTTGCTAAAATGTTTTAAATACATATGTTTATAGTTTATTTTACAAAATAAAAACTATCATCTGAAAAACAGCACCCACACAATTGTGCATGTTAGGACTTAATTCACTCCTTATAACAACAAAAATCAGCTCAGTACATATGAATATACAAATGTACATGATGAAATGTTCTATTTTACCTTGTGGAATGATTTAAAACAATTAAAATCATATACATTACATTTCATACATAGAGTACAAGTTCTTATTTTTACAGTCCTTATTCATGGCAGCACCCAGCTCTCCCATATGCATTGCCTGTAGAGAAACCTAACGCACACAATTGTGCATATCAACATTCAAAACCTCATGGTATTACGTACAAAGTTGTACTTTCACAATTTATGTTCACTAACCAATTTACACACTTCATTGATTACATTCTGATATTCAGTAAAGCTTCTAGATTAATATGAATGCAATAAATAAATATATAAATATTTAATTTAGGCAGTACTGCTTCCCACCATCTTGCCGAGCAACTGTATTTTTAAACTCTTCTTCCTGCCCCCTGGTGGACAAACGCTAAATAAAAACAACTGAAGTACATGCTACGTGTCCTGCACAAGCACTGCAGTCTGGTCTAGCACCAAGAAAACGTCAAATAAACTCAGACATAAATAAAATACAAACCCGCACAATTGTGCATACACGGTCTGAAAGGGTTGTAAACTACCTCAAAAAGAAAACATATCTTCTTCTTCTATTGCTGCTTTTCCCACATCTGTGAGGTTGCAGGTGCAAACTGTGTTGCGCATGTGGATTTGGCCTTATTTTACAGCCGGATGCTCTTCCCGACGCCAACACTATAAGACGTAATCGAAAGGTTCCGTTTGGGTGGACATGCAACGTATCGTGACTCCGATGCGGGTATATGAGCACAGACATGTAGGCAAAGGGATTAATGTGGCAGTTTTGTTGTGCTGATGTGCGTGCGTGAAATGTGGCCACATGAACTACAGCAACTTTATTATGAAATGTGTCCAAGCAGGACTAACATGCTGTTATTCTCTTCTTGGCTGCCGAAGCACAAACATCAATGGACATCCGTTGGAGAATGAAGACTATGCATGAGGCAGCATGTCTGTTGAAAACCACTGTTGTGGAATGGTGCACCAAGTTTGACACAAGACATCGATCGATCTGGGAGGCCAGCCTCATCCATTATGGACAACAAGCGGGCGGTGGATGAGGCAATTGGGGTGGACCGGCACATATTCTACAGTCCTGATCTCTCCCAATGCGATGATCACGCCTCAGAAAGACCTTGAGGGTTGACGCTTCGTGTCAGACAAGGATGCGCAGCAGGCGGTTAAGGATTTCTTCACACAGCAGGATATGGTGTTTTAATAATGTTATTTGCTTTACATCCCACTAACTACAGTAGAGTCTCACTCAACCGACCTTCGCTTATCCGACACTCCGTGTTATCCGACACTGGTAGTCTTAATTTGATCTTTAGGTGGTTGCAATTCTGCGACACGGGGTGTGGAGGGTGCGACTGTGGGACAAGCACTGGCAGTCATGCGGTAGGATTGTTCAATGTAGTATTGGTTGGTTGCGGATGATATAGTTTTCATATCCTCTGTGAGTATGGCGAGTAAACGTAAGAAAGTGATTGTTTCTGTGGAAGACAAATAGAGTGGGTTAAAGAGACTGGACAAAGGGGAAACACTCCAAAAAAATGGCTTCAGATTATGGTGTTGGACGTGTTACAGTGGGAGGCTGAAAACATACGAGGGAATAAATTGAAAAGTGGTGCTCTACCAGAGCAACAAGTGGTGCACTGAAAATTAGAAAAAAACAATGAAAAATGTGAGTACGAAAAAGTAAGTGAAGCACTATTTCTTTGGTTCACTAAAAACCAGGAAAAGGGCTTGTCAATATCTGGCCCCATTCTGCAAGAAATGGCGGTGTATATCCAGAAGGAGTTTAATAAAGGGACCCTAATTTTACTGCCAGTGCTGGGTGGCTTTATCGGTGGAAAAAACGGTACGGCATTGGGCAGCTTAATATCTCTGGAGAAAAACTGTCAGCTAAATCCGATGAGGTTGTGAAATTTAAAAGACAATTTCAAGAAATAATTCTTGCTGAAGGATTATCCGGTGATCAGATTTTTAATTGTGATGAGACTGGGCTAAATTTCAAGATGCTAACATCAAAACTCTTGCAGCCCAAGCCAAGACGTCTGCACCTGGCTACAGGCGTAGTAAGAAAAGAGTACTGCATCTACTGTACAATTGAATTAATAAGTCAATAAATAGAGTCCCGTAAACATAGTACGTAATACAGTACAGCCTTCCTGTTTGTTTTAGTTCATTTTCAAAGTTATTCCGTATTATCCGACATTTTCGGTGATCCGACGTACTCCAGGTCCCGTTTAAGTCGGATAATCAAGACTCTTCTTCTTCTTCTTCTTCTTCTTCTTCTTGCGTTACGGCCTCTGTAGGACCACGGACAGCTCCTTCATGGATTGCATTTTCTTCTTCTCCTCCCAGAACCTCTTCATCCTTTCTCTTCTTCTCTCCCGCTCTTCTTCCGAGATATTCAGTATCCTCTTCTCTTGTCTACTCCACTGGTGACTCTCAATCCTTTTCCTGTATCCATCCCTATCGTTCATCTCTGGCATATTAGTCGGTATGTACTTGCTTTTCCAATTTTCCTTTTCTTCCACCTTGATCCCCAATTCTGACCAATCTTTCTGGAGTTCAACTACCCACTTGGTTCCTGTCTTTCCTCGTGTCCTCGCTGTTGTTTCCCATACTCTTTTCATCATTCTATCCATATTCATCCTGATTACATGTCCCGCAAACCGTGCTCTTTTCAGTCTGATTTCTTCTGAGATTGTCCTCATGTTCCAGTATAGTTCTTCCCTGGGTCTCCTCATCCATCTCTCACCTCCTCTCTTAGGGCCTAGTATTTTCCTCAATATTTTTCTCTCTTCTTTCTCTAGTTGTTCCGCACCATTTCTTCCTAGTGCTATTGTCTCAGCAGCATATAATACAGCATTCCTCACCGTTGCCTTGTAATGTCTGATCTTTGCGTCTGTAGATATATTCTTTTTATTGTATATATCTCTGGTCATACAGAAGGCTGATCGCATCTTCTTTATCCTCTCTGTTATTCCTTCATTGCTCCTGTTCCTTCCTGTTATAAATTCTCCTAGGTACTTGAATTTGTCCACCTTTTGCACGGTGCCTTCCGGTGTTGTCCAATCCTCAGTGGTATTCAATGTCTTTGTCTTGTTGTAGGCGATCCTCAGTCCTACCCTTCCGGCTATATTGCTTAAGTTGTTGAGTTGTGTCTTTGCATCTTCTTCTGTCTCACTTACTATAACTATGTCGTCCGCAAAGGCTAGACAATCTACTTGGGCCCTATTGTCCTTTTTGTCCCCAACATGCGTCTTTGGTATTCCCATTGTCTCATTCATTGTTCTCCACTGTCTGATGACTTCATCCAGAGCTATGTTGAACAACATTGGTGATAATCCATCTCCTTGTTTGACACCAGTGTTGATATCAAATTCTTCAGAGAGTACTCCTCTGAATCTCACCCTTGGCTTTGTGTCTGATAGAATTTCCATTATGAGTTCATGTGTAGTGCCATCTAATCCTCTGTTCTTCAAGACTCTACTGTACTTCTACGGTTTGGAGATGACGAGTGCTGGAATTTTGTCCCACAGGAGTTCTTTTACATGCCAGTAAATCTACCAACACTAGGCTGACTTATTTGAGAACCTTCAAATACCACCGGACTGAGCCAGGATCAAACTTGCTGAGTTGGGGTAGGAAGGACGGCGCCTCAACCGTCTGAGCCACTCAGCCCACCAAACACAGTGTTTTACCAAACTGGGATCTTCAACCTGGTATGTTGGTGGGATGAACACATTCATTGCTCACAGTGATTTTGCGTGATTGGCATCCCGATTCAGGACTGTACGGTCGTTGAACAGAAACTTTTTGATCGCCCTTATATAGAGGGATTGCGTGTTTCTGTGAAGGTTGGTAGTGAAGTGCGTTGTTCGAATATGAAGAGGAAAGTGTTGGGACAAACACAAACACCCATTCGTCGAAGCAGAAGAACTAATCAGACACAATTAAAATCTACGACCCGGCTGGGAATCGAACCCGGCACCCTCTGAATCGAAGGCCTCACCGCTGCCCATTCAGCCAAGGATGTTAAAAATTAAATAACTGGAAATGAGGTTCAACCTATTCAATACTCAAAAGAAAGAAACGTAGCAATCACATTTCTATTTAAATGGGACCGGTTTCGACCTTAGTCTAGGTCATCATCAGCCATAAAAACATGTAAAATGTTTATGAATGTTGGAGGTCAGTTTCACACTCTGTTAGGTACAAAGACACGACACCACATTCTGTCCTGCACAAAGTCACGACACTACCAATCAACATACGAAGATCAAAAAGGCTTGAATTCGCAGACGAACAGATCTGAAGTAGAAAGCCGCTAGCTCCCGGTGACCAGCGCGGCACACTCAAGGTCACGCGCTGCGGCCAAACACCAAAGTAGAGTGGAGAACGTTTCGAAGGTCCAGAACCTGTCACGGCTGCGGGAAGCCAAGTACGTATATAAAAATATACGACGCCAATTAGTACAACTGAATGAGCACCCGTACTCCAGATCTGTTCGTCTGCGAATTCAAGCCTTTTTGATCTTCGTATGTTGATTGGTAGTGTCGTGACTTTGTGCAGGACAGAATGTGGTGTCGTGTCTTTGTACCTAACAGAGTGTGAAACTGACCTCCAACATTCATAAACATTTTACATGTTTTTATGGCTGATGATGACCTAGACTAAGGTCGAAACCGGTCCCATTTAAATAGAAATGTGATTGCTACGTTTCTTTCTTTTGAGTATTGAATAGGTTGAACCTCATTTCCAGTTATTTAATTTTTAACATCAATAATTTCAATACGGAACAATGAAATTTTTATCTTTAAATTCAGCCAAGGAGTCAGACATTCTAGTTCTCACCTATGGACTCAAAACATGTACCCTATCTAACTAGGCTAATAGTAAAATCCAGTCAACAGAAATCAAATCCTGTGCGGTTAGGGGCACGCAGCTGTTAGCTTGAATCCGGGAGATAGTTGGTTCGATCCCCACTGTCAGCAGCCTTGAAGATGGTGTCCCGTGGTTTCCCATTTTCACACCAGGCAAATGCTGGGACTGTGCCTTAATTAAGGCCACAGCCGCTTCCTTCCCACTTCTAGGGCTTTTCCACCCCATCATCGCCGTAAGACCTATCTGTGTTGGTGCGATATATAGCCAGTTGTAATAATAGAAATGAAATTCATTAGAACAATTAACCAAAAGACCAAGGAAAATAAGATTTAAAATGAAGCAAATAGGAAGAAGGCTGGCATCAAAATATCTGTTACCAAGCTTTTAGGAAGACTCAGGCTACAGAGTTTTGGATATGTTATGAGGATGGACAGAAGGAGAACAGCAGAGAAGTGAGAGGGAAAAGGTCAAGGAATTGATGGATATTCACATTGAAATCAGAAGTCAGCAAGAGGAATGTCAAGTGTGAGGACATAGAGGAACAGAAACTATACTCTGACAGGAAGAAGTGATGAGCACTTGTACACCACACCCAGGAAAATGGAGATGATGATGATGATGTTGATGATGATGATGATGATGATGATGATGATGATGATGATGATGATGAGTGGAAAAAGCATGCAGAAGAAAAGGAGCTACTATAAGTAATGGAAAGAAACAAACAGGTAGCAAATATGTAGAAAGATAGGAAGCTATTTGAGATTCTGAAGGTGATCGGGATCAGATACAGAGAAAGAAGAATTATCTGCAATCTGTACAAAAATCAGTCTGCAGGGATAAGGAACAATGGCTATGAAAGAGAAACAGCAATCCAAAAAGGAGTGAGACAAGGCTGTAATTTGTCCACTCTCTTTCTCAGTGTTTACATAAAACAGGCAAAGCAGGAAATCAAAGATGAATTTGGAAAAGGAATCACAATTCAAGGAGAAGAAATCAATACTCTGATATTTGCCAATGATATTGTTATTTTATCTGAGACTGCAGATGATCTGGAGAAATTGCAGAATGGTATGGACACAATCTTGGGGAAGGTGTACAAGTTTGAATGAATGAATGAATAAATAAATAAATAAATAAATAAATAAATAAATAAATAAATAAATAAATAAATAAATAAATAAATAAATAAATAAATAAATAAATAAATAAATAATTCAGGTGATGCAGGAAATATTAGATTAGGAAATGAAGTCTTAAAGGGATTAGATGAATATTGTTACTTGGGTAGTAGAATAACAAACGATGACAGAAGTAAGGAGGACACAAAAAGCAGACTAGCACAGGTAAGGTAGGCATTTATTAAGAAAATAAATTTGGTCATTTTGAACATTGATATTAGGAATTAGAAAGATGTTTTTAAAGACTTTCGTGTGGAGCGTGGCATTGTATGGAAGTGAAACATAGACGATAACTAGCACAGAAAGAAAGAGAATAGAAGCTTTTGAAATGTGGTGTTACAGAAGAATGTTGAAGGTGAGATGGGTAGATTGAATCTTGAAGGAAGAGATACTGAAATGAATTGGTGAGAGAAGAACGATTTGGCAAAATTTGACAGTTAGTTTTTGAGGGAAGTGTAGACGGTAAGAATGGTAGGGGTAGACCAAGATACGAATGTGACAAACAGATTAGTGCAGATGTAGTAGTTATGTAGAAATGAAAAGTTTAGCAGAGGATAGGGTAGGATGGAGAACTGCATCACACCAGTCTATGGACTGATGACACAACCAACAACAGGAAGGTGTTTTTTTTTTTTTTGCTAGGGGCTTAACGTCGCGCCGACACAGATAGGTCTTATGGCAACGATGGGACAGGAAAGGCCTAGGAGTTGGAAGGAAGCGGCCATGGCCTTAATTAAGGTACAGCCCCAGCATTTGCCTGGTGTGAAAATGGGAAACCACAGAAAAACATTTTCAGGGCTGCCGATAGTGGGATTCGAACCTACTATCTCCCGGACGCAAGCTCACAGCCGCGCGCCTCTACGCGCATGCCCAACTCGCCTGGTTGTAATTTTTTTTTTTTTTCCCTCCTGATTCCTATCTTTCTACACTTTCATCATTTGTTAGTTTCTTTGCATTACTTATATTTCCTAAAATATTTACCCTTATCTTGCTGTGGGATTCCATAGCTGGACAACAGCCATAACATCAGATATCTGGTTTAATTCCATTGTTTGCTCCTTCTTCCATTCTCTCAGTGGCACCGACACAGAAAGAACTTCAAACATTTGAACCAGTGAACTTTTTCTTTCCATGTGATTGCCTTGTAAGAGACTTTCTTTAGCTAGTATATTGTGATAGGTACAGTAGCCTACAATCAATTTGATCAAGTAAATTTATCCTCCAGGTTCAGACCAAGAAGAGAAGATCGGAGTACTTGGTCGTGGAGAGTACTTTGGTGATCTTGCCCTCATAAAAGCAGACAGACGCCAGGCGACAGTCACAGCTCTGGCACCCGGTGTGGAGTGTCTGGTATTGGATCGCGAGTAAGTTATTTCTCCTCTCATTCAGTTATTTGTATGTCTGGGTTCGTAAATAATAGTAATAATAATAATAATAATAATAATAATAATAATAATGATGATGATGATGATGATGATATATAAATTAATTATTACAACACTGTCGCCTCTATGAGTCAGAATGCCTTACCCTCTCTCAGAAATGTGTGTGCCGTGGTTTCCCAATTTACACACCAGTCAAATGCTGGGGCTGTACCTTAATTAAGGCCACAGCCGCTTCCTTCCCACTCCTAGGCCTTTCCTATCCTATCGTCGCCATAAGACCTATCTGTGTCAGTGCGACGTAAAGCAAACTGTAAAAGAAAAAAAAAACTGCACCTGCTAAATTAGAGCATAAAAAGAGAAAGATTCTCCACAACATACTTGGTCCTAGCTACAAAAACAGGATCTACATAAGCAAAAATTCAGACAAGAATATCACGGACACAATGCACAAATGCAGGGCTCGTTTCTATGGTCACTTACGATGGATGGACGGCTCTCAATGGACAAAATACATTTTTAAGAATTTTGACTCAAAGCCAAAAACTAAAAGTTCCCTGATTTGTTAACGTCAAGAAGGACCTCGAAGAAATGGGCCTATGACCAGATGACCTACACAAACGAGACCTTTTCAGGACAAGCATCGTGACTTTCGGGACTTTCCCGAGATGAGAATTTGACGAATGGTGCAAAGTTGTCAGATGAATGGCGTGTTCGACACAGTGAGCTAATTTCTGTAAAAATATTTTCACCGCCTTATCAGTACTTTATACATTTTATTTTATTTAATTACCGTACATGTACATGTTTCGAGATCCACCGTGTTGACAAGGCGGTGAAAATATTTTTACAGAAATTTGAATATAAGTTAATACGGACCAACATGGTGAAAATAATCAACAGTGAGCTAATGAAAACCTACTGGGTCAAACTAAAACTGAATAAACACCAGAATGTACAATGAAACTTTATCGTGGTCCCCAGTTGACCAATTAGCAAATAATAAATAAATTAATTAATTACTGAGGTGTGAGCGATGCTAGTAATGCCATTCCTTATGCAGCCAGTCCTTGTTATGAATGGTACGAAAATATCACTCATAGGGTCGGTTGGTGTGTGCATTTCAGTGGGCTTGGCAGACTGATATGTGTGCAACTTCTGGCTCGGTGGAGAAAGCAACAGGAAACTACCTAACACCTCATCTCCCTAGTACGCCTCTTCAGTGATGCCTAGGCCATCTATGACAGGTGTTGGCATAGCTGTGGAGGACCAAACCAGCCTTCGGGCTGAATACCCAACATACAACAATTAATAAATAATAATAATAATGATTAGGGCTCGGATGTTTAAGACCTAAAAATAGCCCAAATAAGCAAGCAAATATGACCTCAAAAGTGATGAAATATGACCGGAAAATTATTAATCTAAATATGGACGTGGAAATTATAAATCGACATGAGAGAGAGATTTATTAAAGAAATAATTTGTCTGTCCTCCAATGAGGGTGACCATTTGGATCCGGAATACAGTTTCAATTTCAATGGACTTTAAGAATAACAAGAAATGAAGATTTAATCGTTGAAGCTCTTATCTTCTTTTTTCCCGGGGTTAGTGGGGGAGAAATGTCAATCACGTTCTCAGGTACAGATGGAAGTGAATGATTTGCAGAGAGTCCCTCAGTATCTGTATTACTAATTTTTCTAGCTCGCAGAATGGAACTTTCAAGTTTTGTAGGAAGTTCGATGTCTGACTAGGGAGGGCGCCTCTTGCTCCAAATAGCAGACCTTTGACAATCCACCGATCGATAGGTATTTTATACTTAGATGAAAGGTAAGGCAAGCATGGAATATAAATAGCTTGCTTTTCTAGGTCCACATCCCGAGCCTGATCCAGGTCCCTTTCAAAGTGAATGGTGGGATCTAAGACCATCGCTTTCATGTCCTCTCTGTTGATGGCTACGATGTCCGCCCTCCGATTAGAGTCATCGGTAGAGACGCAGTGAACCTCCTCGTGCACCTCCCATCCATACTGTCTCAAGCCTTGAGCAATCGACGATCTTACACGGTGGTGGCGGTGGTTGCGCATTAGTTCAGTGCTCCGGCAGAATCCCAGCACATGTCCAAGGGTTTCTGTCTCGTTGCACCCATTTTGGCGGCAACGGGTTGTGTTGAATGACCTACCGGGAACCGACCTGACTGCAGTGAGGTTGCATGTCATCTTCACTGCATTCATGTATTCAGAGGAGGACAGAGGTGATTTATGAGTCATCCAGGAGTTTGCTTTCAGGCAGTCTGAATATAACACTACTCCTTTTCCTTTATGTGGTAGCTGACACCACGACTGAAAGGATCGATTTCTCATAATTTCGCGTAGTTTCCTTCCGTCAGTCTTTGAGGGGAGACTTTCTTTTTTATGTCAAGTCTGTGGAGTGCCATATCTTGTTCTTCGGGTAACTTCCTTACGTATGGTAGGTGAACGTCCTGAACATGGAGTAAGCGATTACAAATATTGTAATGCTGTATATTTGCTTCCCATTCTGCGCAAATTATTCCCATCCCTCTGATCTTTCTGGCACTATACAGCATCGAATTTGGAGTATCATCAGGCAGCATCATTATTTCTTTTACAGAACTTCTTATCATTTGATAGTTATGTCAGAGGGGCACATTGTAGAGGATAGATCAAACCCGGACAAACAAACTTGTTAATAATTTTGATTTTTTGCTCAGGTTTTAGAAGTTTTGTTTTTACCAGATTATTTAAGTCAGAGGTTATTGTGCTTATTAGTTTATGTCTGTCAAGAGAGATTTCATTGTTGAAGTCAATTCCTAAAAACTTGATTCGTTCATTGTTTGTTTTTATCGATGGGATTATTGATCCTTCGACTGTAGTGACGTTTCCTTCAGTTAATTTTCCTTTCTTCAGGATTATAGATTTGCTTTTAAGAGGATGGATATGTAATCCAATTTCTGCAAAGCTGCTTTCAGCCAAATTTAACTTAATTTAACTTAATTCTTTATTCTTGCTTTCATATACATTTTCTGAATATACATGTTTAGCAGTTATTCACAGTCTATTGTCCTTGATTCACTTATCGGACATATGTGAATACATAGCTATAAATTACCGGTACTAAGCTAATCAGATTACACAACATTTTAAAAGTCAAAACATGTTTGCACCCTGTAGTGGTGGTTTGAAATACGAGAAAACAAGAAATCGATCTATTTTTTAAATATTTTGGAACGTTCAAACCCAGATTTCATTAATACGTATTATTAAATGCGTCAAAGTTAAATCGAGCACCACGAAATGAATTAAGTAGATGTCTTTCAATACATTATGGTAGGACGACACGGCCTATAGTGCAAACTGCCATACCTTTTCCATTCTTCTCTGCGGGTGGAATTGAAGTGTATGACAGGATTCATCTTTAAATCATCAGGCGCAAAAGACCTCAGACTACCACTTAACACATTCTTGTAAGAACAGGAACTCCTTTCTATGTCACAAGGTTATTGTTGCATATTTAAATCATGTAAAAGGTGCAGTGAAGTCTATGGCCTTCATTCTATACAAACGGTATTCCACTTGTTTTAACTGCAGATGTGATACCGAGAAGCAGTTTTGTGAACACTAGTTCACATTTGACTAGTTGAAGATGATTTTGCACAGCTACAGCTGTCGTCAGACCGCCGAGATATGACAGAAATATGCTGTTTCTACAAAAATAGGTCAAAATATGACCTTGTGACAAAAAATAGCCAAAATATGCATTTATATGACAAATAAAAATCACTTAATTGTGACGATAATCACCTGACTCGCACCAAAATCCAGTCAGGCAAGAAAATAGAGACAAAGAAAAAATATGACTTTTCCTAAACATCCGAGCCCTAATAATAATAAACAAAATAACTTGTAAAACTCCTGATCCAAATTTAAAATATAGAGATAACCGCCAACATGGAACAATGTAAACATTATGTAGATAAAATTAGCAATACTCATAAAACAAAATCTATGTTATCATGCAGATCTGTTTACTATTAATGTGTACTGTAACAAAGCTGCATGCAAGCCTTAACATGGGATCATAATAGATGACGTCCATCCAAAAATTCACAACAGATTTTAGTGGAAACTGCAATTAATGTACACTGTTTATGTGTTTATTCATCTAATCAATAATTTATTGGGGCAAGTTAGTCTTAGAAGACTATTTTCTGTAGATGATTGTTAATGTAACGAATGATGTTTAAGTGCTAATCCCGTATTGACTATAATCAATCAATGAATATTCAAGATAAACTTAAATATTATAATTAAGTGGTCCGCCTATTCAATACAATATATAATTTATTATATCTAGTATATGTTTCGTCCCCTAAGGGACATCATCAGCTAATAATAAATTAACATTAATATATCAATTGCAATTTTAACAAAATTTTGAAGATCTTATTTTAAATTGTCAAAAAAATGTTAATGTGTCTCCAATTTTAATAATATTTATTTCTGGTATATTAATGTTAATTTATTATTAGCTGATGATGTCCCTTAGGGGATGAAACACGTACTAGATATAATAAATTATATATTGTATTGAATAGGCGGACCACTTAATTATAATATTTAAGTTTATCTTGAATATTCATTGATTGATGTTTAAGTGTAATGTCCAATGTTTGAAACATTTCTTTTAATCATGTATCAATTATTTTGTCATTGTACAGTATATTGGCTGAAGAACTACACTGTGCAGTTTGTAAGTAATTATTTATTTATTTTACATCCATATTGGAGCACCAAAATCAACCTTATAAAATAAAATCTTCAAAAAATAAGTACATCAAAAATAAGTTCATTTTTTTTAAACTTGATAATTTCTTCTTTTCCCAAAACTTCTTCATTCTAGACTATCTTGCAGCCTGTTCTTCTGCTGATATAACATACTGCTTACGTTTTGATGTTTTAAGTGATAGTTTTGTATATTTGTTGTTTAATATCTTCTTCTCTTTTCTGTTTTCAATTTGCTCTGTAGTAATTTTCAATTCATCCAAATCCATTTGTATTTCTTTAAACCAAGTGTGTTTTGTTTTACTATTCCAAAAGAAATCAAAGAGCTGTTTTAGGAGTCTAAAATTTGGCAAATGGTATCATCATCATCATTAGTCGTTGTGCTCATTACTGAGCGTCGTGACCTCATAACTCCATCATTTCCTTGTTGCAACCTTGACAAGATGTCTCCATCCAGAGCGGTTTTCACATTTCGTTAGTATGACCTGAAGTGGTAGCCCAGTGATCTTCTTCGCCTGATCTATCCATCTGCTTGCTGTTCTTCCTCGTGGTCTACTGCCTTCAATTTTGCCTTGTAAAATTACCTTTTCCAAGTTCTCTCCGTCTCGTCTCAAAATGTGGCCAAGGAACTGGAGGTAACGTTCACTCACACGGGAAGATAGACGTTTCTTGATGCAGAGTTCTTCCAGAATGGAAACATTAGTTCTTTTTTCTGTCCAGGATACACGTAGCATTCTCCGCCAACACCACATCTCAAAGGCATCAATGCGCTTTCTGTCTTTAGCATTCACGGTCCAGGTCTCACAGCCGTACAAAAAGACGGAGAACACTAGTGATTCTACCAAGCGCATCTTCGTGGCTTTTGATATTGCCCGGTTCTGCCAGATCTTAGTAAGTTTAACCATTGCAGCACGACCTAAGACAATACGTCTTTTTACCTCTTTATCACAGTTTCCTGTGTCGTTGATGACAGACCCCAAGTATACAAATTCCTTAACTATATCCAGGTCTTTTAGGTATCCCGTAAGTTGGATTTCACCTTGCCGATCAACTACCATTAGTTTGGTCTTTTTTATGTTTATCTCTAGACCATACTGAAGACTAGTGTTCTTCACCCTTACAAGCAAGTCATGAAGTTCCTCTTCACTACCAGCGATGAGGGTAGTGTCATCTGCAAAGCGTAGGTTATTAATTTTTCTGCCACCAATCGAAATTCCACCATTCCAGCCATTGAGAGCTCTTTTGATGACACACTCTGCATAGATGTTGTAGAGTTGAGGTGATAATATACAACCTTGCCTTACTCCATTCGTCACATTGAAAATGCCTGAGAGATCACCATCTACCTTTACGGTTGCTGCGTGGTTTTTATACAGGCTTTTCAGTAACGATATTAAGTGCAGTGGAACCCCAAATTCCTTTAGCACCTGCCACAACTTGTCCCACATAACACAATCAAAGGCCTTTTTGTAGTCCAGGAAGCAAATAAAGGCAGGGACACAAAACTCGCGACATTTCTCAATTATCTGTCTCATGTTCAAGATAGACTCTCGTGTTCCTTTACCTGCAACAAAGCCTGCTTGTTCTGCGGATATCTGAGGTTGCAGGAATGGTTTTAGGCATAGATTTATTATGTAGAGCAGAACTTTGCTTGCATGGGATATTAATGCGATAGTACGATAATTGGAACAATCCCTTATAGACCCCTTTTTGTGAAGAGGGATTAGTATTGATGTTGTCCAGTCCTTGGGCCATTCACCAGTTTTCCACACCATATTACATACCAAATGTAAAACACGCATGCCCTCCTCCCCCATCACTTTCAGCATTTCTCCCGAAATACCATCCATACCTGGGGCTTTGTTGTTCTTCAAATGATTGACAGCGTTCACAATTTCAGTTAATAAAATATCAGGTTCTTCTTCATACCTCAAAGAATTTTCCTGTTCGGCAGAATTATTTCCTTTGCAATACAGCATTTCACAGTATTGTTTCCACCTCTCTATTGCTTTGTTCTTATCAGTAATGAGGTTGCCATCTTCATCTTCAAATGGTATATGTGACCAAAAAATGCAATCCTCCATTTTCTCACCATGTCAATAATTGATTCACTTTCCTTGTAAATTACTGAATTGGATAAAAGTCTCCACTGGCCATCAACCTGATGTTTTTTATTAATAACTGTGTGGAGAATTCTTCTATCCACTTTCTGCAGTTTGTCTGTTTCACTTGCATACGTTGCTTCTGGAATTGAAAGAGACTGTTTTTTGTAACTTGGCCATGTCATTTGTTGTGCTCATCTCTATTTTAGAATTCTGTTATCTGTGGATGTTTTTTCATTAGCATTCCAAGTGACAATTTCACCAAGATATTTAAATTTATTTACAACTTCCATTTTCTGAGTATTATTCAATATAATATGTGGAGTGACAACTTTAAAGGATGGCATCATTTCCGTTTTCTCAAAAGCTGTTTTCAACCCAACCTTCACTGCTAATATTCCTAGTTTCTCTACTTGAAATTTTGCTTCTTCTGTATTATTTTCTAAAGGGCCCCATAGACGTGCAATATTATTGCACAATATATTGTTAGCTGCCTATAGACATACAATATTATTGCACAAAAATCGAGTTTGTGCAATAAGTAGAATCGTGTGGGGATAATATTGATAGTTGTGCAATATATTGTGCAAAGCGGTCATAAGACGTACAACATGCATTGCAATATATAGTCAGTCCATGCCGGTATTTTATTTGGTGATTATATTGAGTGACACCGATCTTTGCTGCGTTTTGATCGCCGTGGGCGTAAGTGCCAAAAAGAAGCAGAAACGGAAAAGAAGCACAAGGGCCAAACAGTGGTTTCTAGACAGAGAAAAGTACACTAATGAAAATTTACTCAATGAACTGTGAAAATGGGAACCAAATGATTTTCGAAACTTTCTGCGCATGAATAGTGAAATGTATGAGGAACTCCTCGCTTTGCTTTTAACGTTCCACAGAGCCGGAAGGCCATGGTACACTTCGATAAACTCCAAAATAAACTTTTTCTCCTCCTTTTTGCCTGCCATCACGATACCTTCTCCAACGCTTGTTGATACCAACTGGCGGGAGGACAGGATATTGCACAATATTGCCAACACACAGCACAGTATTTTGCGATTTGCGCAATATATTTCAAACTTTCTTGATTTCGTACAATATATTGCACAACCCTTCAATATTAAATACACACTATCAATTTTATTGCACAAACCCCGATATTGCGCAATAATATTGCACGTCTATGGGCCCCTTAAGAGCACCAGATCATCAGCAAATGCAAGACAATTTAATCTTAACAGTCGGAGGACATACCTTACTCCATTCACACATAATTTTTTCCAGCACACAATTAAACATCAATGGGGATAATCCATCTCCCTGTCGAAGACCAGAATGAATTTGAAATGGTTCAGAGATTCATTTCTGAACATAACTTTAGACTTTGCGTTTCTCAGAGTGAGCGCAGTAAGGATAACAAGTTTCCGATGTAGACCAAATTCAGTAAGAATATGTAGTAACGATTCACAATGGATAGTATCATAAGCCTTTTGAAAATCTACAAAAGTGATCACTAAATTGTTGCTCCTAATGCGTTGATGTTTTATGATCCATTTGAGACTGATAATTTGATCTGGTCAACTTTGTCCTGGACGAAAACCACCCTGATATTCACCCAATTCACTATCAAGCTGGTCAAGGATTCTGGAATAGAGGATCTTAGAGAAAATTTTATAGGCGATATCTAGCAAAGAAATTCCCCAATAGTTACTAGGATCTGATATATCACCTTTTTTATGGATTGGGTGTATAATTGCAACATTGCATTCTTTAGGCAATTTTTATGTACTTCACATGTCAATGAGATGTTTATGTAGATTCTGAATAGTCTATATATTCGCATTCTTCCAGAGTTCCACTACTAGTTGATTTTCTCCTGTTGCTTTAAAATTTTTCAGTGAATCAATAGCTGCACTTACTTCATTGTAAACTAGTGGTATGACCTTCTCCAAAGGTGTTTTATTTCTGGTAAATAGATCAAATTCAAAATAATTTTCAGGTTTATCATTATTAAGTAATATTTTTAAGTATTCAGCCAAAATTATTGCATTGTCATAATCATTATGGGCCACCTTTCCATTCTTATCTTTCACCAGGAGAGTAGAGGGAGTATAATTTTTTTTTGCATTGTTTAAATGCCCTATAATAGTCTCTTGTTTTATTTTGATTGAAAGCTTCATCAATAGATTTGAATGTTTCCTTCTGATAATTTCTTTTAACACTCCTGATTTCTTTAGCCATTAATCGTCTAGCGTTGATTAGTTCTTCTCTAGAGCTTTCTGTTTTTTTGTTGTTGATCATTCAACCAGACTTTATGCTGGCGTAGTATTGCTGTATCATACTCTTCATTCCACCAAGCATGGCCTTTTCTTTTTCTAACGGGATTATTATTATTATTATTATTATTATTATTATTATTATTATTATTATTATTATTATTATTATTATTATTATTATTATTATTATTATTATTATTATTATTATTATTATTATTATTATTATTCAACTATTACATTTTGGAGTGGGCTTTGATGTTTGCCCAGTAGTTGTGCATCCTCAGGCTGTGTTGCTCCTTCCTCTCCTTTGTCAAAAGGGCGCCAGTCTTCTTCGTTGGTAGTCTGTCCTGGAACTCCTTATGTTTATTATTATCATCATCATCATCATCATCATCATCAAAAATAGAAGTGGCCCAGTTCTAGTAAGTAGTGTTGCAAAAAACAATGTTAACTATGCAGGGTTATAAGTTGGCATTTTTTTATGTTTTACATATGTCTGTCTCACTGATTTGTTACATTGAGTGCCAACCAAACAAACTGTAATTACTTTATACAGAGATTTGTGATACATAAAGCCTAAAAGCGGTATTTTAAAATGCATGGGATGTTTAATGAAAAAAATGGGATAATATGCGCCCCGTATATTTTTTGCTGGGACAATGGGACTCTTTATAGAAATAAGGAGCAATCCCTTAAATTAGAGGACATCCGTCCTAAAAAGTTTGAACTTAAATTTTGTTTGGAACTTCAAATTTTGATCTTCTCTGGGTTGACATTGTACCATCCATCATTATATATTTTAATGCAGAATTAAATAGTAAAGGTGTTAAACAGTCTCCTTGTTTTAAACCTGTTTTAATAAAAAATGGTTCAGAAACTACTTCTTCTTCTTTTGATTAGTAGGGCCTACTGAATAAGGTGGAACCAGAATTATTCCCTTTCAAGATTATTATATGATGGCTCTACATATACACTGCAAAAACAAAATTGCAAATATCTTCCAAAACATCAGAGAAAAGGCACCTGACAAATTTTAGGTGAGACGCCCGGTGTAAGTCATTGTCTTCCCACATCATGTGTAATCCTCAATCCTCACATTCTGCATTTTTAAAAAAATCTTTTCTTTAGGCACTTCATAGAGTACTTGGGAGATTTGGAAGAGATTCGGGTGAAGGACTGGGAAGCAACGTTTCGTCGACCTACTTCCGCCGCGGTGCCAACTATAGGTATGTTCAAGTTGACAAAATTACTTGGTAAAGGACCTAATGTTTTCTTGCATGCCACTGAGGAATATAAGAAGGAATAGCTTGCCATTCTTACTCTCATAATACACTGATGCCCAGTTTCTTCAACTCTGTGTAAAAATTTCACTTAACAAATGTTAACTAACAATTCTTATTAATTTAACACCAGTTAAAAGTTCCCTGTTTTACAAACAATTTCCAACATTTGTTACGAAACAACTGTTAAAGACGAATTGACACATTTCCATGAAGTTCTGAATGCGTTTGGCTGTGTATTTTGTCAATGTCTCACATGGTCGACATTATTATAGGTTATGGTTAGCAGAGCCTTCGAAGGTGTAAACATGAACATATCAGATGTAAGGCTTTTCAGGCGTTTGCTCTATTAACCAGCGTTTCGTCTTAGGTCTGACACTAGACTTGTCAGAGTGAGATGTGTCAGACCCTACCCACTGACGCTGGGTGTATGCAGGTGAGCTTATCAGAAGCCTATATATGAGGCACAGTCTGACAACTGCATACAGGAGATAAATCTCCACAATGGAATTATTGCCCGCATAGCAATTCCGAATGGAAAATTCTAAATTCCCATGGAGGGAATTAGATATTTTTCACCAATAGAGCATGTCAAAAACATATCAGATTTAAGGCTTTTCAGGTGTTTGCTCTATTAACATGTGCAGCAAGAGGCAACAGAACTGTTGTTATAATGAACAACAGACAAACGTTATTATATATTTAATTTGAAAGTATGTGGGTGTGCTTGAAAAATAAAAGAACAGATGGTTATGTCACAAGATTCAGTATATCGTCGCTGCTGGGACAAAACCTCCTATGTGAAAAAAATTAGCTTAGAACTTTGGCCGGTAAGGTCCTGTCACGTAAGGTGCAATATTGTATGCTTATTGCCAAGGCATTCTCGCTCTTCATAATGTCAGTGCTGCGGGTCAGTATATCTTCAAAAATATTAACACATAGGAGGTTTTGTCCCGGCAACGACGATATTCTTATATGAGTGCAATCTAAGGTTCCTATTACACCGGGAAAATGCGATAATTGATATACATCTTGAATTATTTTTTGGGCATTCTTTTATTGCGGGGAAAGTAATGTACCTACTGCCTTTCCAATGTTGCAGTAGCAGTGGAAACTCTTTGCACATTTCTAAACACTCTTGTTTTGCACTCATGAGCATATTACAAACTCCCCACTTCATGTTCGTATTGATATGACAATCTACGAATCAAAGAATTATTTAGTCACCTAATCGATACCTTTACTTGCCTTTGGCAATTTCGCAAAATCATTAGTAGAACATGTTTCGACTGCTTCACAGTCATCATCAGCTACATTCACGTAAGCTTAGGTATAAAAAGGTGGAAATATGCATAATATATGACCTCCCACTTGACATTCCTCTTGCTGACCTCCGATTTCACTGTGTCTATCCATTGATTTCTTGGCCTCCCTACCGGCCTCTCCCCGTTAACTTCTCAGTCAAAGTAATTCTTTGCTGTTTTTGTTCTATCCATTCTCATAACATGTCCAAACCTTTGTAGCTTGCGTGTTCATAAAAGCTCGGTAACAGGTATTTTGATGCCAGCCTCCTTCATGTTTGCTTCTTTCTAATCTTGTCTTTCCTAGTCTTTTGGTTCACAGTTCTGATGAATTATATTTCTGTTAATTGGATGATTTTACTATTAGCCTTGTTATGTAGGGTACATGTCTCGAGTCCGTATGTGAGAATTGGAATGAAGTAGGTATGAAACATGGTCAATTTTGCTTTCTGGGGTATTTTATAATCTCACAGTAGATTTCTCACTTGAAAGTAAAATTGAGAAGCTTTCAAAGTCCTATTATTTCTCGGTTTATTGTGTTACCTTTTGAAATGAAAAAAATGAAATAAAATGAAATGGCGTATGGCTTTTAGTGCCGGGAGTGTCCGAGGACAAGTTCGGCTCGCCAGATGCAGGTCTTTCGATTTGACTCCCGTATGTGACCTGCGCGTCATGATGAGGATGAAATGATGATGAAGACGACACGTACACCCAGCCCCCGTGCCAGAGAAATTAACCAATTAAGGTTAAAATTCCTGACCCTGCCGGGAATCGAACCCGGGACCCCTGTGGCCAAAGGCCAGCACGCTAACCATTTAGCCATGGAGCCGGACATCTTTTGAAATGATACTTTCAAGGTATTTGAAGTTAGAAACAAATTTGAACAGAGTTCCGTCCAGGAAAATGTTTGAAACTGAGCCTTTCCTGTTGATAGTCATTTCAACAGTTTGTGTTTTACTGATGTTTACTCCATATTCTTTAAACTTGCCATTCCAAAGATTTAGTTTCTCCTGTACTTCCGCTTCATTTTCTCTCAGATTAGAACATCATCTCTTTGCAGTGTTCTTTAATAGACTTTATGATCTGATCCATGACAATAATGACCAGGCACTTCCCTGTTGGACTTCTCTTTTCGTTTCAGACCAATCTGATCTTCCGTCCCCTACTTGGACACAGCTAAAGCATTTTTGATAGAGCCTCTTTACTTTAACAATCAGGAAGTTTTGCACACCTGCACCTCCTAGGCATTCCTAGATTGTCTCTCTAGGCACACTGTCATAGGCCTTCTCGATGTCCATAAAAATTTTCACTAAGTTCTTATCATATTCTCATTGCTTCTCTGTTAGCACTCTGATGGCAAATATCAGCTGTCGTGTTTCGGTTCTTCATGAACCGTTGTTGCTCCTCCTCCAACAACGGTTCTACTATATTCCTGATTCTTCTCCAGAAGTTTAAGTGTGTGAGAAAGTAGAGTGATACCTCTATAATTTCCATGTTTCTTCCTGTTCCCCTTTTTATACAGGGGGATAATGTTACGAAGGTCGAGTCATAAGTCATCGCAACTATTTTTTTTTTTTACAAGTAACTAATCTCATTTTGTTCCGTATTGAAAATACAATAAGTAAAATTCTTTCAAGAATAAAATTACTGTGTCCACCTATTCAATACAATTATATTTCGTAGTGATTAAATCCTACATGAATTAAAAACACTAGTTAGGAACATGTTTATAATTCATGTAGGATTTAATCACTACAAAATATAATTGTATTGAATAGGTGGACACAGTAATTCTATTCTTGAAAGAATTTTACTTACTATTCTTTTCTCACGAACAGGAGACAGTTGATAAACTTAACCATGATAGGTTAATATGGTTGTTTGATCCATATTGACTTGTCTGAATCTATTTAAATAGTTCTGTAATAGAAACAGGAGACAACACGGAAAATCTAAGATATGCATTTGGAAATATAGGGCATAGTGCCTGAAGACAAATTCTGACTTCAAGAGATTCTCGTAGGAAAGTGACAGAACACAGGCCATTGGTAAACATTGTTTTATTATGGTATAGACAGCAGCAAATACACAAGACTACGTACAAAGGACAGGTCTCCACTGGTTACAGACCTTCGAAATAATCACCCACAGTTTCCACTGTGCGGTGCCAGCGGTGGGGCAGGCGCTGAATACCATTCGCTGCATGTGTATCGCTAATGTGTGACACCTCTCCCCGAAATGCTGTTACGATGTCCTCTTTGTTAGCAAACCGTTGTCCACGTAATGGCTTCTTGACTTTGGGGATTAGATCATAGTCACATGGGCTCAGATCAGGCGAATAAGGTGGGTGTGGAAGAACCTCCCATTCCCACCGTTGTAAGTGACACTGAACGATGGCTGCTGTGTGAGCTGTCGCGTTATCGTGTAGGATTATGCTATTGTCCAAAAGATCTGGACGTTTGGTTCGCACTGCTCGGCGCAACTGGTACAACAAAAAGGAATTGTAATAAACTGCATTGACAGTGTGCCCCTCACGCACTGGATGACATGCAAGAACACCTTGAACATCGTATGCCAGGATTACCAAAATGTCTCCACCCACCTCGCCACTGTTCTATAGGGCATGGCATGCACACCTAATGCTTTCCGCAGCTCTGCATGGCATTGGCGTGCATTTCTGCAGCGGAGAACTATTATTTTAATATACGATCATTGCTCCTGCTTGTTGACTTCCATTTTGTGACGCTCTCTCTGACACACTGAAATTGGGGGCATGCTTAGACCCACACTGTTCTTTACATACACCATCTAGTGGCATCATTCGCAAGTACGTACCGTATGTTTCCAATTGCATATCTTAGATTTTCCGTGTTGTCTCCTGTTCGCGAGAAAGGAAATAGTTGCCATGACTTATGACTCGACCTACGTACCTTTCATACAGTCCTCTGGTATCCTGTTCTCTTTCCAGATGAAAATAGTCTGAAGCATAATATGTATCTAAGAACTATGAGCAACTACTGCACTTGAGACACTGATAAGTTTCAGTCCGTGGAAAACTCTAACCTATTTTCAATTTCTTCTAATATCTTGTTTGTTAGGCTTATAGCTTTGGTAATTAGGTATCTTTGTAGAAAACTTCCTTTAACAACTCTAACCTAAAATGTCCTTTTTTCTAAGTATGGATTGTCCTTTGCCTTCTTAAGTTTATAGCTTTTCTTTATAAAGCAGTCAAGCTTCAGACTCATGTCTTCTACATGCTACCATTTTGAAATTTGAACAGCCAGTAAGAGATTTAACACAGGGCTGGTGTCATGTTAATTTAACACAAGTATTAACAATTTGTTAGTGTTAACAATTCTTGATGAGACAGACATTTTGTTAAATTTTGTATTAAGTCTCCTTAACAGCAGTGTTAACACTTAACATTCGTTGAAGAAACTGGGCTAGAAAACACTTCAGTGTCCTGCATAACCTGAAAGAGTGGAGTGAAGATGCACGTTATCATTTATTTTTAAATTACACTGCCTGACAAAAAAAAGTTCAGCACCCAGAAGAAGTGGTCCAATAGTATCCCATTTTGGTTTACATGTATACCATTGATATGTGAGTAAATTATTATATTTACAAGGATCTGTAATATGTAGAACACCCACCAGAGTGCATTCCTGGTGGCACCGTCCTGTTGTTAAGTGGTTACTGCTGTGATTCAGACAGTTAAGCAAGACGTGCATAGAGGACTACCTACAGTATGAAGCACCTGCAATGCCTCGCAGACGCGTTAGACGGCCTGTACACCAATTGACAGCATTTGACAGAGGCCGCATTGTGGGACTGCATGAGGCTGGTTGGTCGTATCTTGGAATTACCAGGCATGTGGGCCATTCAGATCTCACAGTGGCCCGATGTTGGACTCAGTGGGTACATGAGGGCACCCAATCACATCATTCAGGTTCGGGTCATCCAAGGAACACCCCCCACCCACGAGGGAGGATCGTCGTATGGTGCGCCAAGCATTGTGGGATCCTGTAACTTCGGCACTCGCCTTCCGCAAACATGTACTGGAGATTCCACAACATCCATGAGTTCCCGCACAGTGTCTCGACTACTCGCATCCGCCAGATTGGGGTCCTACTGCCCCATGCGTCGGTTGCCACTGACACCAGAACACCAACGCGTGCGTTTGTAGTGGTGCCTAGCCCGGGAGGCATAGACAGCGAACAACTGGCGTCGCAACATGTTCAGTGACGAGTCCCCGCTTCTGCATAACCTCTGATGACCATCGCGTGTGGGTTTGGCGGCGTTGAGGGCAGAGGGCAGATCCTGCCAGGGGAGCCATAGGATATGCATTCAAGTCACCTCTAATAGTGTTTCGGCAGACTTTGACAGCACAGCGATACGTGTCAGATATTCTGCGTCCGTACATCCTACTCCTTATGGCACAGCACCGTGGAACAATGTTCCATCAAGATACTGCATGACCACACACAGCACGTGTGTCTATGGACTGCCTAGAGCATGTCAAGGTCTTCCCCTGGCCAGCAAGATCCCCGGACCTCTCCATCTTTGAACAACTGTGGTATTACAAGATATTAGAATCATTCCGTATTGAGGGTTTTCACTTTACAAAGTTGAAAAAATGGGTGTATCCTCCTAATTTAATACATTATTTATTCCATTATTAGACAGAGTAAACAAATTCAAACATGTTTCGGCTCGTTCGAGCCATCTTCAGTGGAATAATTTACATAATACAAGTTTTAAAATGCCTAAAAATAATAATGAAGGAACAAATCAAAAAAACAACAGAGAGCCTAGACGGCAACAAAATTAGCACAATATACAACATTTACATCATTATGTGGAGCAAAAAACAACTCACTGAGACAAAATTCAGTGACACAGGGCTTAATAAAAAACAATAATCAATATTAAAAACTGTGTTAACCTAAGAAGAAAAGAAATTAATACAAATTATACAGATGGAAATAAACAATAAGTGCACAGAGTGACGTTGCGGACCTCATAGTTTACAAAATATTGGTTTTGTAACAATAACAAAATGGGATGAAATCACTGTTGAAAATTCAGGCAGAAAATCTATTTTTTTCTAGAAATCCATCACATCAAATTGGCTAGGATGAGAGCGGGAACAAAAAAGTTTGAGAAACCAAGCCTGATATAACGTGCAGGCAAAAAGCCTGTGACAAGGAAAAACACTGATGAAATTTAAAGCTTTAGAACAGCAGCATTCTCAATATCTTCTCAAACTAGCGGTCCCTTTCTTGATTATTGCTTCATAATGTTGGATGGTTGGTTTGCCTCATTATAAAGGGTCGGAACGGCCGCAACATTTAATTGAGAAGCTGTGTTAGGGAGATGACAGATGCATGGTAAACTGTAAGTGACCTAGTGGAAACCGTCAATGAAGTTCCAATCTGTAATGGAAAAAAAAAAGAGTTTGTGTGAGAAACTTGGGCTGATAAGTAAAAAGTGTGGAATGGGTGTGTAGAAAGTTTAAACTTACGGTGTTTAGCAGGTGGATGTCCTCTCAAACAGCCTGGCTTTTTCAAAGTAACAGTCTCGTCCACGCGATCAAGTCTATTGTTGGTTCAGCTGTGTTTGCGAGGATGGAAGGAGCGGAGGGGGAAGGGGTGGTGCATGGCTGGTGTGGGGAGGGGGGGTGGTGGTGAGTTGGAGAGATGGAGGCTGGGTTTGTTTATATTATGGAAGTTCTGACAAATATATGGAATGAATGCTCAAGTAGAATGTTCTTTTTCTTGTTGACTTCATTTAAATTGTGAGACGTGTTCATAAACTGATCTAAATCGATGTGGATGCTCTTGAGAATGTTGAGCAAGGTGCCTTTTTGCTCATAATGCAAGATCTTAAGATCTTTATCTATTGAAGTGTATTCATGGCTAGATACTTTATGATGTTCACTCATAGCTGAAAGAGATTATATTTTAGAGCGTTGCGATGTTCGGCGTATCTTATGACAAAATTACGGCCTGTTTGACCAATATAGCTGGAATTACAGGATTGGCATTCTAAATTGTAAACTCCGGAGTTCAAATATATGTTATTAATGTTGTTGTTGTTATTGTTATAGTTGACAGTGTGTGGATTTAAAATGAGTTTGGAGTTGGTGTAGGAGGTTCTATATGCTATTTTGATGTTGTGTTTTTTAAAAATATTAGAAATTTGGTAAATGCTACTATTATTGAAATTGAACGTGGAAAACTTTTCTTTAGGAGCGGAATCTTTTTCTAGAGTAGTCTTGGGCCTGCTCTTATGTCTATTGATGATTCTGCTGATGAAGGTTCTACTGAAACCATTGTATTCTGCAATACTGTAAATAGTATTAATTTCTTTTTGTAATTCTTGTGAGATAAAGGAACAGTTAATGCTCTGACGACCATGATATTTTAAGCTGCTTTTTTATGTATGTCTGGGTGCACAGAGGTCTGATGGATGGTATTGATGGTGTGGGTGGGTTTCCTGTATATATTGAAGGATAAAGTGTTGTTACTGTTGCGCATAATGGTTAAATCCATTATTGTTTTCTGACTCTATGGTGAATTTCAAATGTGGGTCAGTGGAGTTGAGAAATTCAAGTACTGTGTTGCTGTTAGTAACGTGGGAGTCTAAAATAACAAATATGTCAACTACAAATCGTGTCCAGTGTTGAATGCTGTTAATCTTACCTATGATGTGAGAATGCTCTAAATGATCGATGTAGATATCTGCAAGAATTCCTGAAGCTGGTGACCCCATGGGAAGATCTGTCTGTTGGTAAATGACATTATTGAAAGTAAAAAAATTGTTGTTCAAAGTAAACTCCAGAATCCAAATGAATTCATCTATTTTGCCTATACTTAAATTACTGAATTTGGGAAGATTGTTCTTGATCAATTGTACGGTGCTGTTAACGGGAACATTAGCACACATCGTCCCTGCTCTGGCAAACTAGCGAAACTGACAAACTAAGGAATCTGTAGTTCTGAAGTTCTGGTCTAGATTTTGTTATTTATATATTATCTACCCTCTGATAAAGTATCACATCTGCAGCTCATTCTGTATGCCTAACACATAAAACCAATAATTAAATATAAAAATTGATTTGACATGAGTAATCACAACTTCTTTCAGCTCTCCTAACCTTTTGACAATTTTCAGATTCGTTAGTTTGCCAGAGCAGGGACGACATGTTAGTAATATCAAAAGAATGAAGAGTGTGGTGTTTGGATAAATTAAAGTGTTTAATCTTGTTGCAGAATTCTATGGAGTTCTTTACTGATGTATTGGCTTGAAAACGATAGTGTGACTTGAGGAATTTGTGAATGAACCGAGATACCTCATAGGTCGGACTGTTTCTGAAATTGATAATGGGCCTTATGGGGATGTCTGCTTTATGGATCTTGGGTAGCGCTTTGGCTGTGGGAAGCTTTGGATTCATGATAATCATTTTGGATTTATCAAGGTCATTAAACAGAAATGAAATGTTCTTAATGATGGTTTTTAGGTCTCTTTGTATTTTATTAGTTGGATCTTTTTTAGAGGTTATGAAGTTGTTGCCTGCAAAAAACGTGTGTGCTTTATTAACATAGTCACTTTTGTCCATGATTACGGTAGCGTTCCCTTTATTAGCTTTTGTTATTTAAGTCGTCGTGTTTGACTTTTTTCTTTAGTTTGTTTACTTTAGCTATGTGCTCTGTGTTGGATGGAAGATAGCTTGCGTTTGACTTCATATCGGACCTCTTCTTGTATGATTATTGGTAATTTATTAATGGCCAATTCAGTTTCAGCTACGGTGGAAATTAAATTATCGCGATTAGGATACCCCAATTATGTTTGGGATCCATGCTCAGCACATCGAGATCATCGGCATCAAGATTTATTTTACTTAAGTTTACTACAGGTTGGTGAAAATCATTTGGCTTTATGTTATTTGGGGTGTTATGTTTGCTAAGTATTGTTTTTGTTTTTGAAAGAGCATTTCATTTTTTGTTAAGTGTTTTTTGTTTCTTTAACAAAGTGAGGTGAAGTTTGTTAGAGACGTGTAATTGAAAGGACGTCCATTCGAGGGGCAAAGGAGAGTGGAAACTTCTAAATGAGTTTCATATAGTTTGTGGTTCAGAAGAGATTTATAGGCAAGAGAGCTAACCTTTATTGCAATCTCAAAATAAAGGTTGCCAAATTAGGGCAAGACTTACGTTTTTTGAAAAAATGCTTGATTAATAACGTAACCCCCAATTTTCTAACATTTACCAAGAAAACTCACAGGAACATAGCGAATACTCGCGCGACTCACCTTTAAAACTGATAAAATCTGGATTAAAGACGAAATCAAATTTCTCCACAAAAAGAAATCTCTTCTGAACCACAAACTATATGAAATTCATTTAGAAGTTTCCACTCTCCTTTGCCCCTCGAATGGACGTCCTTTCAATTACACGTCTCTAACAAACTTAACCTCACTTTGTTAAAGAAACAAAACACACTTGACAAAAAATGAAATGCTCTTTCAAAAACAAAAACAACACTTAGCAAACATAACACCCCAAATAACATAAAGCCAAATGATTTTCACCAACCTGTAGTAAACTTAAGTAAAATCAATCTTGATGCCGATGATCTCGATGTGCTGAGCATGGATCCCAAACATAATTGGAGTATCCTAATCGCGATAATTTAATTTCCACCGTAGCTGAAACTGAATTGGCCATTAATAAATTACCAATAATCATACAAGAAGAGGTCCGATATGAAGTCAAACGCAAGCTATCTTCCATCCAACACAGAGCACATAGCTAAAGTAAACAAACTAAAGAAAAAAATCAAACACGACGACTTAAATAACAAAAGCTAATAAAGGGAACGCTACCGTAATCATGGACAAAAGTGACTATGTTAATAAAGCACACACGTTTTTTGCAGGCAACAACTTCATAACCTCTAAAAAAGATCCAACTAATAAAATACAAAGAGACCTAAAAACCATCATTAAGAACATTTCATTTCTGTTTAATGACCTTGATAAATCCAAAATGATTATCATGAATCCAAAGCTTCCCACAGCCAAAGCGCTACCCAAGATCCATAAAGCAGACATCCCCATAAGACCCATTATCAATTTCAGAAACAGTCCGACCTATGAGGTATCTCGGTTCATTCACAAATTCCTCAAGTCACACTATCGTTTTCAAGCCAATACATCAGTAAAGAACTCCATAGAATTCTGCAACAAGATTAAACACTTTAATTTATCCAAACACCACACTCTTCATTCTTTTGATATTACTAACATGTATGCTAATGTTCCCGTTAACAGCACCATACAATTGATCAAGAACAATCTTTCCAAATTCACTAATTTAAGTATAGGCGAAATAGATGAATTTATTTGGATTCTGGAGTTTACTTTGAACAACAATTTTTTCACTTTCAATAATGTCATTTACCAACAGACAAGTCTTCCCATGGGGTCACCAGCTTCAGGAATTCTTGCAGATATCTACATCGATCATTTAGAGCATTCTCACATCATTGGTAAGATTAATAGCATTCAACACTGGACACGCTTTGTAGATGACACATTTGTTATTTTAGACTCCCACGTTACTAACAGCAACACAGTACTTGAATTTCTCAACTCCACTGACTCACAGATAAAATTCACCATAGAGTCAGAAAACAATAATGCCCTTAGTTATCTGGATTTAACCATTATGCGCAACAGTAACAACACTTTATCCTTCAATATATACAGGAAACCCACCCACAACCATCAATACCATCCATCAGACCTCTGTGCACCCAGACATACATAAAAAAGCAGCTTAAAATATCATGGTCGTCAGAGCATTAACTGTTCCTTTATCTCACAAGAATTACAAAAAGAAAATAATACTATTTACAGTATTGCAGAACACAATGGTTTCAGTAGAAACTTTGTTAGCAGAATCATCAATAGATATAAGTGCAGGCCCAAGACTACCCTAGAAAAAGATTCCACTCCTAAAAAAAAAAGTTTTCCACGTTCACTTTCAATAATAGTAGTATTTACCCAATCTCTAATATTTTTAAAAAACACAACATTAAAATAGCATATAGAACCTCCTACACCAACTCCAAACTCATTTTAAATCCACACACTGTCAACTATAACAATAACAACAACAACATTAATAACATATATTTGAACTCCGGAGTTTACAAATTAGAATGCCAATCCTGTAATTCCAGCTATATTGGTTAAACAGGCCGTAATTTTATCATAAGATACGCCGAACATCGCAACGCTCTAAAATATAATCTCTTTCAGCTATGAGTGAACATCATAAAGCATCTAGCCACGAGTACACTTCAATAGATAAAGATCTTAAGATCTTGCATTATGAGCAAAAGGCACCTTGCTCAACATTCTCAAGAGCATCCACATCGATTTAGATCAGTTTATGAACACGTCTCACAATTTAAATGAAGTCAACGAGAAAAAGAACATTCTACTTGAGCATTCATTCCATATATTTGTCAGAACTTCCATAATATAAACAAATCCAGCCTCCATCTCTCCAACTCACCACCACTCCCCTCTCCCCACACCATCCCTGCACCACCCGTTCCCCCTCCGCTCCTTCCATCCTCACAAACACAACTGAACCAACAATAGACTTGATCGCATGGACGAGACCGTTACTTTGAAAAAGCCAGGCCGTTTGAGAGGACATCCACCTGCTAAACACCGTAAGTTTAAACTTCCTACACACCCATTCCACACTTTTTACTTATCAGCCCAAGTTTCTCACACAAACTCTTTTTTTTTTTTCCATTACAGATTGGAACTTCATTGACGGTTTCCACTAGGTCACTTACAGTTTACCATGCATCTGTCATCTCCCTAACACAGCTTCTCAATTTTATGTTGCGGCCGTTCCGACCGTTTATAATGAGGCAAACCAACCATCCAACATTATGAAGCAATAATCAAGAAAGGGACCGCTAGATTGAGAAGATATTGAGAATGCTGCTGTTCTAAAGCTTTAAATTTCATCAGTGTTTTTCCTTGTCACAGGCTTTTCGCCTGCACGTTATATCAGGCTTGGTTTCTCAAGCTTTTTCATTCCCGCTCTCCTCCTAGCCAATTTGATGTGATGGATTTCTACAAAGATAGATTTTCTGCCTGAATTTTCAACAGTGATTTCATCCCGTTTTGTTATTGTTACAAAACCAATATTTTGTAAACAATGAGGTCCGCAACGTCACTTTGTGCACTTATTGTTCATTTCCATCTGTATAATTTGTATTCATTTCTTTTCTTCTTAGGTTAACACAGTTTTTAATATTGATTATTGTTTTTTATTAAGCCTTGTGTCGCTGAATTTTGTCTCAGTGAGTTGTTTTTTGCTCCACATAATGATGTAAATGTTGTATATTGTGCTAATTTTGTTGCCGTCTAGGCTCTCTCTTGTTTTTTTTATTTGTTCCTTCATTATTATTTTTAGGCATTTTAAAACTTGTATTATGTAAATTATTTCACTGAAGATGGCTCAAACGAGCCGAAACATGTTTGAATTTGTTTACTCTGTCTAATGATGGAATAAATGATGTATTGAATTAGGAGGATACACTCATTTTTTCACCTTTTTAAAGCAAATGTGGGATGTCGTTGGAAGGGGCCTCTATTCCAGCACCAACCTGTGGGATTTTGAGGGACAGCTGCGACAACTATGGATGTACCTCAGGAGAGGAACCAAAGGCTGTCTGACACCATTCCGAACCGCATAAGGGCATGCATTTGTGGCCGGGGGGGTACAACATCCTACTGACCTGGCGCTAACATTCCACCTGTAACTGCCAACGGCCTTGTATCTTTCATCCCATATTGTAATCAGTTCAATAAAGGGACATGGTTGTTCAGCATATGTTCTTTCATTCACTTTCAACCACTCCTTCTGGGTGCCTAACTTTTCTTATCAGGCAGTGCATTTTGCTAGTGGTTTAACATCGTAATAATACATGGGAGTTTTCAGCAATATAAGGATGTTGGAATGGAAGTGACCATGGCCTTAATTACTATAAGATACAGCCCCAACATTTGCCTGGTAATAATAATAATAATAGTATGGCCTCAGCTACCGTGTGCAGACATTTCGATTAGACGCCATCTGGCTGTCTGCTCGTCAATTTCGACGGTCCGTTTTACTCTAGGTTCGTTAGATGGCAGACAGGTAAACCGGATCTCTCTTGGGCGTCTATGGCTGAGATTTAATTAATTTTGTCGGGTAAATACCAAATGTATCACCAGAGATCTTTTACATGCCGACATCGTACGACATGGAGTGTCGAATGGACTTTTTTCCGCCCTTCAAAAATCCGACTACCTCTTCCGGGTTGGAACCTTCTATCTTGGGATCCGGAGGCCGACACTCTACCACGGATCCACAGAGGCAGCTATTTGCCTGGTGTAAAAATGGGAGCTCATAGAATACCAACTTCTAGGCTGCTAATATGGCATTCAAACCCATCATCTCCTGAATGAAAGCTCACAGCCAACTTATTTATTATTTACCGTATGGCCATAAAATATATGTAAATATACAATTGAATATAATACAATAATAAGAAAACATAATTTCTAATCAGAATGTCCAGTCCTTCCATCCACTCTGAAACTGCCTTTGATGGAATCAAGAAATCAACCCAGCTATCCGAATAGGCACGTAGCTTGCAGCTGCCGACGATGTGAGTGATGGTTTGCCGTAGGGTACCACAGTCGCATTCCGGTGACGTTAAGTAGTTCCACATGTAGAGCGAGTCCCTGCATGTTCCATGACCCGTCCGAACTCTGTCAATCTGGTGTTGGTGTCCATACCAAATGCACATAATTTATGAAGATCATAGAGGTGAATCTCATACAGCTGTATATTAATCTCGATCCTCTAACTCCCCTTCTTTTCTCAATAATTGATTTCAAGTATATTTTTTTCAGACATTCATTTCAAAACAAAATTAAACAATAGATCACTACATCTGACAAAACGGAATACCTATTCAAGTTATGAATGTTCCCCTTCAACATTACCATTAGTTGGGGGTTTTTGCAGATTTTATGGTACTCTCTTAAGAGGGCGTTTGATTTGTGAAGATCAGCTGGCATTATTCCCATGAGCAGCGGAAGCCAATAGATTGCCGTAGATCTGATTGTGCCCAAAATAAGGCTCGTGCTGTTGTTCAGCTGTATATCAACATATTGGGTTTTTGGAGTACTAAGGCCGCACAGGAGAACAATATTCTGCACTGGAATAAACCAGACCAAGGGCAGAACGTCGTAGAGTACTTGCAGTAGATTCCCAAGTTTATCAATATTACTATTGTACAAAACATCATTTATAAACCAAGTGGCTCATCTATGCAGATGGGGGATGCCAACTCCCGGATCAACTCAGGAACCTTTGGTTGCTGTAGGAGCGACAACATAGTTCGGCACCAACAGCAGGAGTTTTGAGGTGTCATTTGATTTCAATTTTGAATGTGTTGTTCAGACTTCATCATTGTTTTAAAATTTGGATTGTAAATTGAGACATACCAGATTGTTTAATTTATTAAGTGTTGTATGTGAGCATATACAAGGTCTGGGTTAAAGGTATAATAATATAAAATTTAATAACTTGAGAAATAATGGAGATATTTATTGGCGGTTTGTTTCTACAACTAGGGTAACTCAAAATGTTTTCTGTGTTCGCTTGCAGTGGCCGTGGTACCACATGCGCATCTGTGTAACTGCATTGTTCACAAGAAGCGTGCCAGTAACCATGTGGACTCCACATCAGAAGGTGTGTGCTTTTGCTCGCGGAGATAAAATCCGTTACATTAGTACAACGTAGATTATGGCATGAGTATGGACTGTTATCAACTGATGATATTCCCACTTATGTAACAATCATGAAATGGGACAGGCGCCTTCGAGAATCTGGGACCTAGCTGTTGATGTCGGGCCACCACGCCAGCATGCAGTTTCAGAGGCTACTGTTGATTTAATCCGTGAGTCCTTCGAGCGGAGCCCTCGTAAGTCAATTCGACAAGCAAGTAGGCAGTTACAGTTACCTCATTTGACAGTAAACGATGTCGTCCACAAAAGGTTGCGCCTAAGGGCGTACAAACTGCAGCTTCATCAGAAAATCAAACCTCAGGACAGGCCGCTAAGGAAGGCATTCGCGGAGACAATTCTGGCAAAAATTGATAAACGAGGCATTCCTCGATTCGGTCTGTTTCTTGGACGAGGCTACATTCCATATTTCCGGCACAGTAAACAAGCACAATTGCCGCATATGGGGATCTGAACCCCACCACGTAGTGATAGAGTTGGAACGGGACTCTCCAAAAGTGAATGTGTGGTGTGGATTGTTGAAGGACAGGATTATTGGCCCATTCTTTTTCTCAGAGCCTACATTTAATGGAACACGTTACCTAGACATGTTGGAGCAGTATGTTGTACCACAACTTCCTTGTGACATGATCTTTCAGCAAGGTGGTGCACCATGCCATTATGCGGAAGTTGTGAAGGATTTCTTGAATCGTGAGTTCTCAGATCGCTGGATTGGGAGAGGTAGTCCATCAATTGCTTGGCCTCCTAGAAGCCCCGACATTACGCCACTTGATTTTTTTCCTGTGGGGGTTTGTCAAGAATCATGTGTACCAGACCTGTGTCATCGTATTCGTGCAGCTATCACAAATGTTACGCCTACAATACTGCAGAACACTTGGAGAGAAGTGGAATACTGATTAGATGTCTGTTTCACTACTAATGGTGCACATATCGAGGTTTATTAGGTATGTAAACAAACATTTTTAGTTACCCTACTTGTAGAAACAAACCACAAGTAAATATCTCCACTACTTCTCAAGTTATTAAATTTTATATTATCATACCTTTAACCCGGACACCTTGTATTTTTCCAATTGCATCGTGGCTGAAGATGACACAGTGTATATGGGGTTGAAACTAGTACCAATTATATAAGACACTATACAAGTTAATGGTACTGTAGGTGGACCCTTCTCTACCCTTTGTTAGATATCCCCGACCTGGTCGGGAATCAAACCCGGGACCCCTTGGACCCAGAGCCAACATGCTAACCATTTTGCCATGAAGCCAGATGGAAATTTAATGACTTGTACTATATATTGTTCAGTGTCACATCCATTTTGTGCCTGTTGCAGAGTATGACTACATAGCCATGAAGGACCTGGATGTGATAGCTACTCTGGGAGTGGGAGGATTTGGCCGAGTGGAGCTGGTCCATTACCGCTCTGGTAAACTCACATTTGCTCTCAAGAGCCTGAAGAAGGTCCATGTCGTTGAACAACAGCAACAGCAACATGCTTACAGCGAGAAAGCTGCAATGCTGGAGTGCAAGGACTGTCCATTCATTTCCAGGTCAGATGACATGTCCAAAAACCTTAGTAATAATAATGATGATTTATTAAGAAGGAAGCCATTTTTTTCCAGTGTCGGGTTAGTTAACATAAATTTAAAGCCTTTTAGTCTGTCGAAAGCACTAAATATAACACATATAACATACCTGTAAAAAAAATTATGATGTCATCGGTTCAATCAGATCCGACCTTCAGCGATTCTATGAATTAGCACTCTCCAAGTTGTCCTGTTCCACACTGCCTCCTTTAGTTGTTTCAGGATGAGGATTGTGTCTGTTTTAATGATGTCTATCCAACGAGTCCTCTGGCGACCTGGTCTTCTTGTACCGCTGATCATTTCTAGCATGATTACTTTTTTCAATGCATCTGATCGCATAACGTGGCCAAAGTAAGCTAGTGTCAGCTTCATAATCTTATCAACGAATGACATACGGGGCTTGATGCCCTCTAAAATTGCCTTATTGGTGATTTTTGCAGTCCATGGTATTTGTAAGATTCTTCACCAACACCAGAGCTCAAAAGCATCGATCTTCCTTTCGTCTGCCTGTTTCAGCATCCAGCTCTCACATCCATACCTGAACAGTGGAAATATAATCGCATTGACTAATTTGTACTTGGTAGCCAAACCGATATCTGCACTCTTCCAGATAGGGGACGTAGTCATCATAGCAATACATCCAAGCAAAATCCGTCTTTTGATATTTGGACAGCACTCTCCACTTTGACTGATTTTGGCATTATAGAAAGAAACCTGGACTGGGACACAGTGTTCGAGAAGGAGTGGTGGAAAGACCGAAGAAAGTGGAGAGGAACCATATTTGCCCCTACCCGGCTACAGCTGAATAAAGGGAAATGATGATGATGATGATGATGATGATGATGATGATGATGATGATGATGATGATGATGATGATGATGATGATGATGATGAGAAGATGAAATTCCCCACACTCTCTATCTCTTCCCCATTTACCTTTAGAGTAAAAAAAAAAAAACCACTATAAAACAAAGAATGTCATGTTGGCTCATATTTGTAGACATGATATATGGGCTTTTGGTCTTATGCCGTGTCAAAGAAAACAAGGTGAAACTCTGCACCAATGAATGGTACGCAGCATATGAATTTGACACATCCGTCAGTTTGTTCATCTGACATTAACCTATCAACACACACAAGTTCAGTCTGCCAAACACTAGCATCTGTGTTGTATCGTTCAGTGATCATGTCGACATTTGTGCTTGAAAAAGAACATCTGCAGTTTGTATTTAATCAAAAGCATAAGGCTGTGGAAAGTCATCGTTTGCTGGTGGAGACATACGATGAACACGCTCCGTCGATTAGAACATGTGAGACATGGTTTCTACAATTTAAACGTGGTGATTTCAATGTGAAAGACAGTGTGCGCTCTGGTAGACCACAAAAGTACGAAGACAAGCGATTACAGGTGAAACCGTTAATGCACAACGCTATCGCCAACAAAAGATTAATATAAATCATGCATTGATCGAAAGACGACGACCGGAATGGGCCAGAAGACATGGCAAAGTGATTTTGTTACACGACAACGCCCCATCTCGCACAGCAAAACCAAAACCCGCCGTACTTCCTCGACCTGGCGCCATCTGACTTATCATCTCTTCGCATCAATGGGGCACGCGCTCGCAGAGCAGCACTTCAGCAATTTCAAGGAAGTTGGAAAATGCCTCGACGAATGATTTGCTGCAAAAGACAAGCAGTTTTTTTGGCATGGCATTTATAACTTACCTGAAAGATGGGTGAAGTGTAGAAGCTGATGGCCAATATTTTGTATAAACAAAAAAACTGAATTTCCCTTGAAAATTACGTGTTTACTCTACCACAAAAACTGGCAAAAACTTATGCATACATCTAGTACAGAGACAGAACACCAGCAGCTGAGGAAGAAATATTCCATCTGTTGGACTCTGACCCATTACCTGCAATTTAACAATTAATTACATAATGGAGTTCTAAAAACAAAGACAATACAATGATACTAATACTCACTATACTAATTACCACTACTGACAGATTCTTGACTAACTGATTCATAATTCAAATATCTATCCATCTGTGGTCTGCTCTACCCGCATTACAGGGTGTTATAACTTTCTTCTATATACATTTCTAATTACAATTAATAACTTACTGAGATTACTAGGATTGTATCATTCTTTGCTTATCATCCTAATAATTCTATAGCCATTCTCATCCTCACTTATCATATGTTGTTCATTGCTATTCAAAAATTTCCTTCTAACCGCTAGGGTTTCTTTACAGAATTTCAGCATGTGTATTCTTCTCTATGTTCACTACAGAGAAGGCACATTACTTTATCCTTCCCCCTGATAAATCCCTTATTTTTATAAATTGCCATCATCCACCAGATCAAACCTCACGTTTCTCTTCTATTTACATTCACAATATTTATGCTCATACCCTGCCTTATGCAGTTGAATTCTGAGAGGGTCGCCCTGCTCCTACATTCAGATACCAACTACTGTCTTTGAATAAGTATATTAATTAGTTTACACGTCAATACGATAAACTTATATAATTATCATTATTACTCTATGGCGATTTGTTAATTCCATAATTATCATGCATAATTAATTCTATCTATCTATATTAACATTACAAATTCTGCTAGAAACTGACTTAATCTATTATTTACATATATTAACATTTAATAATCACATCTACTACTGTCTAAATTAATCAAATGTAAGTAGAAAAGAAATTATTTTGTAAAATACGAAGGTCGATCAAATACAAACAGGATTTTTGCTCGTGAACATCAACAGTTGGTAGGACTGGCCCCACGCTTCTGCAATGCTTAGGCAGGACCGTTAGGAGTGGGGAGAGCATGCTGTTAGATATTTCATATCCCGCCATTTCGTCAGTAACGCTCACGATGTCAGAACAACAGGTGTACCCCTCCACTGCGCAACGCATAATTATAGCATTTCTTGCTCGTGAAGGAGTTACAGCGGTGGAAATTTGCCAGAGATTGACTGCACAGTTCGGTGATCAAACAGTGTCAAGGGCGCGTGCGTTTGCTTGGGATAAAAAATTCAAGGAAGGACGAGAACATGTGGAAAATCACCATCCTCGGACCAGCATTACAGATGAAAACATTTGTGTGATTAAAGACATTATTGCTGATTGATTTTTAGCATAAGCGATGCACAATCAATGCTGCTTACTACTGCGAGCTGTTGAACAAGCCGAGGGTTGCATATCGCCGCAAAAGACGAGACCAACTGATTCGACAATGCACGGCCCCATGCTGCAGCTCTGTCTGTCTCCAAGCTACAGGAAATGCACTGGACTACACTTGATCATCCACCTTACAGCCCGGACTTATTGCCCCGTGATTTACATTTGTTCGGACCACTTAAAGAAGATCTAGGAGGGCAACGATTGGAAGATGACGAGAGTGTGGAAGACTTCATGCACAACTGGCTGGTGACATGACCCTGTTCTTTTTATGATGAGGACATCAAAAAGCTGCCCATACGCTGGGACAAATGCATTTCCAAAGCAGGAAACTATGTGGAAAAATAAACTGTAATTGCCTTGTGTTTTTCAATAAGTAAATTTAAATAAAAAATAAAATCCCGTTTATATTCGATTCCCCCTCGTACATCATTAATTTAACTTTGTCAAATATCCATCAAGTGTCATCCGAGGTCTTCCATACCCATGACTGCTAGCTACTTTCCCTTTAACTCTTTCAATGATAGTTTTTTTAGATATACATACTCCCTCTCTGCTGCTTTTTTCCTCCAATAATATGCAATTACTGAAAAAATATCTCTACTAATTATTTAATTGACATTTTAAGTCAATAAATTGAGATTAAGCAAAAATTTACGATGATGATGATGATGATGATGATGATGATGATGATGATGATGATGATGATGATGATGATGATGATGATGATCAAAGTCTAAAAGTGGACATTACTGTGGCATTGTTCAAAGCAAGGTATAACACACAACTTTGCATCATATGATTAACACATATAACATTTTTTCAGTTTGTCATGAGCATTGTAAGTGAAAAAAAAAAAAAAAAAAAAAATCCCACTGTCGGCAGCCCTGAAGATGGTTTTCAGTAGTTTCCCATTTTCAAATCAGGGGCTGTACCTCAATTAAGACCATGGCCGCTTCCTTCCCATTCCTAGTCCTTTCCATCCCAACGTCATCATAAGACTTGTCTATGTCGGTGCAATATAAAGCAAGTTGATAACGTTCATTTTCTATGCTTATACTTTGCCTACAGAATAATCTTCATCCTCACATGTTCCACAGGCTGTATCGGACGTATCGAGATAGCAAGTACATCTATTTCCTGATGGAGGCTTGCCTAGGAGGAGATGTGTTCACGATGCTTCAGAAGTATCGCCTCTTTGACGAGGCAACGTCTCGGTTCATGGCAGCCTGTGTGGTCGAAGCTCTGGAGTTCCTTCACAAACGAGGATTCATCTACCGCGACCTCAAACCAGAGAACTTGCTCCTAGACAGGAGGGGATACATCAAGATGGTAAATATATATGTATAAAGATAAAGGAAACATACAAGTCTCCGAGCAAGTTAGCTACATGATTTGGATCGCGTAGCTGTTGGCTTGCATTCGGGAGATAATGAGCACAAGGAGTTAGTCTAGGGTGACCAGACGACCCTTATTTTACGGGATTATCCCTTACTTCTCTAAAGTGTTCCGGTGTCCTGACAAAAAATTTACAGGACGCATATTGCCCCATTTTTCATGAACCATCCAATATATTTTAAAATACAATGTTTAAATTTAATTTATTACAAAGCTCTGATATTTTTTTCTTCTTCTTCTTCTCCTCCTTCATCTTCTTCTTCTTCTTGTTTCCGAATATGGCTGCCTATGGACCGCATTAAACCTAATGCTGCTTCTTCTTCTTCTTCTTCTTCTTCTTCTTCTTCTTCTTCTTCTTCTTCTTCTTCTTCTTCTTCTTCTTCCTTTCTTTCTCAGATATGACCTTTTTGGGTCTACATTCTGGTGGTTTCTCCTGGAATGTTTTGATGCTGTCCACTCGGCTTCTAAATTCTTTTCTGTTGTGAATCATATCCATTGTAAGTCCACTTTCAATTGCATCTCTTTTTACCTCTTCTACCTACTTCATCGAAGCTTTCAGTCCAGTGATGTATTTGAATATTTTCTTAGTTAGCCATTTCTCATCCATTCTTTCTAGATGCCCACTGAATTTTAGCCTTTGCTTTTGCATGGTGACAGTGATTTTTTCGATGTATTTGTAGAGATCATCATTTTTTTCTATTCCTCCACTTCCTATTAGCATTTTTCTGTGGTCCTAAAATTTTCCTTAAGATTCTCCTCTCCTTTTTTTGAGATCTTGAAGCTCACCCTTTTTATTCATTGTCAGGCTCACTGAAGTGTAGAGACCCTCTGGCTTTACCAGTGTGCTGTAGTGTATAAGTTTCGCCTGGTAAGATATTGCTCCTTTGTTGTATCTGTTCTGAGTTAACCTGTAAGCTAATTCTAGTTTTCTAATTCTTGCCCTATTCACCTCTTTATCCAATCTGTTAGGTTCTATCCATTCCCCTAGATATTTAAATTTCTTAGTTCATTTTACAGTCCCACGCTTCACTTCTAAATTTCTCTCCCCTTGATGTACATATTCCGTGTATTCTGTCTTCTCATATGAGACTTTGAGACCTGTTTTCTCAGTGATCTCATGTGGAGTATTCGGCATAATTTGGGCATTTTCTCGGTTGTGAGCCAAGAGGGCAAGATTATCTGCGAAAGCCAAACACTTAATTTCTAGGTTCTGTCCCTTCCTCCCTAAATGTATTCTTTTCACTTTCAAGTCTTTTTCCCAGGTTCTAATGATTTTTTCTAGAACAATGTTAAAGAGAATTGGTGATAGGCAGTCCCCTTGTCTGACTCCCATTTTTATTTCAAATGGTTCAGAAATTTTACCGAAGAATTTGACTTTTGAGAAAGTTTCTGTCAGGGTTTGTTTTATTAACATTCTTGTTTTCCTGTCAATTCCGAATTCCTGTAGGACGTTAAATAGAGTCTGCCTGTCAACTGAATTATACGCTTTCTTAAAATCAACAAATATTACCATGATGTTCTGACTTCTCAAAGCTCTAATTCTGAGAATGCTCTTCAGGTTAAATATTTGTTCTGCGCATGATCTTCCTTTTCGAAAACCAGCTTGATACTCACCAATGAGATGGTCTGCTTGTTCTTCAACTCTTCTCAGTAGTACTTTAGAGAGTATTTTATATGTTATTGGGAGTAAAGAGATGCCTCTGTAGTTATTGATGTTCATCCAGAGACCTTTCTTGTGAAGTGGGTGTATAAGAGCGCACTTCCAATCACTGGGGATCTTTTCATCTCTCCAGATTTCTCCTATGATGGCATGGATTGCTTTTGCTGCAATTTCTCCTCTGAACTTCCATATTTCTGCAATAATTCCATCTTCACCTGGTGCTTTGTTGTTTTTAAGCTCATTTATTATTTCCTTGATCTCTTCTAGACTCTGGAATCTTGGTTATCCTGAGATAGATTTTTCATATCCAATCTTTCCCCAGGTTCTGCACAGTTCAGCAACATTTTGAAGAAATCTGCAAGAAACTGACAATTTTCTTTGTTGTTTGTTACTATACTACCATCCTCCCGCTTGAAACACAAACTTGATGGCTGGTATCCCTGTAGTTCCTCTCTGAAGTTTTTGTAATATGCTCGAGTGTTGTTCTTTCGAAAATCATCTTCTATCTTATCCAACCTACTTCTATCATAATTTCTTTTCTCTGATCGTATGATCTTAACTGTTTTCTTCCCCTCTTCCCTGAAAGTTTCGCATCTCTTCTCGGTTTTGTTGGAATGCCACCTCTTCAATGCTTGTAGTCTTCTGTCCAAAGCTTCATCACACTTTTCATTCCACCACCTGTGTTTTGGTTTCTTCGCTGGATTCCCCACACCTTCAGCTGCTTTAAACATTGACTTTTTGATCTCTTCCCAGCTGTTCATATTCAGCTTCGACAATGTTTCACAATATGTCTCTTTGTTTTGTTTCAGAGTATCTGTATCAATTTCTCTTGGTTCTTTGTTTGGGTTGGAATCATACTTTAATCTCTGAGAGGTAGTGGTCCGAATCTATGTTTAAGCTTTTTCTTACCTTGACGTTCAAGATTTCCCTTCGGTTTCTGGTCGTAATAGCAACATGGTCAATCTGAAACTCCCCCTCCAGCAATGTGTTAGGAGATGCCCATGTTTTCTTCTTGCTCGGGAGTGCCTTGAAGTGTGTAGACATGAGTTTCAAGTTGTTTGCAGAAACTGGTTAATCTTTCGCCATTTCTGTTCGTTGTGTTATGTACTGGGTAGTCCCCCACAATTTTCCTGTGCCTTCTTTCTTTACCTATCTGAGCATTGAAATCATTCATCATCATTATCATCATCATCATCATCATCATCGACCAACTCCAATTTCCCAGGTGTGGTATACGAGCCCCTTCCATTTTGTTTGGTTCATGAACCATTCTTCGTTCACAATCCGCTCCCAATCCTGACCTCTCTCCTCTACATCCTTCTTCACTAAGTCTGTCCATTTTTCTCTAGGTCTGCCCACTGGTCTCTTTCCCCTTATTTCTCTTTTATACTCCTTTCTTGCAGACCTGTTGGCACTCATTCTTTTCACATGACCAAACCACTTCAGTCTTGCCTTTTGGATCTTCTGGAGTAAGGAGTCTTCTAGTCCTACGTCTTCTCTGACTTTTTCATTCCTGATTTTATCCCTCCTGGTCTTCTGGATCATTGTGCGTAGGAACTTCATTTCTACTGCTAGCGTGATGGCCTTTGGTTACAGGGGTCCTAGGTTCAATTCCCGGCAGGGTCGGGAATTTTAACCATCATTGGTTAATTTCCCTGGCACGTGGGCTGGATGTATGTGTTGTCTTCATCATCATTTCATCCTCATCACAACACGCAGATCACTTAACGGGCGTCAAATCAAAAGACCTGCACCTGGCGAGCCAAACCCTTCCTGGGATCTCCCGGCACTCAAAGCCATACGACATTTCATTTCTGCTGCTTGGAGTTTCGAGTTGTCCTTTCTTGTTAGTGTAGCGGTTTCCAGGCTGTATGTGAGGATAGGGGTGTAGTATGATTTATACAGTGTCATCCTGGTTTCGAGTGGTACTTGCTTATCCCATAGTAGCTGTCTTACTTGGAGGTAAAAATGTATTGCTTTGCTGATTCGACTGTTTACTTCACATTTAGCTAAGTTATCCTTGGACATTATACTACCCAAGTACTTAAATTCTGTGACACTGTCCAGCTTAGTGCCATTTAGCATGATTTCTGGCTGGTTGTCACCCTTCTGTACCTTCAACACCACCGTTTTAGCCTTGATGATGTTTAATCCATATCTCTCAAACTCCTGACTCCACCCCTGAAGTCTCTCTTCCACATCTTTCTCTGAGTTACCCCAAATTACTACATCAAATGCAAATGCTGTTCAGTCTTGTTGCCCCTTTTCTTTTAGCGCCTTTAATATGTTATCCATTACAATGATAAATAATAGGGGCGACAAAGCACTACCTTGTTGTACTCCCCTTTTTGTCTCAAACCAGTCTGACAGCCCAGAACCGACTTGCACACAGCTTCTGGTTTTCTCGTAAAGCACCTTAACTTTTGAAATTAGACTGTCTCGAACTTTGAGCTTTCTCAGGCACTCCCAAATAAGCTCCCTTGGTATGCTGTCATAAGCCTTTTCGATGTCAAGGAACAGTAGATATAAAGGCTCCTCTTTTTCCCAATTTTTTTTTTCCATTAGCATCCTGACAGCAAATATAAGACCTGTTGTTGATCTTCCAGTCCTAAAGCCATATTGTCCCTCTTCTAAAAGTGGTTCTGTAATTTCTCGTAATCTATCCTCTATAATTTTTCCAGAATTTTTAGTCCATCAGAGAGTAGAGTGATGTAACGGTAGTTGGTACATTTCTGTCTGCTGCCTTTCTTGAATATAGGTACAATTATACCTTTCTTCCAGTCTTCTGGGATGGTATTTTGCTGCTATACTACATTTAGGAGTCTATATAGCCCTTGGATAGCTGAGGTTCCACCTGCTCTCAACATGTGCACACTTAACTCATCTATTCCTGCAGCTTTCCCTTTCTTCATACTTTTAAGGCTCTTCTCTGTCTCCAGCCATGTGATTGGTGGCTCCATATTTTTACTGGTCTCTTCAACGTCGATCGTTGTAAACAACGTGGTGGCGTCCTCGCATGGTCTGTATGTATCTAATGCAGCTCTCGAATGCATATTAGGTGAAAGTAGTGAAGAGAATAATCCGAGCGATAGTGTTAGTGATGATGATGATGATGATGATGATGATGATGATGATGATGATGATGATGATGATGACAGGAAGTTACTTGTGATGTACATAATGATAGTAATATTGTAATAAAGTGCTCACCCAAGTGGTCATGGAAATCTCATCATCATCCTAAACCATCTCCAGTTTTCCCGGGTGTGGTATATGAGCCTCCTCCATCTCATCCTGTCTTTGTACCATTCTTTCTCCACCAACTTGTCCCAATCATGACCTCTCAGTAGTACATCGCTCTTAACTAAATCTATCCATTTCCTTCGTGGCCTTCCCACGGGTCGTCTTCCTTTTACCTTTCTGTCAAATTCCTTCCTTGCAGTTCTGTTAACTGGCATCCTCTTCATGTGACCAAACCACTTCAGTCTTGATATCTGAATCTTATTGAGGAGAGAATCATCTATTCCTACTTCTTCTCTAATTTTCTCATTCCTAATCTTGTCTTTCCTGGTTTTCTGGATCATAGTGCGTAGGAATTTCATTTCAGCTGCCTGAAGTTTGGAATTATCTCTATTGGTCAGTGTTGTGGTTTCGAGTCTGTATGTAAGAATTGGTGTATAATAGGACTTGCACAATGTCATTTTTGTTTTCATGGGTTTGCTCATCCCAGAGCAGGTGTCTTACCTGGTGGTAAAATTGTGTTGCCTTATTGATTCGATTGTTCACTTCATGTTTTGCTAGGTTTTCATTTGATATAACGCTACCCAAGTATTTGAAAACTGGCACGCTGTCCAGTTGAGCTTCATTTAACATGACTATTGGTTCTGCTCCTTCCCCATACACTTTCATCACCACCGTCTTGGTCTTGCTGATGTTTAAACCATATTTCTTAAACTCCTCATTCCAGCTTTGTATTCTCTCTCCCAATTCCTCTTCTGAGTCACTCCAGATCGCAACATCATCTGCAAATGTGAAGGCTTTGATATCTCCATGTTCTTTCCTTTTAATAGATTTCATTACTACATCCATTACAATAATAAATAGAAGTGGTGACAATGAGCTGCCCTGCTGCACTCCTCTCTTTGTTTCAAACCAGTCTGACAAACCACATCCTACTTGAATACAGCTTCTGTCATGGAAACCTGTTGATTAAAATTTTATTTGAACAAGAAGCTAATTAGTCATAATTTTTTTAAATTTGAATACCATCTTTTTGTATGTAGATACATAGGCATGATATGAACTGCGTGTCCACTCGTTTAGAAGTTATAGCAATGTTTGTGACAGCATGTGAAATAGTGATATTTTTCTAAAATTTATTACCGCTATAGGGTAAAACTTGGCCAGCTTTTATTACCGGCTTGAAGGGTTAATATCTACTAAAATTAAAATGGTTATCTAGTCCTTAGGCTATGCTTGTATACCATGGTTTTGCAACATTGAAATAACTATCACAAAAATACATAACATTTACATAAAATGAACACTTAGGTGCACTTGACATTTGTGTTACTGTCTTAAAACTACATTAGGATAAAATAACACTTTTGTTGATCATCTTTGACAGTTAATATTTATAAACACTCAGATAAACTTGTAAATATATATTTTTTTTTAAATATTTCAAATAAAAAATGCTACTGTTGATCAAGTTTGTAATTGTAGCAATTTAAATTGTGAAACTGTGATATCATCGTAGCTGACAGAGATGAGTTATTTATAAGGTTCAACCTATTCAATACCAATTACGCGCTGTATAGTTGTTATTCACAACATTTATTTAACATGGGACTGGGTTCGACATTTAAATGTCATCATCAGCCATAAAACAAATCACAGACAAATGAGCAAGGACATAATAGTTAACCCTCGACTGGCGTTGTGGGGGTCTTTAAAGATAGCAGTGACTTTGTACAACCCTGGCGCTCCGTCCGTATTCCGTTCTGGCTATCGCTGTTCACTGTAGCTGTTACTTAGTGCAAGATCAACTGCTCTGTAGAGTTGTAGCATTTAGTAAATATTGGATTTCTCTGAAACTTTATTTAAATATTGTGTTACGAAGTTTGTTGCGACTTAAAATTTTGTAAGTGTTCATATTTCATTCGAAGTGCGTCTTTGTTACTTTTTCTTCATGTAAATCTTACTATGGCTTCCACATCTCACCCTGGCATGTCAGTATGTGATCCTATGGTCACAGTGTTTTAGAGGAAGATGCCCAAGGAAGTGACGACAGCGAACTCTCAGATGAAAATGATCCAGATTACAGTTCCGAGCACGACACAGATTCGAAACAAGAAGAAGGTGAGGAAGATGAAGAGGGAAGTTTCACGGACAACCTAGACGTTCATAATCAGCCGTAATGTTTCTCTGGTAGGAACAGATAGAAGTGGTGAGCTACCGAACCCAACAGACAAGTGAGACGTCAAAGTCAGAACATTATTGTCAAACTTCCAACCTTTAAGTGGTTGTGAAACTGACGTAAATGACCGTGAAATTCAAAAGTTTAATGAGTTTTGTATACTATAACATTTGAATTTACCTTTGAATTTGCTTTGGAGCAATGAACATTTAAAACTTGTTTTCATTGAAGTTTAAATAATGGGAGTGCGATTTTCTTTTAAAATCAGTGACGGTAAAACAATTGTGCATTATCTCATAATCTATAATCAGTAAAGATATTAATTTCTCATTGTAGGTAATGCAAAAGATATAAGGAAATATAATTGACATGTATTTATTTTTGAAACTTAAATAAAGGGTGTTTGAGGTCATCCATTCTATGGTATCCTTTTCGACCCCACAACGCCATTTACGTACCAAAGTTTTCACAACGCCAGTCGAGGGTTAAAACTGATGTAGTTACACATTGAAATATGTACATTTACATACATTGTGAAGACAGAGCAGCTCTATGTGGACAGACTAGAAGTGGGGACTTCGAGAGAAGGTTCTTTCTCTGGCTAGATAAGTTTTAAAAAAGAGAGTCATGTTATGGTGGGAATAGTCCGCTTGACGTTTTCTCACTCTGTCGCTTACTACTCTGTTGCTATAGTCATAAGAGACAATTCTTCCATGAACTTATACATAGTTCAGTACGAATGCCAATATGAAATGTATAACTTGCAATAACATATTATGTGTACTGGTATTGACTAAGATCAACTTTTAACTTACATATTTCGGAATGATTTAAATGTTAAGATAAGAAAAAGTAATACTACAACCCCGTTTAACTGAAATAAAGGGGGCAGAGCCACTTCGGTTGACACGTTTTTTCGGATGACACACAGCCTATATTTTCGAAAATTAAATGTCGAAATAAAAATGCATAAACACTGTTAAGCAAAGGTGCATGCTGTATATTAACATTAAAATGTTTACATTATGTCACTCGTATAAAATCAGTGATTTTCTTCTGAATTTTCTTGGTGGAGCACTGTCGTGCAGCTACATCACACCACCGTTTAATCAACAATACATCAGCTGGTGTAGATTCATTGCTTTGTTCAACAAAGCACAAAGCAATCTGAAATAATGAAATATCTTTTTGTTACTTCTGAACTGAATATTGTATACAGTAATTTTATTACAGTAGTGTAATTAAAGCATGTGGTACTGTATTTTAATAAAAATTCGAAATCAATCTTACCTCCAACGCATTAAATCCATCATCTGCTGCAACTCGATTCTCAGAACTGCTATTCTCAAAGTTGGAGTTGTCTGCATAATATTCATGAATAATAATAATAATAATAATAATAATAATAATAATAATAATAATAATAATAATAATAATAATAATAATAATAATAAATGCATCAGGCTTCCTCTGACCACTGTACAGAGGAAACAATATGTTATAATGGATGCGGAGAGGGCAGCCAGGTCAACCAGACTCAAGACTTTTTGGGAGAAGAAAAGGAAGACAAATTTGTTGTAGTCTGATTTAAGTGCTCCAATGTGGGCATAAACTCTGTAAATAAATAAATAAATAAATAAATAAATGAAGTCATGAAAGAAATTAAGCAGAAGAACAATATGGACATCAATGCATTTGCATTTGCAGATGATGTAGTAATTTGGGGAAATACAGAGAAGGAAGTCCAAGAGAGGCTGAACACCTGGAATGAACATTTGAAAGCACACGGGTTAACAATAAATAAATCAAAAACTGTTACTATGTCTGTCAACAGGCAGAAGAAGAAAGGAAAAATAATGCTGGAAGGTACACAACTGGAAACAGTAGACCAATATAAATATCTTGGGTGCATCATTTCAAGTGATAACAGAATACAGCATGAGATTAACAACCGCATTCAAAAATCAGCTCAGTTTTACCATCAAGTTCAGAACCTCCTCTGGAACGAACAAGTTCCCTTAAGATCAAAGCAGATTCTATTCCAATCATACTTCACCCCCATAATAACATATGGCCTAGAAACCTGCACAACAACCCAACAAGTGGACAGCAAACTACAAGCCGCAGAAATGAAGTTCCTACGAACTATGGTACAGAAGACAAAAAGGGACAGGGTAAGGAATGAAAGAATAAGGGAGCAAGCTGGTGTGTACCCATCCCTGAATGAAAAAGTGACAAGGGCCCGTTTGAAATGGTTTGGCCATGTCAAACGAATGGACGATGGAAGGACAGCAAAACAATGGCTACACACAGTCGTGGCCGGAAAACGACCGGTAGGAAGACCTAGGAAGAGGTGGCTGGACCAAGTGAAAGAGGACATAGGAACAAGAGGAATCAGCTGGGATGTCGTCTTGAGAGAAGAGTTGTACATGGACAGACAGAAGTGGAGAGTGCTCGTAAACCACACCCGGGCAACTGGAGTGGAAAACTGATGATGATGATGATGATGATGATGAAGAAATAAATAAATAAATAAATAAATAAATAAATAAATAAATAAATAAATAAATAAATAAATAATAATAATAATAATAATAATAATAATAATAATAATAATAAATCCTGTTCGTTCAAGAAAAAATGTATCATGGAACGAACTAGAGGGTAAGAAACTGTTGTTTTACTGCACGTGCATTCTGGCATAAGTCATGATATAAAAATAGGGTTTGCCTAGTAGCTTTCAGCACATAGAGCAAGAGAATTACTAATATTGATGGCTAAGAATGAGAGGATAAAAACACAATATTAAAATACAATTTTGCCAGAGCATTTCGGTTAAGTTGGGTTTCGGTTAAGCGAAGTTCGGTTAAGCAGGGTTCTACTGTACCTAGGTCTATTTTATTACTGTTGTCTACATGCAGTGTGGCAATTCTGACAAGGCACATATGAACAATATAGAAACTTTCATCATCACACATCAGCTTAGATGGGTTGGTTACATCCAGCGTATGAATGATAGCAGACTGCCTAAACAACTTCTCTACGGTGAGACTGGTCATGGAAAAATGCCTCAAGGTGCTCCTTTGAAACGTTATAGCCAGGGTGAGTGGTTCAGATGGTTGAGGCGCTGGCCTTCTGACCTCAACTTGGCAGGTTCAATCCTGGCTCGGTCTGGTGGTATTTGAAGGTGCTCAAATACGTCAGCCTCACGTTGGCACGTAAAAGAACTCCTGTGGGATTAAATTCAGGCAACTTGGCATATCAGAAAACCGCAGAAAAGGAGTTAGTGGGACATAAAGCCAATAACATTATTATTCTTATTATTGAAACATTATAAAGACCAGATTAAGAAGACTATGAATAGCACCAACATAAATGCTAACACCTAGGCAACAACTGCACAAAACTGTATTCTTTGGCACAAAGCTACTGCAGAAAGTGTCTCACTGTTTGAGCAGGCACATCACAGACAAGAAATTGAAACCTATGAAAAGTGGAAACTACGTCAGATCCAACCACGTCCTCCACCGACCGTGACCTGTGTGGCCGCATGTTTCATGCGAAGATTGGCTTGATCAGTCATCAGCGATATCTTCACAGAGCCAACAGATTTTAAGAAGAGTCTCAGGAGAAAAACGTATTCTCAGAAATGAGTAGTGGATGACAACGATGACTGTTGTCTAGAGATATCAATTTTGTATTGGAGTTACTTCCCAATAAAGCCATAGGTTACAACAACAATACCTAGCTCAATGAAAAGTAGGCAACTCAATTATTTATGGGTGTCAGTTTGGTGGGATTCTTGCTGGCTCCTAAACTTTTGCACTGGCTCCCCAATTCAGAGGAAATTTCTACAGCCTTGCACTATAGTCTTATGTACTCTGTCAGATGAGCGGAGGCAGTGTGAACCTGAATTGGCTCAGCGCTTCAGGAAAGTACTAGTAGAGCATGTGCTGATTAGTGCAGCTGTTGAGATGAAGGATCAAGACTGGACATGACGAAATAACCTCTTATACACTCATCATCATCATCATCATCATCATCATCATCATCATCATCATCATCATCATCATTCCCTTTATCCAGCTGTAGCCGGGTAGGGGCAAATATGGTTCCTCTCCACTTTCTTCGGTCTTTCCACCACTCCTCCTCCAACACTGTGTCCCAGTCCAGGTTTCTTTCTATAATGCTGCCTAGGATGGTATCCTTCCATCTCAATAGTGGTCGTCCACGGCCTCTCCTTCCTTGGATTTGCATTTCCGTCACTTTTTTTGGCATTCTTTCGTCACTCATTCGCTTTATGTGCCCAAACCATCTTAGTCGGCTCTTCTCTAATCTATTATTCATTCTTTCCGCTCCAATTTCTTCCCAGATTTTCTCATTCCTTATTTTGTCTCTTCTACTCTTCTGTATCATACTCCTCAAGAACTTCATTTCGGCTGCCTGTATTCGACTCTCATCCTTCTTTGTCATTGTCCAAGTTTCTGCTCTGTAAGTCGTTATGGGTACGTAATACATCTTGTACATACTATCCTTTGCTTCCGTTGACACATCTTTGTCCCATAACATGTTTCTTACACTATGATAGAAACAGCTTCCAGCTTGAATCCTTTTACTAATCTCAGCATCCAGTCGAGCATTCTCCATTAATTCACTCCCCAGGTATTTAAACGTTTCCACTACTTCCAGGGGCTTGTCTGCAAGTCTAATCTGACCTTTCCCTTCTTTCTCCCCTCTAGTCATAACAAGAGTTTTACTCTTTTCTACACTTATTTTCAATCCACATTCTTTGATCTTCCCATTCACCACATTCAACTGTTCTTGAACCTTCCTGTCGTCTTCTCCCCAAATCACAATATCATCTGCAAATAACATCACGTTCATTTCTCTTCCTCCATATGCTGCTTTTGCTGTTCTCATGATGTCATCCATTACTATTGCTATTGTAAACAGGATTAAGGATACACTATTCTTAATTATTTCTCTTTCTTTTTCCTTCATTGGTCATCCAGTGACACAACAGCACTACCCCATAAACTGCTCCTGATTTTAAAGCACAGAAAAGAGGGATTCAGCATGTAGTTAGGTAGTAGACCTATGTAATAATCATATTTAAAACACTGTATATTCATTATACCAGGTGGGCAAAGTAAAGCTGGCCTGGAAAATATTTACAATAGGACTGATATGGGATTGACCCTTGTTAAAGAACATCACAGAAAATGCTGGAAATGGCCTCATCTGGAGAAATTAAAAACTGAAGATCCAAAAGTTGTGACTCCACTTCAGTCAGAAAACACCAGCAGAACTCAACATGCGAAGGTTTCGTCTGGACGCTTTAATGCATTTGTAAGGATACAGATGCAGGTCCTTTTTAATAATGTTTCGATGCTACAGTCTCTTAATTCTCCACTTGCACAGATAAATGGCGTTGAGATTTCAGAGTTTGGAAAAGACATAGTGATGACATTTATTGATATTGAGAAAGCTCATGACAGTGTGCCCAGAGAGTTGGTTTGGGACACATTAAGGAAAAAACAAGTTAACAGAGTGGAAGTGCACATGATAAAAGCTATGTACAAAAATTGTGTTAGTAGTGTGAAGGAAAAACAAAATGGTTTAAAGTTGAAAACAAAGAAATTCCATCAACCAGACACGGACTGTGTATGTGAACGTTGTGGTAAAAGCTGTGAACGATATCATGCCATGATTTGTCCTTGTCGGCGCGAATCGATGATAGCCTTCTGCAGAGATGACTAATGTTGTGTATTAATGTAAATATCTTTTGGCCATTGGCTGCAATAAAATATTATTATTATTATTATTATTATTATTATTATTATTATTATTATTATTATTATTATTATTATTATTATTATTATTATTATTATTATTATTATTATTATTATTATTATTACGGTGTATTGTGGATGTGCAGAGGTGAAAGAAGGTGCTGGGATGAACAGGTCTCGACTTACGAAATTAAAGTTAATTTAAAATTTTACAAAGGTTATATTTTCTTTTCAAGATCAAGAAATAACAAGTATAACAGGAACTCATTTGTATATCAACAAGTTAAGAAAGTACAATTACAGTTTATTAATGGATTTTGGGCTTCGAGCCCCAGATTCACAATTCTTGAGCAATTAGCCCCACTTTACTTATACACCAGGTTCAACAAAGGGGCAGAAAACCCCAATCATACCAAGGAGCATTTACTCCCAATTACCCAGTTAAGCCTACTTGAGGCACACAGAAAATACCATTTAAGAAAGAGCAACCCGCTCTCAAAGTTCAAGCCAATTCAAAGGCCACTCCAAACTCCACTTTCAAGCTGCCCTACGGGCACACAAGAACAAGGGTAATGATACCCAGCCTACTGAGGCCTATTCCATAAAGAAACAGAGCAATTACATGGCCCCCAAAATACCAACTTGAGAGGAGGCGTAACTGCACTCCTAATACACTTCTTTAAAACCTACTTGGCACTAGGCCGCTTATGCAAGGGCTAATCCCATACTACGGAGGTGACACAATTGAAAAATGTTATGACATTACGAGTAGAAGGGAAACTGTTATAAAAACGTAGTCACCTCAAAACAAAATGAATGGGAGCTCGAGAGGGTTAGGCACTCTCTATCCCAATTTGTAGTTAAAGAGATAGAATTTATACCAAGTGTCTTTTACATTTTAAATATAGGTTACATGAGGAAAGTTTCGAACCCGCCCCGAGGGTTAAACTGCTGAGCCAGCAAGCAAAGAAGTTATTAAAAGGCCATTACCTGATGGATGAACTGCCGCCTGAAGAAAAGGGCGCTTCCCGCCCCCTGCTATATAGTCACACTAGGAAAGATGTTACTGAAGTGGCCCGGAGACCAGCAAACCAGCAGTTTATATACCCTCGTGGAAGATTCGAGACCTTTCAAGAATGAGAACCCACACCCCCCTCACTTTATTGGCTAGGGTCAAGCAACATATCCATGTTGGAGAAGATACACCTGATTGGTAAAAAATTAATTAAAGAAATTCGGGATTGGCTAAATTCAAAACTGGCGGAACGAAAGGATTAACATTGCCAACTCAAACAATGACTGAAAGAAATTCAACAAAGAGCAAACTTATACATACTAAATTTCTTCAAAAAAAAGTTCCTTCACTTCGCACTAGGGTGCACAATTGTAGTTCTTAAGTAGTGCCATCTAGAAGAGAATGTTCACACTTCTTACTACAGAGAAAACAAAAATAAATCGAAAAAGACACAGTTCAGAACTCTTCAAAATTTATAGTAATGACATCTTCTGAGAAATCTTAGCATTAAGTTAATGTGGAAGTTAAAGTTCAAGCTTCCTCCAGTAGAGGAGTTTCAACTGGCGCAATGTTTGAATTAGCGGCGCGGAGGTGTACCGCCCGGTACTATTATTATTATTATTATTATTATTATTATTATTATTGTTATTATTATTATTATTATTATTATTATTATTATTATTATTATTATTATTATTATTATTATTATTATTATTATTATTATTATTATTATTATTATTATTATTATTATTATTATTATTATTATTATTATTATTATTATTATTATTATTATTGAAACTGGTCTCCGACAGGGAAGTGTACTATCCCCCATACCATTCATCATAGTCATGGATGAAATTCATAAGAACATTGAACAAAGATTTGGAAGGCAGGCAACAAAAGCCATGTTGTTTGCAGATGATAAAGTGATATGGAGTGAGGTTGAAACGGAAGTGCAAAAACAAGTAGATGTATGGAATCAAGGGATGAAAGTAAACACAAAGAAAAGTAAAAGAATAGTGATGACAAGGGGAAGGAAGAGGAAAGAGAAAACTGAATGGTAAAATTCCGGAAGTGGTTTAAATTTTCAAGTACTTGGGAAGTGTGATCACAGAAGATGGAAAGATAACCAAGGAAATTGGGAAAAGAATACAACAAGCAAAAAGCTTCTACCAGAGTGTAAGAAGTATTTTGTGGAACCAAGATCTCCTGAAGAAATGTAAGAAAGTATTATATTCAACCTGTTATGAACCCATGCTAACCTATGCAGCTGGATCGTGCACTACAACAAAACGAGAGAAGAGTAGAATACAGGCAGTGGAGATGAAATTCCTAAGAGGTGTCGAGGGCAAGACAAGAAAGGATAGAATTAGAAATGAAGAGATAAGGAAAAGGACAGGAATCTTGAAACTTCAAGACAGGATAGAAACAACAAAGCTAAAGTTGTATGGGCGTATGATGAGAATGGGAGAAGAAAGGGTGCCAAAAAAAGCTGTTTTAGAGAAGTTAACAGGAAAGAGACAACGAGAAAGACTCCAAAAGAGATGGGCAGATTCAGTGTGGGAGTGCATAGAGAAGAGGGGAGGAAAACCACAAGATGTACTTAAAAAAGGAGAAGAGTGGTGGAGAGACAGGCAGCGATGGAGGTCCTTCATTCACAACCCGACCCGGGAAGCTGGAAATGGGAAATGAAAATGATGATGATGATGGTGATGATTTCATTGGACTTCGTTCCAGGCTTTCCTTCACTCGAGCAATGTTTTCTGGTTAACAAAGGAAATTTAATGTGTCCTCCTATTCAGTACATACACATCTCCATCATTAGATAGAGTAATAACAGTCAAACATGTTTGAACTCGTTTGAGCCATCTCCAGTGAAAAAATGGGTTAAAGTGTTTTTTACATAATTGATGCTGAAAAATGTGTAATCAACTCATTTGTGCCATCTTCAGTGAAAAATGATTGTGATGTTTTCTGGTGTTCAAATTCTTTTCAGATAGTTATGGTTTTTATTTGCTACAGAGCCCATTTCACACCATTTTGCCACTAAGTTTTACATTGCAGACTTTGCTGGAGGTTTTGCCAAAACACTTCCAGCCTTAAACTCTTGTACAAACAGTTCTGCAAAGGTTTTCCACAAATCGTGCTTCGCGTAACATGATGATTTAAAACAGTGAAAGGGTGAAATGCTGGCAACCAGGAATGAGTTAACTGGAAAATTTATAATGCCCAATAACGGACCATCTATTTTGGAATTGCTTTGCATAACACTCGAGAATGAACACACACTGTTTTATTGTGAGTACCATTCTGTGTTGCATTCAGCTGGTCACTAAACACCTCTGATCCTCTCACTACCTCACATATAGTGACATTGAGGCATATAAATCATGGTTTCCAGCTTTTCTTTGCATGGGTAGTTCATTAATTAAGGTCAATTCCGTGTGAGTCTTATAAATATTTTCCAGGCTAGTTTTATTTTGTTCACCCTGTATATTCAGCAATAAAAGATTTCGTTTTTCCAATGATTTGTAGGTTTAAGTAGTAAACATTGTCTCTGTTTCTCCTCAGATTGACTTTGGCTTTGCCAAGAAACTGCCACCAAGTGCCAAGACGTGGACATTTGCTGGTACGCCTGAATATGTGGCACCTGAAATTATACTCAACCTAGGCCATGACAGAGCAGTGGACTGCTGGGCTCTAGGAATTCTTATCCATGAGCTGCTAACGGGCAGGTGAGATTTTTGCATTGATACTCATTATTCTCATTATTGGTTTGGACATGTTTCAGATGTCCCTTTGGAGATGAGCAACCCATTGATATAAAATTAAAATGAATTATTGCTTACACCAAGTCAGAGACTTGTGGAAAGTGAACAAGTATCAATACATTGATAGATGTAATTATCTTATTCTTATGACTAAGGAAAAGTATTTAAGGTGGAAAGTATGGTAAGAAAGGGGGGCGGGCAGGTTCTGAAAATACATACAAAAAGGTGCAAAAAAAAGTGATGGCATGTATGAGAGTAGTTTGCTTGGGTTTTGACTTGTAAATTTCCATGGTTTTTTCTTTTTGATTGGCTTTACGTCGCACCGACACAGATAGGTTTTATGGTGACGATGGGACAGGAAAGGGCTAGGAGTGGGAAGGAAGCGGCCGTGGCCTTAATTAAAGTATAGCCACAGCATTTGCCTGGTGTGAAAATGGGAAACCACGGAAAACCATCTTCAGGGCTACCAACAGTGGGGTTCGAACCCGCTATCTCCTCGATGCAAGCTCACAGCTGCACGCACCTAACCGCATGCCCAACTCGCCCGGTAATTTCAATGTTCTTTACATGTCTGCTGTACTGGATGTGTGGTTTATTCTGTATCTTTGATGTTTGTCATCGACTACAATATTTACTTCGCAGGCGGCATGTCAAAGAATGATGCCATCAGTTTCAATAAATTGCATCTTTAAGTCTTCTGAAAGTGCATACTCCTTCCTTAACCTTCGGTATGATTTTGTGTTGCAAAAAATATGTTCCGGCCGGAATGGTAAAGCTCTAATGCGGCGAACAACAGTTGATACATGCCAGAATTAACTGAACTTGGTATAAACTGTTGCTGGATAATTGTTTGTTTGAATTTTAATTTGATTTCACAGCTACAGGTTGGCCGTTGTTGCTTGGAAATGAATTACTGATGATTTCCATACATTATATTTTAATATTTATTTACTGACTTCTGATTCATCACAATTTTAAAAATATGTTTAAGAAGAGAAAATATGCTGTCTGATCTTTTAAAAACAGAGGCAAAATTGTGGGGAAAAGGTGGTGAAGTATGAAATAGGAGGGGAAAGGTAGCAAAATGTAGTAATCTCACAAGATGGTGCAAAGAAAAAAGTGTTTATTTCTCTTAATTTCATGTCCGCAGATACATATTGACCTACTTGTATGAAAATAGCTATATTTTTGGAAAGGTGCTTCACCTTAAAATACCTCATAATCTTGAACACCACCCGCCACCGAATAAGACCCGCACCCTTATTTTGAATGAACAAAATTTTTAAAAAAGTTAAAATTATTTACAATCTTTACTAACACACATCCAGTGATTAGAAAATACAAACAAAAGTGCATAAACAAACATTTCCAGAATGATATCCATCAAGTTCATTCATCATCATCATCACCATCATCATCGTCATCAGTACCAACTTCGGAACTTTCATCACCATCACCTTCCCACAAAATGTCGTCATCGCTGCCATCCATAGCATTAGAAATGCTACATTTCCTGAAGCTCTTCCGTATGAGGTCTTCAGGGATATGATTCCATGCTGTCAAAATCCACGAACACAGCAGCTGAACTTCCGGGTGCTGAATGCGACCAGTTGGCATCAGTGTGTGATTATCAGCCGCCATCCATTCTGTATAGTGCTGTTTCAAGGCTGCTTTAAATGGACTGTTTACGCAGACATCCAGCGGTTGTACCATAGGCGTCATCCCGTCCGGAATGACTGCTAGGTCGGTTTTCCCATCCTTGATATGTTTCTTCACAGCGTCTGTTGTGTGGCCGCGGTAACTGTCGAGAACAAGCAAGCTCTTTTGTCCCAATAATGCAGCAGGGCGACGTTGCCAGACACACTCTACCCAGTCTTCCACAAGTGAACTGTCCATCCAGCCGGAGTTCTGAGATCTGACCATAACACCAGCGGGTAGATTTTTAGGAAGCGTCTTTCGCTTGAGAATAATGTGCGGAGGCAATTTGGTTCCGTTGGTGAGAATACACAACATTACCGTACACCGTTGTTTTTCATTACCACCTGACTGAGTCCAGTTCCTTACGAGTGTAGTCTCCCGAGAGTTGTTTCGTTTACACCTGCTGTTAAGTAACACTCTCTCGCAGGAAAGTCACGTTCAAGTGTAATGGTTACAGCGATTTCCAGGTGTTTTCCAAATTCCTACATTCCTCATTGCCAGATATTTCATTCAAGGCTTGTGTCAATGTCATATGTTACGTACACATGTTATGTGACCCTCTTAAATTGATTCTGATGGTTCGGTCAGCTTCCGCTTCGAGCGCTAGTGCTGTGCCACGTACGGAGAGCCATCTGGTGACGAATGAACATACCATTTCCACTTCTATTATAATGTCTACATTTTAAAAGTTCATTGTTTAAGAAGCCTTTCTCGTGGACAGTCAAGATTTTCTTCTGATGACGCAGAACACAGTTCTCTGAGAAACGTAAAGAATTTCACCTTATTTTCTTGACACGGCATAAGCCCAAAAGCCTATACAGTATCATGTCTATAAGTACGGGCCGTGAAAGCATCAATGGCAATGATAATAGATTATGTAATCTCACTTAAGAACTCAACACCCTGGCATAACAAACTTCGAAATGACCTCAAAAATGCAAACATAAGCTCAACAGACATTCCTGAAAGAGACATCTTTAGACTCAAACTAAACAATTGGGAAGCTACATCAGAGCAACCACAACAGAAACAGTACAGACCAAAATGGTCGGAAGAATGTAAACAAGCCTTCTCAGAAAAAATGAAAGCCTATTGGAACAACAAGAACAACCTCACAGAAGAATTGATTGAGTTATCTGCTTAACATCTTCCAATATTAGGCAAATTCACTGTTTGTTTTTTGTTTTTGTTTTTTACAAGGGATTGTGGAACATCTTCAAAAGACACTTGTGAAGAGTCCGCACTCCACAAGTGTGTGGGATTCTTACCCACTAAAAACAACACACCCTTTTCCCACGATGTGTATCATCACCCCGGAACCACTCTCGCATTACTTCAGGGTGATATCGTGCTTTGTCTTTCAGACTCCTTCTTTCTTCATTTCTCCTTTATGAACGTTCGTACGCTTTCAGATCCTTCTTCTTCTGATGAAGGACATCCTCCACATACACTGCCATGTGATCCCAGGATTCCTGTATCTCTGTATTCTCTGTATCATCCAATGGCCGCACACAAAGAAGATGTGAAATACATCATGGATATCATCACAGTATATGCATGCTGTGTTACTGACTCTGCCCGCTCTATGCAGGAATTTCTGAAAATATCCATGTCCTGTTAGAAGCTGCGTGAGGTAATAGTAGACGTCACCATGAACCCTTTCAACCCAGATATCCAAGAGTGGTATCAGTCGCATGGTCCATTTACCCCGAGGGTCACTTTCCCATCTGACTTGCCATCGCCTCATCCGTTGACTGAAGGCACGCTTCTTTGCACATTTCTTTCCCAGCTCTCCTTGGGTACGCCAGATTTCATGTCGCTCCAATGCAAGTAGGTCTATTGGGGCTATTGCTGCCACCGTGAGGATTGCAGGTTCGGAGACCGTGCAGTATGCGCATGCAATACGTAAAGCCGCTCTCCGTTGTACAGCAGCTATCCTTCTCCGATACCAAGCGAATCTCAGGGATTCAGCCCAGATTTCAGAGCCATATAAGAGCACTGACTGAACCGTCGACATGAGAAGACGTCGTTTGCTGGATTTCGGACCTTTAATATTTCCCATTAGTCTGCTAAGTGCAGTCATGTATTTTACTGCCTTGTCTGTCGCTCTCTGAATATGATTCCAGAATGTGAGCTTGGAGTCAAGTGTCACTCCTAGATATTTTGTGCTCGCAGATGTTTCAATTACTAACTCTCCAACAGTCATTGGTACAAGAGTTTTGATCCTTTTCCTCGTCAGAAGAACTATCTCCGTTTTGTGTTCGGCTAATGTTAGACTGTGGTTCATCATCCATTCTTTTATGCGCCGCATCACCTGGTTCAGTTTGATTTGAGCCATTTCAACATTACGAGCTACTATCAAGGCGGCCACATCATCGGCGTAGCCCACAAGCTTCGTGTCCTCTGGCATCTCCAAACGTAACAAGCCATCATACATTACGTTCCAAAGATCTGGACCAAGGATCGATCCCTGCGCTGCACCAGCCGTCACGCGTTTTGTCTTTTCTCCATCTTCCGTATCATACGACAGAGTGCGATCTTTGAAGTAATCTCTCATTATGCGCATAAGATATTGTGGTAGCTTGAAGGTTTCCTCAAGAGCTACCAACATGTCGCTCCATCTTGCCGAATAATAATAATAATAATAATAATAATAATAATAATAATAATAATAATAATAATAATAATAATAATGATATTTTATTTTTTTTTACGAGGGATTGTGGAAAATCTTCAAAAAGACACTTGTGAAGGGTCCGCACTCCACAAGTGTGTGGGATTCTTACCCACTAAAAACCACACACCCTTTTCCCACGATGTGTATCATCACCCCGGAACCGCTCTCGCATTACTTCAGGGTGATATCGTGCTTTGTCTTTCAGACGTCTTCTTTCTTCATTTCTCCTTTACGAACGTTCGTATGCTTCCAAATCCTTCTTCTTCTGACGAAGGACATTCTCCACGTACACTGCCACGCGATCCCAGGATTCCTGGTTTCGCAGCATCACCGAAATAATATTATCTGCTGTCAATTCTCCTAGTTCAGTTTCCACACATCTTCTCTGAATCGTCCAATGGCCGCATACAAAAAAGGTGTGAAATACGTCGTCAATGTCATCACAGTATATGCATGCTGCGTCATTCGCTCTGCCCACTTTATGCAGGAATTTCCGGAAATATCCATGCCCTGTTAGAAGCTGCGTGAGGTAGTAATTTACTTCACCATGGGCCCTTTCAACCCAGATATCCAAGCGTGGTATCAGTCGCTTGGTCCATTTGCCTCGAGGGTCACTTTCCCATCTGAGTTGCCATCGCCTCATCCGTTGACTGAAGGCACGCTTCTTTGCACATTTCTTTCCCAGCTCTCCTTGGGTTTGCCAGATTTCATGTCGCTCCAATGCAAGTAGGTCTATTGGGGCTATTGCTGCCACCGTGAGGATTGCAGGTTCGGAGACCGTGCAGTATGCGCATGCAATACGTAAAGCCGCTCTCCGTTGTTATATTATTATATTGTACGGCAGCTATCCTTCTCCGATACAAGCGAATCTCAGGGATTCAGCCCAGATTTCAGAGCCATATAAGAGCACTGACTGAACCGTCGACATGAGAAGACGTCGTTTGCTGGATTTCGGACCTTTAATATTTCCCATTAGTCTGCTAAGTGCAGTCATGTATTTTACTGCCTTGTCTGTCGCTCTCTGAATATGATTCCAGAATGTGAGCTTGGAGTCAAGTGTCACTCCTAGATATTTTGTACTCGCAGATGTTTCAATCACTAACTCTCCAACAGTCATTGGTACAAGAGTTTTGATCCTTTTCCTCGTCAGAAGAACTATCTCCGTTTTGTGTTCGGCTAATGTTAGACTGTGGTTCATCATCCATTCTTTTATGCGCCGCATCACCTGGTTCAGTTTGATTTGAGCCATTTCAACATTACGAGCTACTATCAAGGCGGCCACATCATTGGCGTAGCACACAAGCTTCGTGTCCTCTGGCATCTCCAAACGTAACAAGCCATCATACATTACGTTCCAAAGATCTGGACCAAGGATCGATCCCTGTGCTGCACCAGCCGTCAGGCGTTTTGTCTTTTCTCCATCTTCCGTATCATACAACAGAGTGCGATCTTTGAAGTAATCTCTCATTATGCGCATAAGATATTGTGGTAGCTTGAAGGTTTCCTCAAGAGCTACCAACATGTCGCTCCATCTTGCCGAATAATAATAATAATAATAATAATAATAATAATAATAATAATAATAATAATAATAATAATAATAATATTAATATGAAGAGGCCTAAGGCAGTTACAACAAACAGTAATGTGTTCTAAAGCTCAGATACATGCATTATTTCAGCATTTATAAAATACATGCAATATTTCAGTACTTATAAATTAATTAATTGAATTAAGGTCCTAGGGAGAACACTGTTTTAGCCTCTGATAGACACACTCAAAAAGAAAGTAGAATATCTACTGTACTTGTTGATGGAAAAGTGAATGACAGTGTGTTTCTCCATTTCTCAGGCCCCCATTCAGAGGATCTGACCACATGAAGACTTACAACATGATCCTCAAGGGTATTGACTCTGTCTCATTCCCTCAACATGTGTCCGCCCCGGCCAAGAGCATCATCAAAAAGCTGTGTCGCAATGGGGCTACCGAGAGGCTTGGTTGTCAGAAGAAAGGAATAGAAGATATTAAATATCACAGGTATGTATTTAAAATCAGTCCCTTTCTCACTTACGTGGAGCCTGCATTGTTGCATTGTTTTCTCCACTTCATATGACCCACAGTGTAATCACTCGCAGTTTAACAACATAAAACAATTAATATTCTTTAAATCACTATAACAATGATTTATTATTGAACAGTATCCTCCTTATCCAATACATTATGGTTAATGTTAATTTGAAAATGAAAATCTACAGCCTGTTTTCAGTCATTCGACCGGGTCAGTAACGGAATTAGTGAAGCCCCAATCTAGCGGCGAGGATAGGAATTGTGCCGGCTGCCGAAGCCTCTCGCACTTCGCTGTGGCAATGATTAATGAATGATAGATGAAATGAAATGATATTGGAGAGTGTTGCTGGAATGAATTATGACAAGGAAAACCGGAGTACCTGGAGAAAAACCTGTCCCGCCACTGCTTTGTCCAGCACAAATCTCACATGGAGTGACAAGGATTTGAACCACGGAATTAGCAGTGAGAGGCCGGCACGCTGCCGTCTGAGCCACAGGGGCTTACAATGTGATTTAAAAAACTTAAATTTCACAATAGTCACATCTGTACATGTTTTGATCCTAATTGAATCATCTTCAGAAGATTGCTAAAATTAACATATATATATATTGTAGTTAAAAACATTTCAAATTGAAACATAACATAACAATTTTCAGTTGTTGAGGTAATGCAAAGATGCCAATTAATTTCTAATCCATGAATGTATAAAATAATACAATTTTTGCTATACTAATGCCAGGAACTGTTTCATGGCTTTCTGTCCTGTTTAAGTTGTTGAATTTAGGCTCCATTTAGGCTTGATATTTGTATTTGTGTTTTGGTTTTTACGATTTCCCTTGTCTTGCTGCAGAAATTTTCAGAACTATTGTAAATATATAAGATGTAGATTACTCACGTGTTACCCCTTTTATCCTCACAGTCATATTTTATAAATAACTAGCTATATTACCCGGAGCTGCCCGGGCATTTTATTGACTGTTTACTTTTAGCTATTTTATTACCTGTAAATTCTGTGTGAAGAGAATTTTTGTAGATTTCGTTATTGTCACGTTGACTGATTGAGAACTATTTTGTAGTTTAGAAGTTAATGTTATGTGTTTAATTTCAAGTCTTATAGAATATTTTGTTTCTCGTTAATTAAACTGATCTCGGTAAGTTTGGACATTTTCTTCATCACCACTTTTTGCCATGCCTACGTAGCTGAACTTGTACTTAAACGGCATCCAGAGTGCCACAATACAACTCAGCGACTGCGGAAACTATGGATTTGATGCTAATATTGGTAATTTTTTATTATTCTTGTACGCCATTCCCTCCCCTATGTTTGCTAGAAGATGTCTTACTCCTCATGTATCTTTTCAAGATAGTAATTCGTATTTGTATGACGTTTGGTTGAGACCTATTCTGGAAGATACTGTACACACATACATCTACAAGGGAGGATCAAATATAATTTTATTTTTTATTTAAATTCATTTATTGAAAAACACAAGGCAATTACAATGTATTTTTCCACATATTTTCCTGCTTTGGAAATGCATTTGTCCCAGCGTATGGGTAACTTTTTGATGCCCTCATCTTAAAAAGAACAGGGTTGTGTCACCAGCCAGTTGTGCACGAAGTCTACCACACTCAAAGGTATGAGTTTCATTGTTGTTTCCGTATTGAACTGAGATCACAGAGGTGAGTTATTTATAAGGTTCAACCGTTCAGTACTAATTACGTGTTGTATGGATGTTATTCACAACATTTATTTAACGTGGGACCGGTTTCGACATTTAAATGTCATCATCAACCATAAAAAAATCACAAACAAATGAGCAAGGACATATTAATTAAAACTGGTGTAGTTACACATTGAAATATGTACTAGAGATGGGGAGATTCTGAACGAGTGATTCAAAATGAACGAATCATTGCACTGAACGATTGAATCATGATTCAGTGAGCGAAATGAATCGACTTGTTTGTGAATCGAAATCTGAATCGAGAGATGGCAGCCGCAACTCATTCCTTGGTTCCTCATTCGTTCTGATTCATATCGCCAAATCGGGTATCCACCATTTTTGAATCAATGACTACTTGTGAAGAACGACTCTGTTATTTTTTATTTAACCTGAACTAAAAGTCCTGTCCACAAGTCAAATACTCTAACCTAACCTTACAGGAAAAAATATATTTTTTAAATAAGAAATTATCACGTAGTTTCAAGTCACACACTTCTCGGAACTTTAAGCTACACTCAACTTTCAGCTCGTGGCGAAATGTTAGGTTAAGTTTACTTCAAGGTTCCCGCTCACGTTCTTGTTCTTGTGAAGTAACGTGTGAAACATGGCCACAAAAATGTTCATATCTACTATAAATTTCAAATTCGATTCTCGTATAGTTTCGAATGGTAGCTACGTAAGTTTGGAAAGGATTAGTCAGACAGTTGTGTAGCATTTCTCAACTGTAACCTCTAAAAAGGATATTACTCTTGTTAAAATGCTATCAATTATTATTATTATACCTTGAACATTTCACTTCTTGTAACCTGTAAACATGTAAAGCAGTAGCAGTTATAAAGAACATAACGGAATGGTTCATCTGAGTCCATGGTTTCGCTTTCGGCTCTCCGTCACGCGGTATTGGAATGAACGAATTAAATGAACGAATCAAATGAACGAATCATTTTCGTGAATCGGTTCAAATGAATCGGTTCTTCTAAAAGAATCAGATTCCCCATCTCTAATATGTACATTAAAAGTCTTTACATATGTAAAAGTCTTTAGTATTGAATAGGTTGAACCTTATAAATAACTCATCTCTGTGGGCTACCACACTCTCATTATCTTCAAATCGTTGCCCTCCTAGAGCTTCTTTAAGTGGTCCAAAGAAATGGAAATCGGAGGGTGATAAGTCCGGGCTGTAAAGAGGATGATCAAGTGTAGTGCAGTGCATTTCCTGTAGCTTGGAGACAGTTAGAGCTGCAGTATGGGGTGCGCATTGTCGAATCGGTTGGTCTCGTCTTTTGCGCCAATATGCAACCCTCGCATTGTTCAACAGCTCACAGTAGTAATCAGCATTGATTATGCGTAGCTCATGCAAAAAAAAAAAATCAGCGAAACGCCTCGCCGATTGAAAAAAATACGGTTGCAAAACCTTGCCAGCCGACAGTCAAGTCTTGGCTTTCACTGATGCTGCCTTCCCTTTCCTCCACAACTCTTTACACACACGCGTCCTTGACACTGTTTGATCACGGAACTGTGCAGTCAATCTATGGAAAATTTCTGCCTCTGTAACTCCATCAAAAGCAAGAAATTTTATAATTACGCATTGCGCAGTGGTGGGGTGCACCTGTTGCTCCGACATCGTGAGCGTTATTAACAAAATGACGAGAAATATCTAACAGCACACTCTCCTCACTCCTAACGGTCCCGCCTAAGCATAGCAGAAGCAGGGCCAGTCCTACCAACTGTTGATGTTCAGGAACAAAAATCCTGTTTATATTTGATCGACCTTCATGCACTTTTGGTAATTTTGTCTTTCACGCCTTTTACGTTTAGGATTTGTATTATCTGTTTCGAGTGTGTTTTTTTTTTTTTTTTTTTTTTTTTTAAGTTTTCTTAATTGTGACTTTGAATGATTGTTTATGAACTCTTTTGTAAATTTGTAAATTTAGAAATATTGTTACTTGTTTAATTTTACGTTTCAGCTTGAGATTATTTTGTTTGGCTTTAAAGTATTTCCTTGTGGCAGCCCAGATTGTCTGGGAAGTAGTTGATTCTCTCAAACAAATAATAAAAATAAGTTATAACGTAATGTATTTACACATGGAAATTCTAAGTTCCCATGGAGGGAATTAGATATTTTTCCACCAATAGAGCATATCAAAATCAGATCAGAAATTAGATGTATGGCTTTTCAGGCGTTTGCTCCATTAACCAGCATTTCGTCTTAGGTCTTTCCCTCCATGGGAACTTAGAATTTCCATTTGGAATTGCTAGGCGGGCATTAATTCCATTGTGGAGTCTTATCTCCCATATGCACTGCCTCTTATAATGGGCTTCTGATAAGTTCACCTGCACACACCCCAGCATCAGTGGGTAGGGTCTGACACATCCCACTCTGAAGAGTCTAGTGTCAGACCTAAGACGAAATGCTGGTTAATAGAGCAAACGCCTGAAAAGCCATACATCTAATTTTTTATCTGATGTATTTACACGTCGCATCACAGATATGATGTACATGATTCCAACTCTAACTGGGACTGTCACTAATCAGCCAAGCGACACCGAAAACTGTATCTATTACAGAACTACAGTAGAGTCTCGTTAATCCGAACTAATTGGGACCGGAGTCTGTTCGGATTACGAAATTTTCGGATTAACCGGAAAATATTTTCTAATAATAATGTTATTCTTTTTACGTCCCGATAACTACTTTTACGGTTTCAGGAGACGCCGAGATGCCGGGATTTTCTCCCCCAGGAGTTCTTTTACGTGCCAATAAATCTACTTACACGAGGCTGACGTATTTGAGCACCTTCAAATACCACCGGACTGAGCCAGGATTGAACCCGCCAAGTTAGGGTCAAAAGACCAGCGCCTCAACCGTCTGAGGAATCTAGTTTCTACAATACAGTACAGTACAGTGCAGTGCATACCGTAATTTGAAGTGCCCATTCTTTAGCAGTACATTAATAAAATACTGTATAAAATTACAGGAGGGTAGCTAAGAACCCGTAGAGGAGAAAACGGCTATGAAAATGACATTAGCGAGTGGATGGAAGCTGTCATAAATTAAAAACAGACCAAGAAATTGTAGCTATGGTGGAGACAGAATCTGGAGTTGATGAGGAACAGAGTGACGACGAGGAAGACCACAATGAACAACTAGCGTCATATTCAGATGCCGCGGCTGCCTTAGAACTTTCCGTACGCTATGTCGAGCAACACTCCGCTGCTACGCCCACTGATGTGATGTTTATGAGACGCTGGTTTAACACTGCATCTTCGAGTAGGTTCCAATCACTACGGCAAAAGAAACTAACAGACTTTTTAAAGATAAACCACCAGTGATTGATGGTTTATGATGTGTAATTATGTTTACATTAAGATATTCTAGTAAATTATGACTAATAAAATGCAAGTAAATCTTCATTCTATAACATGTTCTTTCATTTCAATAAGTATAACTTTTTAAAAATGTAATATTTCAGTTCGGATTAACCGGACTTTCGGATTAACGGGAGTCTAGTGTATTTAAAATAGTTTTACTTGAATCCACCTTGTCAATACACCTTATAATGATAGAACGCTATTTATTTTACCATATATGTTTTGGGAGAATCATCCATCCCAAAATCATCCATTCCCTTCATGGATGGATGATTTTCCCATAACATGTATGGTCAAATAAATAGTTTTCCATAAGGTGTATTGACAAGGTGGACTCAAGTAAAACTATTTTAAATAGTTCTGTAATAGATTCAGACAAGTCAATACAGGATCAAAAAACAATTTTAACCTATTATGGTTAAGTTTATCAACACCAAAAACTGTGTGAAAAACATTAATGTCAGTGAATTTGGACATTTCCTTTATCGCTCCTTCTGAATCACCACGCCAATAGGTGCTGAACTTGGACTTGAACAACATCCGGAGTGCCACTGTTCATCTCAGTGAGCCTGGAAAATATGGATTCGACACTAATATTGGCTGTTTTTCGATTATTTTACATGTCACCCCTGAGGGAGGGAGTGTCTTACCCCTACAGTATCTTTTGGAGATAGTAACTCATATCCGTTGCGAGGTTTGTTGAGAGCTGTGATGGGGTAAGACCTTCAACTTAAAGGCATCCGGAGGGTCAGTATTCATCTAAGCCAGGGCCTCTCAAACGCCCAAAATCTCACGCGTGCAGATAGAGGCGCAAGAGCTCTGTGCACTGTGCATCGCTGCTACTCGGCTAAGCTCGGCTCAACTCGCCTATACTCGGCTCAAATCGGCCCGGATTTGGAGCGCTATGGCGCAAGTGGGGCAGAGGGAGACAGGCGGAGCGAGCAAGACAGGCGTGGGGAAAGAGAGAGTAAGCGCTATTGCTCCAAATCGAGGAGTGGGGGGTCTGCACTCTGGTCAACCAAGCCAAGTCGTCTTTTGCACCGTGCACAGTGCATGCACCACGCGCATGCACGCTGAGAGGCCCCGATCTAAGCGATCCCAAAAACTATGGATTTGACAGTAATATTTGTCATTTTCCATTATTTTTTAGTATCATCCCCTCCACCAGGGGTGCTAAGGGTGTCTTACCCCACTTATTTTTTTTTTCTTTTCCAGATATTATAGTATGCCATGTGTGCACCAGTTTTAGTTGAGAGCTATGCTAGAATATAACACATACATCCATAATCTTGGTCATTTTGGATATTCCTTTTTCACACCTTTTCAACCCCCATTCTGACTGGGCCTGAACTATGACTTAAACGGCATCCAAGGTGTCACAGTGTTAGGGCAGTCCTGCCCCCACATTCATTTTTTCAGATATTAAGCCATATGTGTACTATGTTTGTTTGAAAACACTATGCTGGAACTTACATTCATCCATATTTATTTATTTACTCACTCACTCACTCACTCACTCACTCACTCACTCACTCACTCACTCACTCACTCACTCACTCACTCACTCACTCACTCACTCACTCACTCACTCACTCACTCACTCACTCACTCACTCACTCACTCACTCACTCACTCACTCACTCACTCACTCACTCACTCACTCACTCACTCACTCACTCACTCACTCACTCACTCACTCACTCACTCACTCACTCACTCACTCACTCACTCACTCACTCACTCACTCACTCACTCACTCACTCACTCACTCACTCACTCACTCACTCACTCACTCACTCACTCACTCACTCACTCACTCACTCACTCACTCACTCACTCACTCACTCACTCACTCACTCACTCACTCACTCACTCACTCACTCACTCACTCACTCACTCACTCACTCACTCACTCACTCACTCACTCACTCACTCACTCACTCACTCACTCACTCACTCACTCACTCACTCACTCACTCACTCACTCACTCACTCACTCACTCACTCACTCACTCACTCACTCACTCACTCACTCACTCACTCACTCACTCACTCACTCACTCACTCACTCACTCACTCACTCACTCACTCACTCACTCACTCACTCACTCACTCACTCACTCACTCACTCACTCACTCACTCACTCACTCACTCACTCACTCACTCACTCACTCACTCACTCACTCACTCACTCACTCACTCACTCACTCACTCACTCACTCACTCACTCACTCACTCACTCACTCACTCACTCACTCACTCACTCACTCACTCACTCACTCACTCACTCACTCACTCACTCACTCACTCACTCACTCACTCACTCACTCACTCACTCACTCACTCACTCACTCACTCACTCACTCACTCACTCACTCACTCACTCACTCACTCACTCACTCACTCACTCACTCACTCACTCACTCACTCACTCACTCACTCACTCACTCACTCACTCACTCACTCACTCACTCACTCACTCACTCACTCACTCACTCACTCACTCACTCACTCACTCACTCACTCACTCACTCACTCACTCACTCACTCACTCACTCACTCACTCACTCACTCACTCACTCACTCACTCACTCACTCACTCACTCACTCACTCACTCACTCACTCACTCACTCACTCACTCACTCACTCACTCACTCACTCACTCACTCACTCACTCACTCACTCACTCACTCACTCACTCACTCACTCACTCACTCACTCACTCACTCACTCACTCACTCACTCACTCACTCACTCACTCACTCACTCACTCACTCACTCACTCACTCACTCACTCACTCACTCACTCACTCACTCACTCACTCACTCACTCACTCACTCACTCACTCACTCACTCACTCACTCACTCACTCACTCACTCACTCACTCACTCACTCACTCACTCACTCACTCACTCACTCACTCACTCACTCACTCACTCACTCACTCACTCACTCACTCACTCACTCACTCACTCACTCACTCACTCACTCACTCACTCACTCACTCACTCACTCACTCACTCACTCACTCACTCACTCACTCACTCACTCACTCACTCACTCACTCACTCACTCACTCACTCACTCACTCACTCACTCACTCACTCACTCACTCACTCACTCACTCACTCACTCACTCACTCACTCACTCACTCACTCACTCACTCACTCACTCACTCACTCACTCACTCACTCACTCACTCACTCACTCACTCACTCACTCACTCACTCACTCACTCACTCACTCACTCACTCACTCACTCACTCACTCACTCACTCACTCACTCACTCACTCACTCACTCACTCACTCACTCACTCACTCACTCACTCACTCACTCACTCACTCACTCACTCACTCACTCACTCACTCACTCACTCACTCACTCACTCACTCACTCACTCACTCACTCACTCACTCACTCACTCACTCACTCACTCACTCACTCACTCACTCACTCACTCACTCACTCACTCACTCACTCACTCACTCACTCACTCACTCACTCACTCACTCACTCACTCACTCACTCACTCACTCACTCACTCACTCACTCACTCACTCACTCACTCACTCACTCACTCACTCACTCACTCACTCACTCACTCACTCACTCACTCACTCACTCACTCACTCACTCACTCACTCACTCACTCACTCACTCACTCACTCACTCACTCACTCACTCACTCACTCACTCACTCACTCACTCACTCACTCACTCACTCACTCACTCACTCACTCACTCACTCACTCACTCACTCACTCACTCACTCACTCACTCACTCACTCACTCACTCACTCACTCACTCACTCACTCACTCACTCACTCACTCACTCACTCACTCACTCACTCACTCACTCACTCACTCACTCACTCACTCACTCACTCACTCACTCACTCACTCACTCACTCACTCACTCACTCACTCACTCACTCACTCACTCACTCACTCACTCACTCACTCACTCACTCACTCACTCACTCACTCACTCACTCACTCACTCACTCACTCACTCACTCACTCACTCACTCACTCACTCACTCACTCACTCACTCACTCACTCACTCACTCACTCACTCACTCACTCACTCACTCACTCACTCACTCACTCACTCACTCACTCACTCACTCACTCACTCACTCACTCACTCACTCACTCACTCACTCACTCACTCACTCCAGTAGCACAATATAGATCACAGATGCAAATTAGATAAAATATAGGAAATTACAATATTACATAAAATTAAACAGTTATTTACAAAATATCGGCTCATAATTTGGCCACGTTAACAGCACTGATACTGGCCTGTGCCAGATCAAGTTCTGTGCATTTAAGAAGGGAATAGAGGGAAATTAATAACCCCCGTGCCAATGTGGGTGAACTTGGACTTAAACAACATCTGGACTGTCACTATTCATCTCAGCAACCCTGAAAACTATGGATTATACTTTAATACTGGTCCTTTTTATATTACTTTTATATTTCATCCCCTTTCCACTCCTGCTCAGAGGGGTGCACGCACATAAATCCATAAACTGGGCCATCTTGGATTTTTTTCATCCCTTCTCAACCCCCATGCCGATGGGGACCAAATTTGGACTTAAGTGACATGCGGATTGTCACTGTTCATCTCAGCAACCTTGAAACCCATGGTTTCAACACTATTTTCATGTCACCTCCCTCCCAACCACAACCCCTGGGGATGGCTTATCACCACAGTGCTTTTTTCGAGACAGTCATATGTGTAGGAGAATCTCTCCTTGTCCTAGCCTACATTTATGCTCGTGCTTATTTTGAACACCAGGCCTGTATTCTACTGCAGAATCCTTGAGCTGATGTTGCGATGGTTACTGCTGGTCGTTTCTTCATCCATATACCTAGAGCGGGGTAGTGTGTTGCCAGTATCTTCAAAACGGTTTTTGAGTTTTGATCTAAGCGTCGTGAGGCTTACAATGAGCTTTTTCTCGTCCTTATACGAAAAATTTAATATTTCACCTTTATTAGCCTATGTCAATGTGGAAATGGAGAGGGATGTTAAAATTTCTTTTAGGGGTCCTGAAAGGTAAGTATACAAAATTTAGTTCAGATTGATGGAACGGTATGAATTTGTCTAAGGAACAGACGGACATACATACAGACAGACATTCTGCTTTATATAGATATACAGATAGATAGAACATTTACATCGATGATGGTATAAGAATATATTTCTATCTCACAGATATGAGCAACTTTTCAAGAGCACTGCCCAATGTTGCCATACGTTGCCAATTATTCAGCACAGAGAAGTCCGATAGATGTTAAAAATTAGTCATTCATCTTTATGTTACAAATTGTAGATACCTTCAAGTAAAAAAAAAAATATGTTTTCCATTCTTCCCAATAGTTTGAGCTGGAAAGGGTTAAAAACAAAGCTACTTCTTTCGGATAAAAACAAAATATATGTTCATTTTTTCCTCCAAAATGTATTTTTTTCTGTCAGCAAGAAAGCCTCTTTTTCTCCAATTTAAGAAAATGATGGTTAGTCCATTTTTGCGTGCATCCATTCAGTTGTAGGTTATAAATGTCATACAATAGCGTGTATAAGTGTATTGTCAGATCCAAGAATATATGAAATATCTGATTTGACAGAACATCCATAGGAGTATTATGGGGAGACCAGTAGCCCTTTCAACATGTGATATCTTGTATGTGCTATTATTGAACTCCACATTTTGTGATAAATGTTGTTTATTTTTTCCCAGGTGGTTCCATAACTTCAACTGGGATGAGCTCCGTAGGGGTACCTTGAGGGCTCCTATCATTCCACAGGTGAGGCTTATCACCATCTGTCTCTGTTGACTCTCAGATAAAGATATGAAGTAATATTTATAATCTCACTGCTTCACACCAGTTCTGCTTCATAAATCATTAAGTTTTAGTGGCACTGATAAGATATGCTAACGAGATCTGCTGTCAGTTCAATGACAGATCACTAGTGATAAGAAGGAATGTTCCTATTTGTTTGTTGTTTGTCCAACCCTTGTCCCGTTTCCCTACGGGGTCGGGTATGAGGTGAGATGAATTTGTCGTGGCGGTTTTTTATGACCGGATGCCCTTCCTGACGTCAACCTCATCAGAGGAGTTAATGGGAGATGAAATGAATGACGTGATATATGATAGTAGGGAGAGGGTGAAACCCGGTGCCGGCACATAGCCTACTCCTGTCGAATAGCACCAAGGGGTCTGCTCAAGGCTTAACGTCCCCATCCGACGGACGAATCACCATCAACAGCGTCATATGCCCTCACTCCATATGAGCACTGCGGAGAGGTTTGGAATTTAATCCAGGCTTTTGGTACGCAATCTAGTGATTAGAAATTGTATACCACCACCTCCCCTACCCTGCCGCCAACATTCTGATGGTGAAAATTTTTTCGACCAACGGGACTCGAACCGGCTAACCTCGGTGTTAGACCGTTTTAGACTTCAGCGCCTTAACGATCATGGCCACCAGGCGGGCTCAATGAATGTTCCTATTGTAACAAATTATTTACCTCAGCTTTTCTGAAATGTTTTGCCAGATTTAATAAGTGTCACTGTAAGTCACATTTCATTTTGGAACAAATATTCCAAGTATTACAGTATTTCTACGAATCCTAACATGATGTTTTCCCTCAGAATCTAATGTCAAAAATTAAGGGTCGTCTTGCATTCACGACCTAACAGTAATGAACACCACTGGCAGCTACAACGGGAACCATGCTGTTTCCCTTTACCCCCCCCCGTGCGCACAAATCTCGATCTTCAACATCTATATCTTTATTAGGCCTATCGACTGCATTGCTAGTCACAGCAACCAGTTGTTTTGGGGAAATCGTGAAGAGAGAATGACATTCTACTTGGTGGGAGACAGGCTTGCAGCACGGGCGACCGGGCGAGTGACTATCCCTTGAATAGATTAAAAATGTCCCTGTATTAGCGTCTACAAAAACGTTTCCCAAATCTGCAGAAGGGCATCAAAACATGCGAGCCTTCAAATTCTAGGTCATGGCTTCTCACTGGCAGAGTTATAACATGTCTACTGTACCTGACACTTAGTAAAATGAACAGTTTTACAGATAGCAGGATCGTCATATTGTAAAGACACGTGAACCAGGTATTGCCGGCATATTTTCAACGGGTTCTTGCCGATATTATTATGCCAATTTTAAGTTAATGGTTATTAAACATGCTGAAATGAAGAATAATTGTGCAGCTGCAAGAAAATATGGCATAACTAAAGCCAATGTTCCACGTTAGTGTGAAGACAAAGATAATTCAAAAATGTGTAATGTACAAAAAATGCATTCAGTGGCCTGCAACAAGGACGATTTGAAGATGAAATTGTGAGGTATGTGCATTAAAAATGCAAGGGCAGAATGGCCATACCGTGGTGTAGTAAAATCGTTGACCTTCAATGTCTGCGTCTTCATTATATGTACATCGCTAGCCGCTGAAGTTGGCCGAAGCTGGCAAGCGAGACGTGGTTCTACCGGCAGCCAGTTGTACCTGACGCTTAGTAAAAGTAACAGTTTTATAGACAGCAGGAATATTTTCCTGACGAATCATTGTATTGTAGAGAAATGGAACAGGTATCTCTTCGATATTATGATGCCATTTTAATTTAATGGTTATGAAACTCATGTACTATACGCAAACCTTTTCTTGAGCCTTGAGCTCCCTAGTGCTGAATCGGTAGACCTCAGTTATCTTCGACATCCGTATTGGCAACCTTTGAAACACAAACTATGAATCGCTGTGTGACATCTGGCGTACACTTTACGTACTAGTATTGTTGTTGTTTACACACCAAAGCCAAACTATATAATTCATGCTAGGAACAAGATTCGCATCGAGAAATATTATATAATGTTAAATAATGTATGTGTGACACAGTTGTTGGCGTAAGATAATAAATGTTTAGAAAAATTTATATCGATCGATCATATTATCGATTCAATTCAGATTTCATTTCCATCCAGTTGTCAGTATAACTGGAACCGGCAGCGCTCCCTCCTTACTCCTCACCCCATAAAAATCGGGTTCAAGAAAAGGTTCGCGTATAATAAATAAAGAATAATTGTGCAGCCACAAGATAATACGGCATAATTAAAGCCAGTGTTCGGGATTGGCGTGAAGACAAGGATAGTCTAAAAATATGTACTGTACAAGAAAGGTATTCATATGATTTTACAAAACACTTTTCAAGCCTGATAAAAAAAAAATTGAAGGAAAAAGTGGGATGCGTCTTGCATTCAGGGTCGTCTTGGATTCGGAGAAATATGATGGTTATGGATGAAATAGTAAAGGAAGCATATGGAAATAGGGAGATAAAGTTATTACTCTTTGCAGATGATATTGTGGTCTGGGAAACAAACAGCAAAGAAGTTCAAGAGCAATTTGATACACTGAACAAGAAAATTAAAAAGTATGGTGTGAAAATCAGTGCAGAGAAAAGCAAGACCATGGTGACATCAAGAGGAGAAAAACAAGAGAGAGGCATTGTGAAAATTTGTGGTCAAAGACTTGGAATTGTTGACAGTTTCAAATACCTAGTGAGTGAATTCATGTAGAATATACGGCTGGGCATGAAGATTAGCAAAAGCATGCAACAGGGCATTGCATTGTGTAAGAAACTTTGTCTGGAATAAGGAAGTAGAAGTACCAAGGAAGGAAGAAGGTGGAGAAGTGCCATAAATGCCCCAACCTGGCAGGAGCTGGATGAGGGGAAAGGAGAAGTATGATTACTAATCATATACAGTCAATCATATTATTATGACCACTAGGTAATGTCAAGGATAATCACTGTGTGCAGCAAGACAGCAGCTACATTGGGCTGGGAGTAACTCGTAAAGTACTGGCAGTTGTCACAGATATCTAGAGCTATGCTGCCTGCAATGTATCCCACAGCTGCTAAAGGAACTATATAGGGAACTTGACAATTAAGGTAGTCTCATGAATACTGAATTGAGTTCAAGTCTGGGAAATTTGAAGGCCATAGAAAAACTTGGAAGCCTTGTATGTGCTCTTCCAACCATTGGTAGATATTTATGACTGTGTGATACTCATCCCAGAGTTGTACATGATCTGCAAGGTTGGATTTATAACTAAATCAGTCAAGAGTACCTTTCACATAGACATATTATAAGTGGTCCAGATAATGCCACAGGAATATACCCCACCATCCATAGGCATGTTATAGTTCATATATCTTAAAATCAGTGTTTTTTATTGAATGAAAAGTTTTAGTTCAATCACTGCCCCGTATATGTATGAGATATGGTGTTATGCATTCAATTTCCCAGGAAATGTTCAAGGAAGTTTGCTCTTGCAGATATCCCACTCCTTTATGCGTGTTTTGGAAGCGATCTGATGTTAATGAATATTGAATTTTCATGACTGCATTGTAATCAAAACCGACTTTCAACCTATTAGGTCATGTTACATACATTTAGTACATGTTGGAGAGATGTTAAGTACAGAACAAAAATGGCCAACTGGACACCAGTGGGATCCGAACCCACAACATCCCGATTTCGCATCGGTTGCTCTACCAATTGAGCTATGGTGGCCGAGGCCATCTTTGTTCTGTTGGGAAGGATCTAAGCTACAGGTCTGGCACTACTGCCATCACACTGTAGAGTGCGTTTAAGTCACCCGTTGAGGGCCAAGTCAATGAATATTGAATTTTCACGACCACATTGTAATCGAAACCGACTTTCAACCTATTACGTCGTGTTACATACATTTAGTACGTATTGAAGAGATGTTAAGTACAGAACAAAAATGGCCAACTGGACACCAATAGGATCCGAACCCACAACCTCCCAATTTTGCGTCAATTGCATAGCTCAATTGGTAGAGCAACCGACGCAAAATCGGGAGGTTGTGGGTTCGGATCCTATTGGTGTCCGGTTGGCCATTTTTGTTCTGTACTTAACACATTCACGCTCATCATCTGAGCGGCTATTTAAAGGGCTGGCCCAGCTATTCCAGCTGTTAGTGGCAGAGCAAACAACAACGAATTCTTTTCACAGTAAGTTCTAAACTGAACAAGATATGGAAACAAAATTTTCCACGTACCTTAATGAAGTCTTCTAGTATCTGTGTAGGGTGTGATAGGTAATGTCACACTTTCCTGGGTGAATGGGAACACTACAATTTCCAAAAAATTAGCGTGTTTCACTAATAATTTTATTTTTGAAGCACACTTTGCACCTTCTTCAGGGGAAGTTGACTATATTTGATGGTGGAAACTTTAAGAGAATATGTTCTTTTCTCTTCCCATCTAACCTAAATGATGGATCCTTGGCCGGTGCCCTTTTTGGCGGCAAAATCGCAGGACGTTGACTTGGAACTGATAACGTAGATGGAGCTGAGATTTCGGAAAGAGGTGACTGTACTTGTATGTCGGGTTCACTTTCTCCCCCCGTTTGAGAATCACCTGGTGTTCCTTTAGATCTTTTGGTACACCCCTATTTGACCATATTGTTCCACATATAGCAGTGTTCTGTTCCCGTAATTGTTTTGCGAGTCCAACGCTATTTGTAATAATTGTCCATATAGACTGTATACCCCGGGCCAAGATAATTTTCAAGCAGCTGAAAAACTGTGCTTTGTAAATTCGCATCACTTGCATCATTTATATTGTCCCTACACGCCATGGTTACACTTCAGAACGTGATTATACACGCGTTTGTGCAATCACAAACCAACTACACAGCCAGTTGTGCGAGCGCTAGGCTATCTTCAGAAACAAAACAAAGAAAGTGCATTGGGAGGGAAAATCGCCGTGGCCATGTGGTTTTTGGTGAGTAGAAGCATTCATAAGAGTATTACTTTCATCTCTTGCACATATATGTGACCAAAATAGATCCCAGGTGCGTAGGCACGGCTCCAGTTCAAGGTTGCGCTTATCCGGGCTAAATTGAAATATATTTATTACAGTAGAGTCTCGATTATCCGACCTAAACGGGACCTGGAGTACGCCGGATCACCGAAAATGTCGGATAATACAGAATAACTTTGAAAATGAACCGATACAAACAGGAAGGCTATACTCTAGTACTAAAACAATGACATGTTTTACGGTACTCTGTGTATTGCATTATCAATTCAATTGTACAG